>NW_028300730.1:0-305606 GCF_049724085.1 Artemia sp. Qi Xiang Cuo
TCTTATATTTTAGAGTCTTATAGTTTAGATTCTTATAACATAGAGTCTTATAGCTTAGAGTCTTATAGCTTAGAGTCTTATAGCTTAGATTATTATAACTTAGAGTCTTATAGCTTAGAGTCTAATAGCTCAGAGTCTTATTGCTTAGAGTCTTATATCTTATATTATTATATATTATAGTCATTTATATAAGAGTCTTAAATCTTAGATTCTTATATCTTAGTGTTTTATAGCTTAGAGTCTTATAGCTTATAGTCTCGTAGCTTAGAGTCTTATAGCTTAGAGTCTTATAGCTTAGAGTCTTATAGCTTAGAGTCATATAACTTAGTCTGATAGCTTAGAGTCTTATAGCTTAAAGTATTATAGCTTAGAGTCTTATAGCTTAGAGTCTTATAGCTTAGAGTCTTATAGTTTAGAATCTTATAGCTTAGAGTCTTATAGCTTAGAGTATTATAGCTTAAAGTATTATAGCTTAGAGTCTTATGGCTTAGAGTCTTATAGCTTAGAGTCTTATAGCTTATAGTCTTATAGCTTAGAGTCTTAAAGCTTAGAGTATTCTAGCTTAGAGTATTATAGCTTAGAGTCTTATAGCTTAGAGTCTTATATCTTAGAGTCTTATAGCTTAGAGTCTTATAGCTCATTGTCTTATAGCTTAGTTTTATAGGTTAGAGTCTTATAGCTTAGAGTCTTATAGCTTATAGTCTTATAGCTTAGAGTCTTATAGCTTAGAGTTTTATAGCTTAGAGTCTTATATCTTAGTTTTATATATAATAGACTTATATATTATAGTGTTATATATTATAGTCTTATACCTTATAGTGTTATATCTTATATTGTTATAGCTTAGAGTCTTATAGCTTAGAGTCATATAGCTTAGAGTCTTATAGCTTAGAGTCTTATAGCGTAGAGTCTTATAGCTTAGAGTCTTATAGCTTAGATTCTTTTAGCTTAGAGTCTTATAGCTTAGAGTATTATATATTATAGTATTATCGATGTGATACTTTTTTATTATACTCTGATAGAAATTCGATATACGTATTAGCGCCAAATTGCATTGATTCTTACAGATTATATTCTTATAGCTAATAGATATATAGCATATAGTAATTTAGCTTATCGTCTTACAGCTTAGTGTCAAATAGCTTATCTACTTTTGGCTTATAGTCTTATGTCTTATAGTCTTATATATTTTATTCATACATCAAAGAGTCTTATATATGTTTTTCATCTGCATGAGAGTCGTATGGATTATAGTCTTATATATTATTGTCTTATAGCTTAGAATCTTATAGCTTAGAGTCTTAGAGATTAGAGTATTATAGCTCATTGTCTTATAGCTTAGTGTTATAGCTTAGAGTCTTATAGCTTAGAGTCTTATAGCTTATAGTCTTATAGCTTAGAGTCTTATAGCTTAGAGTTTTATAGCTTAGAGTCTTATAGCTTAGTCTTATAGCTTAGAGTCTTATAGCTTAGAGTCTTATATCTTAGAGTCTTATGGCTTAGAATCTTATAGCTTAGGGTCTTATTGCTTAGAGTATTATTGCTAATAGTCTTATAGCTTAGTCATATATGTTAGAGTCTTATAGCTTATTGTCTTATAGATTATAGACTTATATATAAGAGTTTTTTCGAGTAGAGTTTTATATATTAGAGTCTTATAGATTAGTCTTTTAGATAATAGTCTTTTATATTATAGTCTTATAGCTTAGAGTCTTATAGATTAGAGTCTTTTAGCTTAGAGTCTTATATCTTAGATTCTTATAGCTTAGAGTCTTATAGCTTAGAATCTTATAGCTTAGAGTCTTATAGCTTAGAGTCTTATAGCTTAGAGTCTTATAGCTTAGAGTCTTATAGCTTATAGTCTTATATATTAGAGTATTATAGCTTAGATTATTATAGCTTAGAGTATTATAGCTTAGATTATTATAGGTTAGTCTAATAGATTAGAGTCTTATAGCTTATAGTCTTATAGCTTAGAGTCTTATAGCTTAGAGTAATATAGCTTAGAGTCTTATAGCTTAGAGTCTTATAGATTATAGTCTTATAGCTCAGAGTCTTATAGCTTAGAGTCTTATGGCTTAGAGTCTTATAGATTAGAGTCTTATAGCTTAGAGTCTTATAGCTTAGAGTCTTGCGTATTCTAGACTTATGGATTATGTTCTAACCTCTTTGAGTCTTATAGATTCGGTTCATATAGCTTAGAGTCAGAAAGCTTTGATTATAAATTATTAGTTTCTAATTGATTATTTAAGAAAATAGTCGAGTCTTATATATTATTCACGAATATCGTATATACTTAGAGAGGTTAGTGTTTTAGATTTGAGTATTATAGCTTATTGTCGTAGATATGATTTTATGATAGATTAGAATCTTATATCTTAGTTCACTATAGAATATTTTATTATAGCTTAGGTAAGCATATATTCGATCATCATTTACGTTATCCTTATAGAATATAATCTGTGTGCTTTGATACTTTCAGATTATATACTTATTTCTTAGATTTATATAACTTAGAGTCTCATAGCTTAGAGTCTTATAGCTTAAAGTCTTATAGCTTAAAGTCGTACAGCTTAGAGTCTTATACCTCAGAGTCTTATAGCTTAGAGTCTTATAGTTTAGAGTCTTATAGCTTAGAGTCTTATAGCTTAGAGTCTTATAGCTTAGAGTCATATAAATTAGTCTTATTTATTATAGTCTTATATCTTAAAGTCTTATAGCTTATAGTCTTATAGCTTAGAGTCTTATAGCTTAGAGTCTTATAGTTTAGAATCTTATGGCTTAGAGTATGTCAGCTTATAGTCTTTCAGCTTATAGTAATGTGGATTAGAGTATGATATATTAGAGTCTTATAGATTAGAGAATTTCTGAAATGAGTCTTCCACAGTATAGCTAAAAGATTAGAGTATTTGAGATTTTAGAAATATAGCGTAGAGTTCTAAAGCTTTGAGTCTTATAACTTAGGGTCTTATAGCTTAGAGTCTTATATCTTAGAGTCTTATAACTTAGACTATTATATCTTAGAGTCTTATAGATTAGAGTGTTATAGCTTATAGTCTTATATATTATAGTCTTATATATTAGAGTCTATTAGCTTAGAGTGTTATATCTTAGCGTCTTACAGCTTAGATTATTACATATTATAGTCTTACAGCTGAGAGTATTATGGCTTAGAGTATTATAGCTTATAGTCTTATATCTTATAGTATTATAGCATAGAGTATTATAGCATAGAGTCTTAAAGCTTAGAGACTTATAGCTTAGAGTCTTATAGCTTAGAGTCTTATAGCTTAGAGTCTTATAGCTTAGAGTCTTATAGCTCATTGTCTTATAGCTTAGTATTATAGCTTAGAGTCTTATAGCTTATAGTCTTATAGCTTAGAGTCTTATAGCTTAGAGTATTATAGCTTAGAGTTATAGAGCTTAGAGTCTTATAGCTTAGTCTTATAGCTTAGAGTCTTATTGCTTAGAGTCTTTTAGCTTAGAGTCTTATGGCTTAGAGTATTATAGCTTAGGGTCTTATAGCTTAGAGTCTTATAGCTTAGAGTCTTATAGCTTAGAGTCTTATAGCTTAGAGTCTTATAGCTCATTGTCTTATATCTTAGTTTTATAGCTTAGAGTCTTATAGCTTAGAGTCTTATAGCTTATAGTCTTATATCTTAGAGTCTTATAGCTTAGAGTTTTATAGCTTAGAGTCTTATAGCTTAGTCTTATAGCTTAGAGTCTTATAGCTTAGAGTCTTTTAGCTTAGAGTCTTATGGCTTAGAATCTTATAGCTTAGTATTTTATAGCTTAGAGTCTTATATCTCATTGTCTTATAGCTTAGTTTTATAGCTTAGAGTCTTATAGCTTAGAGTCTTATAGCTTATAGTCTTATAGCTTAGAGTCTTATAGCTTAGAGTGTTATAGCTTAGAGTCTTATAGCTTAGTCTTATATCTTAGAGTCTTTTATATTAGAGTCTTTTAGCTTAGAGTCTTTTATCTTAGAGTCTTTTATATTAGAGTATTATATATTAGATTCT
Organism: Artemia sp. Qi Xiang Cuo; assembly: GCF_049724085.1. Lineage (NCBI taxonomy): Eukaryota > Metazoa > Arthropoda > Branchiopoda > Anostraca > Artemiidae > Artemia > Artemia sp. Qi Xiang Cuo. The sequence continues at coordinate 4,023 of NW_028300730.1, forward strand.
TATAGATTTGAGTCTTATATATTAGAGTATTATATCTTCTAGAATTATATATTATTTTATTATATATTATATTATTAGATATTAGAGTATTATAGATTAGAGTATTATATCTTATATTCTTATAGATTAGTGTATTATAGCTTAGAGTACTATAGCTTAGAGTCTTATAGCTTAGAGTCTTATAGATTAAAGTCTTATAGCTTAGAGTCTTATAGCTTAGAGTCTTATGGCTTAGAGTCTTATAGCTTAAAGTCTTATAGCTTAGAGTCTTTCAGAATAGATTCTTAGGGCTTAGAGTCTTATAGCTTAGAGTCTTATAGCGTAGAGTCGTAGAGCTTAGAGTCTTATAGCTCAGAGTCTTGTTGCTTAGAGACTGATAGCTTAGAGTCTTATAGATTAGAGTATTATAGATTATAGTCGTATAGCTTAGAGTATTATAGCTTAGAGTCTTATAGCTTAGAGTCTTTTCGCTTAGAGTGTTTTTTCTGAGTGTCTTTTAGCTTAGAGTCTTATAGCTTAGAGTCTTATAGCTTAGAGTCTTATAGCTTAGAGTCTTATAGCTTAGAGTCTTATAGCTTAGAGTCTTATGGCTTAGAGTCTTATAGCTTAGAGTCTTATAGCTTAGAGTCTTATAGCTTAGAGTCTTATAGCTTAGAGTCTTATAGCTTAGAGGCTCATAGATAAGAGTCTTATATCTTAAAGTCTTATAGCTTAAATTCTGACAGATTATAGTCTTATACCTTAGAGTCTTTTTGCGTTGAATCTTATATCTTAGAGTCTTATATTTTCGAGTCTTAGAGCTGAGAGACATATAACATATAGTCTTAAATAATAAATTTTTATCTAGTAATGTCATATGTAATAGAGTCTTATAGATAAGAGTCTTATAGCTTATAGTCTTATAGATTAGAGTCTAATAGCTTAGAGTCTTAGAGCTTAGAGTCTTACATCTTAATGTCTTATAGCTTAGAGTCTTATAGCTGAGAGTCTTATAGCTTAGAGTATTATAGCTGAGAGACTTATAGCTTAGAGTCTTACAGCTTAGAGTCTTATAGCTTAGAGTCTTATAGCTTAGAGTCTTATAGCTTAGAGTCTTATAGCTTAAAGTCTTATATCTTAGAGTCTTATAGATTAGAGTCATATAACTTAGTCTTATAGATTAGAGTCTTATAGCTTAAAGTCTTATAGCTTAGAGTCTTATAGCTTAGAGTCTTATAGCTTAGAGTCTTATAGTTTAGAATCTTATAACATAGAGTCTTATAGCTTAGAGTATTATAGCTTAGAGTCTTATAGCTTAGAGTCTTATAGCTTATAGTCTTATAGCTTAGAGTCTTATAGCTTATAGTCTTATAGCTTAGAGTCTTATATCTTAGAGTCTTATAGCTTAGAGTCTTATAGCTTAGAGTCTTACAGCTTAGATTATTATAGCATAGAGTTTTATAGCTTAGAGTCTTATAGCTTAGTGTCTTATAGCTTAGAGTCTTAAAGCTTAGAGTCTTATAGCTGAGAGTCTTATATCTTAGACTAATATAAATTAGACTTATATATTATAGTCTTATATCTTATAGTATAATAGATTAGAGTCTTATAGCTTAGAGTCTTATAGCTTAGAGTCTTATAGATTAGATTCTTATAGATTAGAGTCTTATAGCTTAGAGTCTTATAGATTAGAGTCTTATAGCTTATAGTCTTATAGCTTAGAGTCTTATAGCTTAGAGTATTATAGATTATAGTATTATAGATTAGAGTCTTACAGCTTAGAGTATTATAGCTTAGAGTTTTATAGCTTAGAGTCTTATAGCTTAGAGTCTTATAGCTTAGAGTCTTATAGCTTAGAGTATTATAGCTCAGTGTCTTATATCTTAGTATTATAGCTTAGAGTATTATAGATTAGAGTCTTATAGATTATAGTCTTAGAGCCTAGAGTCTTATAGCTTAGAGTGTTATAGCATAGAGTCTTATAGCTTAGTTTAATATATTATAGTCTTATATATTATAGTCATATATCTTATAGTATTTTACCTTATAGTATTATAGATTATAGTCTTATAGCTTAGAGTCTTATAGCTTATAGTCTTATAGCTTAGAGTCTTATATCTTAAAGTCTTATAGCTTAGAGTCTTATAGCTTAGAGTCTTATAGCTTTGAGTCTTATAGCTTAGAGTCTTATAGCTTAGAGTCTTTTAGCTTAGAGTCTTATAGCTTAGAGTCTTACAGCTTAGAGTTTTGTAGCTTAGCGTCTTACATCTTATAGTCTTATATCTTATATTATTTTATCTTAGTGTATTATAGCTTAGAATCTTATAGATTATACTGTTATAGCTTAGAGTCATATAGCTTAGAGTCTTACATCTTAGAGACATATACCTTATAGTCTTATGGCTTAGAGTCTTATAGCTTAGAGTCTTATAGCTTAGAGTCTTATAGCTTAGAGTATTATAGCTTAGAGTCTTATAGCTTAGAGACTTATAGCTTAGAGTCTTATAGCTTAGAGTTTTATAGCTTAGAGTCTTATAGCTTAGAGTCTTATAGCTCATTGTCTTAGAGATTAGTATTATAGCTTAGAGTCTTATAGCTTATAGTCTTATAGATTATAGTCTTATAGCTTAGAGTATTATAGCTTAGAGTCTTATAGCTTAGAGTCTTATAGCTTAGTCTTATAGCTTAGAGTCATATAGCTTAGAGTGTTTTAGCTTAGAGTCTTATGGCTTAGAGTCTTATAGCTTAGGGTCTTATAGCTTAGAGTCTTATAGCTCATTGTCTTATAGCTTAGTTTTATATCTTAGAGTATTATAGCTTATAGTCTAATAGCTTATAGTCTTATAGCTTAGAGTCTTATAGATTAGAGTTTTATAGCTTAGAGTCTTATAGCTTAGTCTTTTATCTTATAGTCTTTTATCTTAGAGTCTTTTAGATTAGAGTATTTTATATTAGAGTGTTTTAGCTTAGAGTCTTATAGATTAGAGTCTTATAGCTTAGAGTCTTATAGCTTAGATTCTTATAGCTTAGTGTCTTATAGCTTAGAGTCTTATATCTGAGAGTCTTATATCTTAGAGTCTTATCGCTTAGAGTATTATATCTTAGAGTCTTATAGCTTAGAGTATTATAGCTTAGAGTCTTATAGCTTAGAGTCTTATAGCTTAGTCTTATAGCTTAGAGGCTTATAGATTATAGTATTATAGCTTATAGTCTTATAGCTTAGAGTATTATAGCTTAGAGTCATATAGCTTAGAGTCTTATAGTTTAAAGTCTTATAGCTTAGAGTCTTATAGCTTAGAGTCTTATAGCTTAGAGTCTTATAGCTTAGAGTCTTATAGCTTAGTGTCTTATAGCTTAGAGTCTTATATGTCAGAGACAATTATATTAGAGACTTGCAGCTTAGGTTCTTTTAGCTTATAGACTTGAATCTTAGAGTCATATATCTTTGGGTCTAATATCTTATTTTCTTAATTATAAGTGGCAATTGTATTATTGTCGTTGAGATAATAGACTTAATGATTATATTCTTTGCGATGATTTTCTTTTAGCTTTGATTATTATAGCTTTGAGTCTTATAGCTTAGAGTCTTATAGCTTAGGGTCTTATAGCTTAGAGTCTTATAGCTTAGAGTCTTATAGCTGAGAGTCGTATAGCTTAGAGTCTTATAGCTTTGAGTATTATATCTTAGAGTCTTATAGCTTAGAGTCTTATAGCTTAGAGTCTTATAGCTTAGAGTCTTATAGCTTAGAGTCTCATAGCTTAGAGTCTTATAGTTTAGAGTCGTGTTGCTTATAGTCTTACGGATTATAGTCTCTTACCTTAGAGTCTTATTGCGTTTAGTATAATAGCTGAGAGTATTACAGATCAGAGTCTTACAGCTTAGAGAATTATTGCTTAGCGTCTTACAGCTTTTAATATTATAGCTTATATTATTATAGATTAGAATCTTATAGCTTAGAGTCTTATAGCTTAGAGTCTTATAGCTTAGAGTCTAATAGCTTAGAGTCTTATAACTTAGAGTCTTACATCTTAATGTCTTATAGCTTAGAATCTTATAGCTTAGAGTCTTATAGCTTAAAGTATTATCTCTTAGAGTCTTATAGCTTAGAGTCTTATAGCTGAGAGTCTTATAGCTTAGAGTATTATAGCTGAGAGACTTATAGCTTAGAGTCTTAAAGCTTAGAGTCTTATAGCTTAGAGTCTTATAGCTTAGAGTCTTATAGCTTAGAGTCTTATAGCTTAGAGTCTTATAGCTTAGACTCTGAGAGCTTATAGTCTAATAGATTTGAGTCTTAGAGCTTATATTATTATAGCTTAGAGTCTTAGATCTTAGAGTTTTATAGCTTATAGTCTTAAAGCGTAGCGTCTTATAGCTTAAATTCTTATGGCTTAGAGTATTATAGCTTAGATTCTTATTTCTTTGTGTCTTATAGTTTAGAGTCTTATAGCTTAGAGTCTTATAGCTTAGAGTCTTATAGCTTAGAGTCTTATAGCTTAGAGTCTTATAGCTTAGAGTATATAAGACTCTAAGCTATAAGACTCTAAGCTATAGAGTCTAAGCTATAGTCTTATAGCTTAGAGTCTTATAGCTTAGAGTCTTATAGCTTAGAGTCTTACAGATTAGAGTATTATAGCTTAGAGTCTTATAGCTTAGAGACTTATAGCTTAGTGTCTTATAGCTTAGAAAATTAGAGCTTAGAGTCTTATAGTTTAGAGTCGTATATGTGAGAGTATTCTAGCCTAGAGTTTTATATCTTAGAGTCTTATATATTAGTCTTATAGCTTAGAGTCTTATAGCTTAGAGTGATTTATCTTAGAGTCTTATGGCTTAGAGTCTTATAGCTTAGGGTCTTATAGCTTAGAGTCTTATAGCTCAGTGTCTTATAGCTTAGTTTTATAGCTTAGAGTATTATATCTTAGAGTCTTATAGCTTATAGTATTATAGCTTAGAGTCTTATAGCTTAGAGTTTTATAGCTTAGAGTCTTATAGCTTAGTCTTATATCTTAGAGTCTTATATCTTATAGTCTTATATATTATAGTCTTATATATTATAGTCTTATATATTATATTCTTATAGCTTAGAGTCTTATAGCTTATAGTCTTATAGCTTAGAGTCTTATAGCTTAGAGTCTTATAGCTTAGAGTCTTATAGCTTAGAGTCTTATAGATTAGAGTCTAATAGGTTAGAGTATTATATCTTAGAGTCTTATAGCTTAGAGTCTTATAGCTTAGAGTCTTATAGCTTAGAGTCTTATAGCTTAGTCATATATCTTAGAGGCTAATATCTTATAGTCTTATATCTAAGAGTGTTATAGCTTAGAGTAGTATAGCTTAGAGTCTTATAGCATAGAGTCTTATAGTTTATAGTCTTATAGCTTAGAGTCTTATAGCTTATAGTCTTATGGATTAGAGTCTTATAGCATAGAGTCGTATAGCTTAGAGTCTTATATATTAGAGTCTTATATCAAAGAGTCTTTTTTATGAGTGTCTTTTATAGTTGTGTATTTTATATTAGTGTATATTAGTTTAGTGTCTTATAGCTTAGTCTTATCTCTTATATTCTTATATATTAGAGTCTTATAGCTTAGTGTTATATATTAAAGTCTTATAGATTAGAGTCTTATAGCTTAGAGTCTTATAGCTTAGAGTCTTATATCTTAGAGTCTTATAGCTTAGAGTCTTATATCTTATAGTCTTTTAGCTTAGAGTCTTTTAGCTTAGAGTCTTATAGCTTAGAGTCTTATAGCTTAGAGTATTATAGCTTAGAGTCTTATAGCTTAGAGTCTTATAGCTGAGAGTCGTATAGCTTAGAGTCTTATAGCTTAGAGTATTATATCTTAGATTCTTAGAGCTTAGAGTCTTATAGCTTAGAGTCTTATAGCTTAGAGTCTTATAGATTAGAGTCTAATAGCTTAGAGTTTTATAGCTTAGAGTCTTATAGCTTAAAGTCTTTATAGCTTAGAGTCTAATAGCTAAGAGTCTCATAGCTTAGAGTCTTATAGCTTAGAGTCTTATAGCTTAGAGTCTTATAGATTAGAGTCTTATAGCTTAGATTCTTATAGCTTATAGTCTTACAGCTTAGACTCTTATAGCTTAGAGTCTTATAGCTTAGAGTCTTATAGCTTAGAGTATTATAGCTTAGAGTCTTATAGCTTAGAGTCTTAGAGCTTAGAGTCTTACATCTTAATGTCTTATAGCTTAGAATCTTATAGCTTAGAGTCTTATAGCTTATAGTATTATGAATTAAATTCTGATTGCTTAGATTATTATAGATTAGATTCGAAGATATGAGAGTCTTATAACTTAGATTCTTATATCTTAGATTTCTATAGCATAGACACTTATATCTTCGATTCTTATATCTTATATTATCACATCTGAAACTGGTACATATTATAATGTTATATCTTAGTATACAGTATAATAGTGTCTTATATATTAGAGTCTTATAAATTAGAGTGATATATGATAGTCTTATAGCTTACAGACTTATAGCTTAGAGTCTTATTGCTTAGAGTCTTATATATTAGACTCTTATAGTATAGAATCTTTACTCTTAAATTCACCAATCACTTTGACATACTGATTATTGACTTATCGATATTCATCCATCATATAATTGTCTTATAGCTTATAGTATTTTCACTTAGAGACTTATAGCTTATAGTCTTAAAACAGTGTGAATAATATCGCCGAGAAAAGTAGCGAAGCGACTTATAGTGTATATTATTTTAGCTTAGAGTATTATAGTCTTAGAGTAATATAGATTAGAGTCTTGTAGCTTAGAGTCTTATAGCTTAGAGTCTTATAGCTTAGAGTCTTATAGCTTAGAGTTTTATAGCTTAGAGTCTTATAGCTTATAGTCTTATATCTTATAGTCTTATATCTTAAAGTCTTATAGCTTAGAGTCTTATAGCTTAGAGTATTATAGTTTAGAATCTTATAGCTTAGAGTCTTATAGCTTAGAGTCTTATAGCTCAGAGTCTTATATCTTATAGTCTTATAGCTTAGAGTCTTATAGCTTAGAGTCTTATAGCTTAGAGTCTTATATCTTAGAGTCTTACAGCTTAGATTATTATAGATTAGAGTTTTATAGATTAGAGTCTTATATCTTAGAGTATTTTATCTTAGAGTATTATAGATCAGTGTCATAGATCTTAGTTTTATAGATTATAGTATTATATCTTAGAGTATTATATCTTAGAGTCATATAGCTTAGAGTCTTATAGCTTAGAGTCGTCTAGCTTAGAGTATTTTAGATTAGAGTCTTATAGATTAGAGTCTTTGAGATTAGAGTATTCTAGCTTTGAGTCTTATAGCTTAGAGTCTTATAGCTTAGAGTCTTATAGATTAGAGTCTTAGATATGATAGTCTTATATCTTATATTCGGAGGTCTTAGGTTCGTAGCTATGATAGTCTTATAGCTCAGATCCTATAGTCATTCTGCTTGGATTCTTATACCTCAACTTCTTACATCTTATTCACTTACTTCTTCTTGTCTTCTTAGAGATCAGAGACTATGGGCTTAGGGTCTTATGGAGTAGAGTCTTGTAACCTATATTAGTACATAATTGAGTATTATGGATTAAAGTCAAGTAGCGTTGAGGTTTATATCTTAGAGTCTACTGGCTTAGAGTCTTAGAGCTTAGAGTCTTGTTTATTAAAGTCTTATAGTGTAGAGTCTACTAGGTCAGTGTAGTATAGAAGATTTGATTATATCGTATAGTATTAGAGCGTAGAGTGTTATTGCTAAGAGCATTATAGCTTAGAGTCTTATAGCTTAGAGTCTTATAGCTTAGAGTCTTATAGCTTAGAGTCTTATATCTTAGAGTGTTATCTATTATACTCATAGCTATTAGACTTTTATCTTATAGTGTGATATGTTTTAGTGTTATATCTTATAGTCTTATATCTTAGAGTCTTATAGCTTAGAGTCTTATAGCTTAGAGTCTTATAGCTTAGAGTCTTATAGCTTAGAGTCTTTTAGCTTAGAGTCTTATAGCTTAGAGTCTTATATCTTAGAGTCTTATAGGTTAGAGTCTTAGAGCTTAGAGTCTTATAGCTTAGAATCTTATATATTAGAGTATTATATATTAGAGTCTTTTAGCTTAGAGACTTATAGCTTATAGTATTTCAGATTATAGTCTTTTAGCTTATAGTCTTATAGCTTAGAGTCTTATAGATTAGAGTCTTATATCTTAGAGTCTTATAGCTTAGAGTCTTATAGCTTAGAGCCTTATAGATTAGCGTCTTACAGCTTATAGTCTCATAGCTTAGACTCTGATAGCATAGAGTCTTATAGCTTGGAATATTATAGCCTAGAGTCTTATAGCTTAGAGTCTTATAGTTTAGAGTATTATAGCTTAGATTCTTATAGATTAGAGTCTTATAGCTTAGAGTATTATAGCTTAGAGTCTTATAGCTTAGAGTCTTATAGCTGAGAGACTTATAGCTTAGAGTCTTATAGCTTAGAGTCTTATAGCTTAGTCTTATAGCTTAGAGTCTTATAGCTTAGAGTCTTTTAGCTTATAGTCGTATATCTTATAGTCTTATAGCTTAGATTCTTATATCTTAGATTCTTATAGATTAGAGTCTTATAGCTTAGAGACTTATAGCGTATAGTCTTATAGCTTAGAGTCTTATAGCTTAGAGTCTTATAGCTTAGAGGCTTACAGCTTAGAGTCTTATAGCTTAGCGTCTTAAAGCGTAGAGTCTTATAGCTTAGAGTCTTATAGCTTAGAGTCTTAAGGCTTAGAGTCTTATAGCTTAGAGTCTTATAGCTTAGAGTCTTATAGCTGAGAGTCTTATAGCTTAGAGTCTTATAGCTTAGAGTCTTATAGCTTAGAGTATTATATCTTAGAGTCTTATATGTTATAGTATTATAGCTTAGTATTATATATTATAGTCTTATATAATAGAGTCTTATAGCTTAGTCTTGTATATTAGCGTCTTATAGATTAGAGTCTTATATCTTAGAGTCTTATATATTAGAGTCTTATAGCTTAGAGTCTTATAGCTTAGAGTATTATATCTTAGAGTATTATAGATTATAGTCTTTTAGATTAGAGTGTTTTTGCGTAGAGTCTTATAGCTTAGAGTCTTATAGCTTAGAGTCTTATAGCTTAGTGTCTTATAGCTTAGAGTCATATAGCTTAGAGTCTTATAGCTTAGTGTCTCATATCTTATAATCTAATAGATTATATTATTATATATTAGAGTATTGTATAACATAGTCTTTTAGATTAGAGTTAAATAACTTAGAGTCTTATATCTTAGCGGCTTACAGCTTTTAGTCTTATAGCTTCGAGTCTTAAGACTTAGAGTCTTATATCTTATAGAATTATAGTGTATAGTATAAGAGCTTAGAGTATTATTGACTTGAGTCTAATAGCTTAATGTCTTAAAGCTCATGTTATTGTATCTTATAATTTTACAGCCTAGAGTCTCCTAGCTTAGCGTATTGCAGATTCTAGTCTTTTAGAATAGAGACTTATATTTTATAGTCTTTTAGATTATAGTCTTACAGCTTAGAGTTATATTGCTTAGAGTATTATAGCTTAAAGTCTAATAGCTTAGAGTCTTAGAGCTTAGAGTCTTACATCTTAATGTCTTATAGCTTAGAATCTTATAGCTTAGAGTCTTATAGCTTAAAGTCTTATGACTTAGAGTCTTATAGCTTAGAGTCTTATAGCTTAGAGTCTTATAGCTTAGAGTCTTACATCTTAATGTATTATAGCTTAGAATCTTATAGCTTAGAGTCTTATAGCTTACATTGTTTTTACTTAGAGTCTTATAGCTTAGAGTCTTATAGCTTAGAGTCTTATAGCTTAGAGTATTATAGCTTAGAGTCTTATTGCTTAGATTCATATCAATGAGTCTTATATCTTAGAGTCTTATAGCTTAAAGTCTTATAGCTTAGAGTCTTATAGCTTAGAGTCTTATAGCTTAGAGTCTTATAGGTTAGAATCTTATGGCTTAGAGTCTTATAGCTTAGAGTCTTATAGCTTAGAGTCTTATAGCTTATATTATTATAGCTTAGAGACTTATAGCTCAGAGTATTACAGCTTAGAGTCTTATAGCTTAGATTCTTATAGCTTAGAGTCTTATAGCTTAGAGTCTTATAGATTTGAGTCTTGTAGATTAGAGTCTTATAATAGCATATAGTTTTAGAGCTTAGAGTCTTTTAGCTTAAAGTCTTTTATCTTAGAGTCTTATAGCTTAGAGTATTATAGATTAGAGTCTTATAGCTTAGAGTCTTATAGCTTAGAGTCTTATAGCTTATAGTTTTATAGCTTAGAGTCTTATAGCTTAGAGTCTTATAGCTTAGAGTCTTATAGCTTAGAGTCTTATAGCTTAGAGTCTTATAGATTAGAGTATTATAGCTTATAGTCTTATAGCTTAGAGTCTTATAGCTTAGAGTCTTACAGCTTAGAGTCTTATAGATTAGAGTCTTATAGCTTAGAGTCTTATAGCTTAGTGTCTTATAGCTTAGTTTTTTATCTTAGAGTATTATAGCTTATAGTCTTATAGCTTATAGTCTTATAGCTTAGAGTCTTATATCTTAGAGTTTTATATCTTAGAGTCTTATAGCTTAGTCTTATAGCTTAGAGTCTTATAGATTAGAGTCATTTAGCTTAGAGTCTTATGGCTTAGAGTCTTATAGCTTAGGGTCTTATAGCTTAGAGTCTTATTGCTCATTGTCTTATAGATTAGTTTTTTAGCTTAGAGTATTATAGCTTAGAGTATTATAGCTTATAGTGTTATAGCTTAGAGTCTTATAGCTTAGAGTTTTATAGCTTAGAGTCTTATAGCTTAGTCTTTTATCTTAGAGTCTTCTAGCTTAGAGTCTTTTATCTTAGAGTCTTATATCTTATAGTCTTTTATCTTAGAGTATTATAGATTATAGTATTATAGCTTAGAGTCTTATAGCTTAGAGTCTTATAGCTTAGAGTCTTATAGCTTAGAGTCTTATATCTTAGAGTCTTATAGCTTAGAGTCTTATAGCTTAGAGTATTATATATTAGAGTCTTATAGCTTAGAGTTGTATAGCTTAGAGTATTATAGCTTAGAGTCTTATATCTTAGTCATATAGCTTAGAGGATTATATCTTATAGTCTTTTAGCTTCAAGTCTTATATCTTAGATAATTATAGCTTCGAGTATTACATTATATAGAATCTGAGTCTAGAGTCTTATAGTTCAAAGTCTTATATCTGCTTTTATTATGTATTTGAGTCTTATAGCTTCGAGTATTACATCGTAGAGTATTTTATCCTATTGTCTTATTGCTATTATTATTATATATTAGAGTCTTATAGCATAGAGTGATATAGCTTAGAGTCTTTTAGCTTAGAGTCTTATAGCTTAGTCTTATAGCTTAGATTCTTATAGCTTAGAGTCTTATAGCTTAGTCTTATTGCTAAGAGTCTTATAGCTTAGAGTCTTACAGCTTAGAGGTTTTTATATTAGAGGGTTATAGATTATAGTATTATATATTAGAGTCTTTTATCTTAGAGTCTTATATATTTGATTCTTATATCTTAGTGTCTGATATCGTATAGTAGTCTCTTATATATTATGTTAGCTGATCAGTGAAACTCTTATATTAGATTATTATTGATGATAGTCTTTTAACCTTGAGACTTTTTGATTCGATACATACAGATTAGCGAAATAAATTAGAGGCTTATATATTAGAGGGGTTTATATTAGAGTCAGTGAGCATGGTTTCTGACATATTAGACACTAAAAGCTTAGAGTCTGATAGCACTGAGTCTAATGGCTTTGAGCCAAATAGCTTGTAGTTTAATTGCGTATAGTCTAATATAGTAGAGTCTTATAGCTTAGATACTAATAGCTTATATTCGTATAGAGTAGTTTCTTATAGAGGATAGTCTTATAGCTTATAGTATTTTATCTTAGTGTATTATAGCTTAGAGTGTTATAACTTAGAGTCTTACATCATACAGTCTTATAGCTTAGATTCTTATAGCTTAGAGTCTTATAGCTTACAGTCTTATGACTTAGAGTCTTATAGCTTAGAGTCTTATAGCTTAGAGTCTTATAGCTTAGAGTCTTATAACTTAGAGTATTATAGCTGAGAGACTTATAGCTTAGAGTCTTACAGCTTAGAGTCTTATATCTTAGAGTCTTATAGCTTAGAGTCTTACATCTTAGAGTCTTATAGATTAGAATATTATAGATTAGAGTCTTATAGCTTAAAGTCATATAACTTAGTCTTATAGATTAGAGTCTTATAGCTTAAAGTCTTATAGCTTATAGTCTTATAGCTTAGAGTCTTATAGCTTAGAGTCTTATAGATTAGAATCTTATAGCATAGAGTCTTATAGCTTAGAGTCTTATAGCTTAGAGTCTTATAGCTTAGAGTCTTATAGCTTAATGTCTTATATCTTAGATTCTTATAGCTTAGAGTCTTATAGCTTAGAGTCTTATAGCTTAGAGTCTTATGGCTTATAGTCTTATAGCTTAGAGTCTTACATCTTAGATTATTATAGCATAGAGTTTTAGAGCTTAGAGTCTTATAGCTTAGAGTCTTATAGCTTAGAGTCTTATAGCTTAGAGTCTTATAGCTTAGAGTCATATAACTTAGTCTAATAGCTTAGAGTCTTATAGATTAGAGTCTTATAGCTTAAAGTCTTATATCTTATAGTCTTATAGATTAGACTCATATCTTTTAGAATCTTATAGCTTATAGTCTTTTAGCTTAGAGTCTTATAGCTTAGAGTCTTACAGCTTAGAGTCTTATAGCTTAGAGTCTTATAACTTATAGTCTTATAGCTCATTGTCTTATAGCTTAGTTTTTTATCTTAGAGTCTTATATCTTATAGTCTTATATCTTATAGTATTATATCTTAGAGTATTATAGCTTAGAGTTTTATATCTTAGAGTCTTATAGCTTAGTCTTATAGCTTAGAGTCTTATAGCTTAGAGTCATTTAGCTTAGAGTCTTATGGCTTAGAGTCTTATAGCTTAGTGTCTTATAGCTTAGAGTCTTATTGCTCATTGTCTTATAGCTTAGTTTTATAGCTTAGAGTATTATATCTTAGAGTCTTATAGATTATAGTGTTATAGCTTAGAGTATTATAGCTTAGAGTTTTATAGCTTAGAGTCTTATAGCTTAGTCTTATAGCTTAGAGTCTTATAGATTAGAGTCTTTTAGCTTAGAGTCTTTTAGCTTATAGTCTTTTAGATTAGAGTGTTATAGCTTAGATTATTATAGCTTAGAGTCTTATAGCTTAGAGTCTTATATCTTAGAGTCTTATAGCTTAGAGTCTTATATCTGAGAGTCTTATAGCTTAGAGTCTTATAGCTTAGAGTATTATATCTTAGAGTCTTATAGCTTAGAGTAGTATAGCTTAGAGTCTTATAGCTTAGAGTCTTATAGCTTAGTCTTATAGCATAGAGGCTTATAGCTTAGAGTCTTATAGCTTAGAGTCTTATAGCTTAGAGTACTATAGCTTAGAGTCTTATAGCTTAGAGTCTTATAGTTTAAAGTCTTATAGCTTAGTGTATTATAGCTTAGAGTCTTATAGCTTAGAGTCTTATAGCTTAGAGTCTTGTAGCTTAGAGTCTTATAGCTTAGAGTCTTACAGATTAGAGTCTTATATCTTAGAGTCTTATAGTTTAGAGGCTTACAGCTTATAGTCTTTTAGCTTAGAGTGTTATCGCTTAGTCTTATATCTTGGAGTCTTATATCATAGATTAGTTTCTATTAGACTCATTTCTGATAGAATTAGCGATTAGATAATGTTTTATTAGATACGTTGAGATTTGTGTATTATAGATTATAGTCGTTAATATTATTGTCTTTGAGATCAGATAAATAGATAGTATATACATATATAGGACAGAAGTTTATCAGAGTGTACTATCTCGGTGTGACTTAGTTATTATTTACGTATATCTTATATGCTTATATCTGAGATGAGTTTAGATTTTTAACTTATCTCTTTTTTTCGGCTTGATGTTTGAATAAGAGAAGTGTGTATGACGGATTCGATCCTGACTGAGCATATTCAATTTGAGGCGTTGCTTTTAGCTTAGATGCAATTCGCTTTGTTGATCAGCGCTTAAAGTCGTACATCTTCGTTTCATTCACCGGATTGACGTTGAGCGCAGAAACGTGCATCTTAGAGTCTTTGAGTCTTTTTGTTTTGTAAATAAGATTATTATAGGTTATTGTCTAAAAGCTTATAGTCTTATAGCTTATAGTCTTGTATATTATATTATAACATAGTAAAGTCAAACATTTAATAGTCTTACATCTTAGAGTCTTATAGCTGAGAGACTTAGAGCTTAGAGTCTTAAATCTTAATGTATTATAGCTTAGAATCTTATAGCTTAGAGTCTTATAGCTTAAAGTATTATGACTTAGAGTCTTATAGCTTAGAGTCTTATAACTTAGAGTCTTATAGCTTAGAGACTTATAACTTAGAGTCTTATAGCTGAGAGACTTATAGCTTAGAGTCTTACAGCTTAGAGTCTTATAGCTTAGAGTCTTATAGCTTAGAGTGTTATAGCTTAGAGTCTTATATCTTAAAGTCTTATAGCTTAGAGTCTTATAGCTTAGAGTAATAGAACTGAGTCTTATAGATTAGAGTCTTATCGCTTATAGACTTATAGCTTAGAGTATTATATCTTATAGTCTTATATCTTATAGTCTTATAGTTTAGAGTCTTATAACTTATAGTCTTATATCTTATAGTCATATATCTTAGCGTATTACATATTAGAGTCTTATATATTAAATTATTATATGTAATATTAATAAATCTTATAGTCTTACATCGTATAGTATTATATCATCTATTATTATAGCTTAGAGTCTTTTAGCTTAGAGTCTTAGATCTTAGATTCTTATAGCTTAGTGTATTAGAGCTTAGAGTATTATATCTTAAAGTCGTATAGCTTAAAGTCTTATAGCTTAGAGTCTTATAGCTTAGAGTCATATAACTTAGTCTTATAGCTAATAGAATTATAGCTAAAAGAGTTATATATTAGAGACGTATATCATATAGACTTATATATTAGAGTATGATAGATTAGAGTCTTAAAGCTTAGAGTAGTATATATAAGATTATAATAGATTAGACTATTATAGCTTAGAGTAATATAGATTAGAGTCTTATAGCTTAGAGTCTTATATCTTAGAGTCTTATATCTTAGAGTCTTAGAGCTTAGATTATTATAGCTTAGAGTTTTATAGCTTAGAGTCTTATAGCTTAGAGTCTTATAGCTTAGAGTCTTATAGCTTATTGTCTTATAGCTTAGTTTTATAGCTTAGAGTATTATAGCTTAGAGTCTTATAGCTTATAGTCTTATAGCTTAGAGTCTTATAGATTAGAGTCTTATAGCTTAGAGTCTTATAGCTTAGAGTCTTATAGATTAGATTCTTATAGCTTAGAGTCTTTTAGGTTAGAGTATTATAGCTTAGAGTCTTATAGCTGAGAGTATTATATCATAGAGTCTTATAGCTTAGAGTCCTATAGCTTAGAGTCTTTTAGCTTAGAGTCTTATAGCTTAGAGTCTTATAGCTTAGAGTCTTATAGCTTAGAGTCTTATAGCTTATAGTCATATAGCTTTTAGTCTTATAGCTTAGAGTATTCTATCTTAGAGTCTTATATCTTAGTGTCTTTTATCTTAGTATTATAGCTTATATTCTTATTGCTTAGAGTTTTATAGCTTAAAGTCTTATAGCTTAGAGAGTAATATATTATAGTCTTATAGATTAAAGTATTATATCTTAGAGTCTTATAGCTTAGAGTCTTATAGATTAGAGTATTATAGCTTATAGTCTTATAGCTTAGAGTCTTATAGCTTAGAGTCTTATATCTTAGATACTTATAGCTTAGAGACTTATATATAAGATTGTTATATATTATATTCTTATTGCTTTTAGTCTTATAGCTTAGAGTCTTATATCTTAGAGTCTTATAGATTAGAGTATTACATCTGAGAGTATTAGATCTTATATTATTATAGCTTATAGTCTTATTGGTTATAGTGTTATTTCTTAGAGTCTTGTAGCTTATATTCTTATAGCTTAGAGTCTTGTAATTTAGAGTATTACAGCTTAGAGTCTTATAGCTGAGAGTCTTATAGCTTAGATACTTATATCTTAGAGACATATAGCTTAGAGTCTTATAGCTTAGAGTCTTATAGCTTAAAGTCTTATAGCTTAGAGTCTTATAGCTTAGAGTCATATAACTTAGTCTTATACATTAGAGTCTTATAGCTTAATGTCTTATAGTTTAGAGTCTTATAGCTTCGAGTCTTATAGCTTAGAGTCTTATAGTTTAGAATCTTATAGCTTAGAGCCTTATAGCTTAGAGTCTTAAAGCTTAGAGTCTTATAGCTTAGAGTCTTATAGCTTAAAGTCTCATAGCTTAGAGTCTTATAGCTTATAGTCTTATAGCTTAGAGTCTTATAGCTTAGAGTCTTATATCTTAGAGTCTTATAGCTTAGAGTCTTATAGCTTAGATTCTTATAGCTTAGAGTATTATAGCTTAGAGTCTTATAGCTTAGAGTCTTATAGCTTAGAGTCTTATAGCTTAGAGTATTATATCTCATTGTATTATTTCTTAGTTTTATAGCTTATAGTCTTATAGCTTATAGTATTATAGCTTAGAGTCTTATAGCTTATAGTCTTATAGCTTAGAGTTTTATAGCTTAGAGTCTTAAAGCTTAGTCTTATAGCTTAGAGTCTTATAGCTTAGAGCCTTTTAGCTTAGAGTCGTATAGCTTAGAGTCTTATAGCTTAGATTCTTATAGCTTGGAGTGTTATAGCTTAGAATCTTATTGCTTTAAGTCTTATAGCTTAGAGTCTAATAGCTTAGAGTCTTAGAGCTTAGAGTCTTACATCTTAGTGTCTTATAGCTTAGAATCTTATAGCTTAGAGTCTTATAGCTTAAAGTCTTATGACTTAGAGTCTTATAGCTTAGAGTCTTATAGCTTAGAGTCTTATAGCTTAGAGTCTTATAGCTTACAGTATTATAGCTTAGAGTCTTACATCACAGATACTTTTATCATAGTGTAGTAGATCATAGTGTCATATATCAGAGAGAATTAGCTCATAAATTATTAGCTATTATATTAAAAGATATGATTATAATAGAAAATAGAGTTAGACATAATAGAATTTTATATAAAATACTTATATAAGATAGTACAAAATAATAGAGTCTTATATCAGAGTGAGTTATATTGTAGAATATTATAGATTAGAGACTTATAGATTAGAGTCTTATAGCTTAGAGTCTTATAGCTTAGAGTCTTATAGCTTACAGTCTTATAGCTTACAGTCTTATAGCTTAGAGTCTTATAGCTTAGATTCTTATAGATTACAGTCTTATAACTTAGATTCTTATAGCTTAGAGTCTTACAGCTTAGATTATTATAGCTTAGAGTCTTATATCTTAGAGTCTTATAGCTTAGAGTCTTGTAGCTTAGAGTCTTATAGCTTAGAGTCTTATAGCTAATTGTATTATAGCTTAGTTTTATATCTTATAGTCTTATAGCTTAGAGTCTTATAGCTTAGAGTCTTATAGCTTAGAGTCTTATAGCTTAGAGTTTTATAGCTTAGAGTCTTATAGCTTAGTCTTATAGCTTAGAGTCTTATAGCTTAGAGCCTTTTAGATTAGAGTCTTATAGATTAGAGTCTTATAGCTTAGATACTTATAGCTTGGAGTGTTATAGCTTAGAATCTTATTGCTTAGAGTCTTTTAGATTAGAGTCTTATATATTATAGTCTTATATATTAGAGTATTATATCTTATTTTCTTATAGCTTTGAGTCTTATATCTTAGAGTCTTATAGCTTAGAGTCTTATAGCTTAGAGTCTTATAGCATATAGTAATATAGCTTGGAGTCTTATAGCTTAGAGTATTATATCTTAGAGTCTTATAGGTTAGAGTCTTATAGATTAGTCTTATATCTTAAAGTCTTATATATTATATTATTATAGCTTAGAGTCTTATAGCTTAGAGGGTTATAGCTTATAGTCTTATAGCTAATAGTCTTATGGCTTAAAGTCTTATAGCTTAGAGTCTTATAGATTAGAGTCTTATAGCTTAGAGTCTTATAGCTTAGAGTCATATAGCTTAGAGTCTTATAGCTTAGAGTCTTATAGCTTAAAGTCTTATAGCTTAGAGTCTTGTAGCTTAGAGTCTTATAGCTTATAGTCTTATAGCTTAGAGTCTTATAGCTTAGAGTCTTATAGCTTAGATTCTTATAGCTTAGAGTCTTATAGCTTAGATTCTTATAGCTTCGAGTCTTATAGCTGAGAGACTTATAGCTTAGAGTCTTATAGCTTAGAGTCTTATAGATTAGAGTATAATATCTTAGAGTCTTATAGCTTAGAGTGTTATAGCTCAGTCTTATAGCTTAGAGTATTATAGCTTAGGGTCTTATAGCTTTGAGTCTTATAGCTCATTGTCTTATAGCTTAGTTTTATAGCTTAGAGTATTATAGCTTAGAGTCTTATAGCTTAGAGTCTTATAGATTAGAGTTTTATAGCTTAGAGTCTTATAGCTTAGAGTCTTATAGCTTATAGTCTTTTAGATTTGAGTATTATATATTATATTCTTATAGCTTAGTGTCTTATATCTTATATTATTATATCTTAGAGTCTTATAGATTAGAGTATTATAGCTTAGAGTCTTATAGCTCATTGTCTTATAGCTTAGTCTTATAGCTTAGAGTATTATAGCTTAGAGTCTTATAGCTTATAGTGTTATAGCTTAGAGTCTTTTCGCTTAGAGTTTTATAGATTAGATTCTTATAGCTTAGTGTCTTATAGATTAGAGTCTTATAGCTTAGATTCTTATAGATTAGAGTCTTATAGCTGAGAGTCTTAGCTCTTAGTGTATTTTAGAATATTGTCTTATAGCTTTTTTTCTTATTGAAGATATTCTTATGTCATAGAAACTAATAGATAAGATACTCATTGCATTGAGTAGATTATAATAGAGTCTTGTAGATTTTAGTATTATAGCTTATAGTCTAATATATAATAGTCTTATAGCTAATAGTAAAAAATCTTTGATTCTTTTATAATTTATACAAATATAATAAACTATTACATATTAGAGTCTAAGATCTAAGAGTATTATGTCTTAGATTCTTATAGCTTAGAGTCTTATAGCTCAGAGTCTTAGAGCTTAGAGTCTTATAGCTTAGAGTCTTAGAGCTTAGAGTCTTATAGCTTAGAGTCTTATAGATTATAGTCTTTTTGATTATTGTTTTTTAGCTGTGATGCAAATGGAATATATCATTAGAACTTTGTTTCTCTGATAACATAGTCTTGTAGCTTAGAGCTAGTAGCTTATATACTAATAGCTCAGAGACTAATAGCTCATCTTCTTTTAGCGCTGAGTTTTATAGCTTTGCGTCTTATAGCGTAGAGTTTTATAGCTTCGATACAATTAGCTTAGAGTTCTATAGCTTACAGTCTCATAGCTTAGGTCTTACTGCTTATAGGTTTAAAATTTAGAGTCTTATAGCTTAGAGAATTATTGATTAAAGTCTTATAGCTAATAGTATTTAATCTTATAGTATAGAAGCTTATTTTATTTTATATTAGATTCGTAAAGCAAAGATTAATATAGATTATATTCTTATATATTATAGTCTTATCGCTTAGAGTCTTATAGCTTAGAGTCTTATAGCTTAGAGTCTTATAGCTTAGAGTCTTATAGCTTAGAGTCTTATAGCTTAAAGTCGTATATCTTAGAGTCTAATAGATAAGAGTCTTATAGGTTAGAGTCTTATAGCTTAGATTATAGATTAGAGTCTTATAGCTTAAAGTCTAATAGCTTAGAGTCTTATAGCTTATAGTCTTATAGCTTAGAGTCTTATAGCTTATAGTATTATAGCTTAGAGTCTTAAAGCTTAGAGTATTATAGCTTAGAGTTTTATAGCTTAGAGTCTTATAGCTTAGAGTCTTATATATTAGAGTCTTATAGATTAGAGTCTTATAGATGAGTGTCTTATATATTAGTTTTATAGATTATAGTATTATAGCTTAGAGTATTATAGATTATAGTGTTATAGCTTAGAGTCTTATAGCTTAGAGTTTTATAGCTTAGAGGCGTATAGCTTATTCTTATAGATTAGAGTCTTATATCTTAGAGTCTTATAGATTAGAGTCTTATATATTATAGTATTATATATTTTATTCTTATAGCTTAGAGTCTTATAGCCTAGAGTCTTATAGCTTAGAGTCTTATAGATTAGAGTCTTTTAGCTTAGAGTCTTATAGCTTAGAGTCTTATAGATTAGAATCTTATAGCTTAGTGTATTATAGCTTAGAGTCTTATAGCTTAGAGTCTTATATCTTAGAGTCTTATAGCTTATAGTCATATAGCTTTAGGTCTTATAGCTTAGAGTATTATATCTTAGAGTCTTATATCTTAGAGTCTTATAGATTATAGTTTTATAGCTTATAGTCTTATAGCTTATAGTCTTGTAGCTGATAAGATTAGAGATGCGAGTCACATATAATAGAGCCAATTAGCACCTAGACTAATAGATAAGATTAAGTATGCTTTTAGTATTATATAATAGAGAATTGCATATAATTGAAATAACCCTTAGCGTCTTATAGCTTATAGTCTTATATCTTATTGTCGTATAGCTTAGAGTCTTATAGCTTAGAGTCTTATAGCTTAGAGTCTTATAGATTAGAGTCTTATAGCTTAGAGTCTTATAGCTTAGAGTCTAATAGATTAGATTCTTATAGATTAGAGTCTTATAGCTTAGAGTATTATAGCTTAGAGTATTAGATATTAGATTCTTATAGCTTCGAGTCTTATAGCTGAGAGACTTATAGCTTAGAGTCTTATAGCTTAGAGTCTTATAGATTAGAGTCTAATAGCTTAGAGTCTTATAGCTTAGAGTCTTATAGCTTAGAGTCTTATAGCTTAGAGTCTTATAGCTTAGTGTCTTATAGCTTAGAGTCTTATATCTCAGTGTCTTATAGCTTAGTATTATATCTTAAAGTATTATAGCTTAGAGTCTTATAGCTTATAGTCTTATAGCTTAGAGTCTTATAGCTTATAGTATTTTAGCTTAGAGTCTTTTAGCTTAGAGTCTTTTAGCTTAGAGTCTTATAGCTTAGAGTCTTATAGCTTAGAGTCTTATAGCTTAGAGTCTTCTAGATTAGATTCTTATAGCTTAGGGTCTTATAGCTTAGAGTCTTATAGCTCATTGTCTTATAGCTTAGTCTTATAGCTTAGAGTATTATAGCTTAGAGTCTTATAGCTTATAGTGTTATAGCTTAGAGTCTTATAGCTTAGAGTCTTATAGCTTAGAGTCTTATATATTAGTCTTATAGCATAGAGTCTTATAGCTTAGAGTCTTTTAGCTTAGAGTCTTATAGCTTAGAGTCTTATCGCTTAGAGTCTTATAGCTTAGAGTCTTATAGATTAGAGTCTTATATCTTAGATTCTTATATAATAGATTCTTTTATCATAGATAATTTTAGATTATATACTTATAGATGATATACAAATATAAAATTGAAAATAATATATTATTAATATAGATAATTTTATTTAATATTATATTCATATTTAATATATTATTATATCTTATAGTCTTATATTTTAGTCTTATAGATTAGAGGCTTATAGATTAGAGTCTTATAGCTTAGAGTCTTATAGCTTAGAGTATTATAGCTTAGAGTCTTATAGCTTAGAGTCTTATAGTTTAAAGTCTTATAGCTTAGAGTATTATAGATTAGAGTCTTATAGCTTAGATTCTTATAGCTTAGAGTCTTATAGCTTAGTGTCTTATAGCTTAGAGTCTTATAGCTTAGAGTCTAATAGCTTACAGTTTTATGTATTAGAGTATTGTAGATTAGAGTATTATTGCTACTAGTAGTATATATTCGAGCCTTACATATTATATTATTTTATCATAGAGTCTAGTATATTTTAGACTTACAGCTTAGGTTATTTGGTCTTTAATTATTAATTCTTAGTTTATTATATAACAGTGTATTAGATATGATACTTATAGCTTATAGTCTTACAGCTTTGATTCTAATAGCTTATATTCTTATAGATGATAGAATTATAGATTATATTTTTATATCTTAGAGTCTTAAATATTATTGTAATAGATAATAGTCTTTTATATTAGAGTCTTATATCTAAGAGTCTTCTATCTTAGAGTATTAGAGATTAGAGTATTATCGCTCATATTCGTATAGCCTATAGTCTTATTGGTCAGAGTATTATTGCATAGAGTCTTATATCTTTGAGTGTTATATCTCCGAGCTTATAGATTTGAGAGTTATAGCTTAGAGACTTTTATCTTAGAGTCTTATAACTTATTGTCTTTTAGCTTCGAGTCTTATAGCTTATAGTCATATAGCTTGAGGTCTTATAGCTTAGAGTATTATATCTTAGAGTCTTATAGCTTAGAGTCTTATAGCTTAGTCTTATAGCTTAAAGTATTATAGCTTAGAGACTTATAGCTAAGAGGCTTATAGCTTAGAGGATTATAGCTTAGAGTCTTATAGCTAAGATTCTTGTAGCTTCGGGTTGTATAGCATAGAGTAGTAAAGATTATAGTCTTGCAGCTTAGAGTCTAATAGCTTATAGTCTTATTGCTTAGAGTCTTATAGCTTAGAGTCTTATAGCTAAGAGTATTACATATAAGAGTCTTATTGATTAGAGTTTTATAGATTAGAGTCTTATAGCTTAGAGTATTATAGCTTAGAGTATTATAGCTTAGAGTATTATAGCTTATAGTATTAAATCTAAGAGTCTTATATCTTAGAGTAATATATATTATAGTATTATATCTTAGAGTATTATAGCTGAGAGAATTATAGCTTAGAGTCTTATAGCTTAGAGTCTTATAGCTTAGAGTCTTATAGCTTAGAGTCTTAAAGCTGAGAGTATTATAGCTTAGTCTTATAGCTTAGAGTCTTATAGCTTAGTGTCTTATAGCTTAGAGTCTTATAGCTGATTGTCTTATAGCTTAGTTTTATAGCTTAAAGTATTATAGATTAGAGTCTTATATCTTATATTCTTATAGCTTAGAGTCTTATAGCTTAGAGTCTTTTAGCTTAGAGTCTTTTAGCTTAGAGTCTTTTAGCTTAGAGTCTTATAGCTTAGAGTCTTATAGCTTAGTGTATTATAGCTTAGAGTATTATAGATTAGAGTATTATAGATTAGAGTATTATAGCTTAGAGTATTATAGCTGAGTGTCTTATAGCTTAGTCTTATAGCTTAGAGTATTATAGATTAGAGTATTATAGCTTATAGTGTTATAGCTTAGAGTCTTATAGCTTAGAGTGTTATAGCTTAGAGTCTTATATCTTAGTCTTATAGAATAGAGTCTTATAGCTTAGAGTCTTTTAGCTTAGAGTCTTATAGCTTAGAGTCTTTTCGCTTAGAGTCTTATAGCTTAGAGTCTTATATCTTGGAGTCTTTTAGCAGAGAGTCGTATAGGTTAGATTATTATATCATATATTCTTACATATTATAGAATAACTGATTATATTCTTTTATATACTTTTATGTTGTAATTTAGTATGTTAGATGTTTTGATTATATATTATATTCTTATATATGATATTCTTTTTTCTTATAGTATTAGATCTTAGTCTTATAGCTTAGAGTCTTATAGCTTAGAGTCTTATATCTTAGAGTATTATAGCTTAGATTACTATAGCTTAGAGTCTTATAGCTTAGAGTCTTATAGTTTAAAGTCTTACAGCTTAGTGTCTTAGAGCTTAGAGTCTTATAGCTTAGAGTCTTATAGCTTAAAGTCTTATAGCTGAGAGTCTTTTATCTTAGAGTCTTATAGCTTAGAGTTTTTTGGGTTAGAGTCTTATAGGTTAGAGTATTATATATTAGAGTCTTATATCCTAGAGTATTTTAGATTAGAGTCTTATATCTTAGTCTTATATCTTAGATTCTTATATCTTAGAGTCTTATAGATTAGTCTTATAGCTAAGAGTCTTATATATAAGAGTCTTATAGATGAGAGTCTTATAGCTTAGAGTCTTATATATTAGAGTCTTATATATTATAGTCTTATATCTTAGAGTCTTATATCTTATAGTCTTTTATCTTAGTGTATTTTTGCTTATAGTATTATATCTTAGAGTCTTTTATCTTAGAGTCTTATAGCTTAGAGTCTTATAGCTTAGAGGCTCATAGCTTAGAGTCTTATAGCTTAGAGTCTTATAGCTTAAAGTCGTATAGCTTAGAGTCTAATAGCTCAGAGTCTTATAGCTTAGAGTCTTATAGCTTAGATTATAGCTTAGAGTCTTATAGCTTATAGTCTCATAGCTTATAGTCTTATATCTTAGAGTCTTATAGCTTATAGTCTTATATCTTATAGCATTATATATGATAGCATTACAGCATATAGTCTTTTAAAGGTTTTTTTTATATAGTATATACTTATCTCCTAGATTTTTATATATTAAAGTAGTTTATCTTAGATTCTTATCTATCAGAGTCTTATATCGTATTGTAATATAGTAGAGTCTTATAGCTTATAGTCTTATAGATTAGATTCTTATAGATTAGTGTGTTATAGCTTAGAGTTTTATAGATTAGAGGAGTATAGGTTAGTCTTATAGCTTAGAGTCTTATATCTTAGAGTCTTATAGCTTAGAGTCTTATAGCTTAGAGTCTTATAGATTAGATTCTTATAGCTTAGAGTCTTATAGCTTAGAGTCTTATAGCTTAGAGTCTTTTAGATTAGAGTCTTTTATCTTATAGTATTATAGATTAGAGTCTTATAGCTTAGAATCTTATAGCTTAGTGTCTTATAGCTTAGCGTCTTATAGCTTAGAGTCTTATAGCTTAGAGTCTTATAGCTGATAGTCATATAGCTTGAGGTCTTATAGCTTAGAGTATTATATCTTAGAGTCTTATAGCTTAGAGTCTTATAGCTTAGTTTTATAGCTAAAAGTCATATGACTTAGAGTCATATAGCTTAGAGGCTTACAGCTTAAAGTCTTACAGGTTAGAGTGTTATAGCTTAGAGTCTTATAAATTAGATTAATAGATCTTATAGTCTTTTGGCTTAGAGTCTTATATCTTAGAGTCTTATAGGTTAGTGTCTTATAGCTTAGAGTCTTATAGCTTAGAGTCTTATAGCTTAGAGTCTTATAGCTTATAGTCTTATAGCTTAGAGTCTTATAGCTTAGAGTCTTATAGCTTAGAGTCTTATAGCTTAGAGTCTTATAGGTAAGAGTCTTATAGCTTAGAGTCTTATAGCGTATAGTCTTATATCTTATAGTATTATTGCTTAGATTATTATAGCTTAGAGTCTTATAGCTTAGAGACTTATAGCTTAAAGTCTTATAGCTTAGAGTCTTATAGCTTATAGTCTTATAGCTAAGAGTTTTATAGCTTAGAGTCGTATAGCCTAGAGTCTTTTCGCGTAGAGTCTTATAGCTTAGTGTCTTATAGCTTAGAGTCTTATAGCTTTGTCTTATAGCTTAGTTTTATAGCTTAAAGTATTATAGCTTAGAGTCTTATAGCTTATATTCTTATAGCTTAGAGTCTTATATCTTAGAGTCTTTTAGCTTAGAGTCTTTTAGCTTAGAGTCTTTTAGGTTAGAGTATTATATCTTAGAGTCTTATAGCTTAGAGTCTTATAGCTTAGAGTCTTATAGCTTAGAGTCTTATAGCTTAGTGTATTATAGGTTAGAGTATTATATCTAATTGTCTTATAGATTAGTCTTATAGCTTAGAGTATTATAGCTTAGAGTCTTATATCTTATAGTGTTATAGCTTAGAGTTTTATAGCTTAGAGTCTTATAGCTTAGTGGCTTATAGCTTAGTCTTATAGCTTATATTCTTATATCTCAGTGTCTTATTGCTTAGATTGGTTTAGTTTAGATTATTTTAGATTAGAGTTTTATAGCTTATAGTCTTATAGATTAGAGTGTTATAGCTTAGAGTCTTTAAGATTAGAGTCTTTTAGCATAGAGTCTTATAGCTTAGAGTCTTATATCTTAGAATCTTATAGCCTAGTGTCTTATAGCTTAGAGTCTTATAGCTTAGAGTCTTATAGCTTATAGTCTTATAGCTGATAGTCATATAGCTTGATGTCTTATAGCTTAGAGTATTATATCTTAGAGTCTTATAGCTTAGAGTCTTATAGCTTAGTATTAGAGCTTAAAGTAACAGAGCTAAATGCAGTTGAGATGAGAGGCTTTTAGCTTTTTGTATTTCATCTTATAGAATAGTACATCCTAATATTGTGGAACAGAGTTTTATATCGTAGAGTATTACAGTTTAAATTAATACATATTATTCAAACAGTATCTAGTCCAGTAGATTTGAGTATTATAGCTTAGAGTCTTATAGCGAAGAGTCTAATAGAATAGAGTCTTATAGCTTAGAGTTATTTAGCTCATATTCTTATAGCTTAGAGTCTTATAGCTTATAGTATAATAACTTAGAGTATTATATATTATAGTCTTATAGCTTAGAGTCTTATAGCTTAGAGTATTATAGATTAGATTATTATAGCTTAGAGTCTTATAGCTTAGAGACTTATAGCTTAGAGTCTTATAGCTTATAGTCTTATAGATGAGAGTCTTATATCTTCGAGTATTATAGCTTAGAGTCTTATATATTAGTCTTATAGCTTAGAGTCTTATAGCTTAGGGTCTTAGAGCTTAGAGTCTTATATCTAATTGTCTTAGAGCTTAGTATTATATCTAAGAGTATTATAGCTAAGAGTGTTATAGCTTATAGTCTTATATCTTAGAGTCTTATAGATTAGTGTGTTATCGATTATTGTCTTATGTATTAGAGTCTTATAGCTTATAGTATTATAGATTATAGACTTATAGCTTAGAGTCTTATATCTTATAGTCTTATAGCTTAGAGTCTTATAGCTTAGGGTCTTATAGCTGAGAGTCTTATAGCTCATTGTCTTATAGATTAGTCTTATAGCTTAGAGTATTATAGCTTAGAGTCTTATAGCTTATAGTGTTATAGCTTAGAGTCTTATAGCTTAGAGTTTTATAGCTTAGTGTATTATATATTAGTCTTATATCATATAGTCTAATAGATAAGAGTCTTTTAGATTAGAGTATTTTAGCTTAGAGTCTTTTCGCTTAGATTCTTATAGCTTAGAGTCTTATAGCTTTGAGTCTTATATGTTAGATTCTTTTATCTAATATTATTATATCTAATTGTATTATATCTTATAGTCTTATTGATGATTTTATTAAAGATTATATTATTAAATATGATATTATTATATCTTATTTTCATATATATTATAGTATTATATATTAGAGTATTATAGAATAGAGTATTAGCGATTAGTCTTATAGCTTAGAGTCTTATAGCTTAGAGTCTTATAGCTTAGAGTCTTATAGCTTAGATTACTATAGCTTAGAGTCTTATAGCTTAGAGTCTTATAGTTTAAAGTCTTATAGCTTAGAGTCTTATAGCTTAGAGTCTTATAGCTTAGATTACTATAGCTTAGAGTCTTATAGCTTAGAGTCTTATAGCGAAGAGTCTTATAGCTTAGAGTCTTTTAGGTTAGAGTCTTGTATCTTAGAGTCTTATAGCTTAGAGTCTTATAGATTAGAGTCTTATATCTTAGAGTTTTATATCTTAGAGTATTATATATTAGAGTCTTATAGCTGAGAGTATTTTATATTAGAGTCTTATAGCTTCGAGTCTGATAGCTTAGAGACTTATAGCTTAGAGTCTTATAGCTTAGAGTCTTATAGATTAGAGTCTAATAGCTTCGAGTCTTATAGCTTAGAGTCTTATAGCTTAGTCTTTTAGCTTAGAGTCTTATAGCTTAGTGTCTTATAGCTTAGAGTCTTATAGCTGATTGTCTTATAGCTTAGTTTTATAGCTTAAAGTATTATAGCTTAGAGTCTTATAGCTTATATTCTTATAGCTTAGAGTCTTATAGCTTAGAGTCTTTTAGCTTAGAGTCTTTTAGCTTAGAGTCTTATAGCTTAGAGTCTTATATCTTAGAGTATTATAGCTTAGTGTATTAAAGCTTAGAGTCTTATAGCTTAGAGTCTTATAGATTAGGGTCTTATAGCTTAGAGTATTATAGCTCATTGTCTTATAGCTTAGTCTTATAGCTTAGAGTGTTATAGCTTAGAGTGTTTTAGCTTATAGTGTTATAGCTTAGAGTCTTATAGCTTAGAGTATTATAGCTTAGAGTCTTATAGCTTAGTCTTATAGCTTAGAGTCTTATAGCTTAGAGTCTTTTAGCTTAGAGTCTTTTAGCTTAGAGTCTTTTAGCTTAGAGTCTTATAGCTTAGAGTCTTATATCTTAGAGTATTTTATCTTAGAGTCTTATATCTTAGTTACTTTTATCTTATTTTCTTTTATATTAGAGTCTTATAGATTATATTCTTAAATATTTTAGTATATTTTATTATATTCTTATAGATTTTAGTATTAAATATTATATACTAAAAGATTTTATTCTTATTTATTAGAGTCTTATAGCTTAGTCTTATAGCTTAGAGGCTTATAGCTTAGAGTCTTATAGCTTAGAGTCTTATAGCTTAGATTAATATAGCTTAGAGTCTTATAGCTTAGAGTCTTATAGTTTATAGTCTTATAGCTTAGAGTATTATAGCTTAGAGTCTTATGGCTTATATTATTATAGATTAGAGTCTTATAGATTAGAGTCTTATAGCTTAGAGTATTATAGCTTAGAGTCTTTTGTATTAGTTTATTTTAGCTTAGAGTCTTATATCTTAGAGTCGTATAGCCTAGAGTCTTTTATCTTAGAGTATTATAGCATAGTCTTATATCTTAGATTCTTATATCTTAGTGTATTATATCTTAGTCTTATATCTTAGAGTATTGAAACTTAGAGTATTATAGCTTATCGTCGTACAGCTTAGAGTATTTTAGCTAAGATTGTTATAGCTTATTGTATTTTAGCTATTATTCTTATTTATTTTTTTCTTATATATGATAGTATTTTAGATTAGTGTCTTTTAGCTTATAGTATTATAGGTTATAGTATTAAAACTTTGAGGATTATATCGTATATTATATAATTAGATACTATGGAGATATGTATTTTTTCCTAGTTGCTTTGAATCGTGCATCTTAGAATACTCTAGATTAGATTCTTATTGCTTTTATTAATGTAGATTAGGCTTATAGATTCGAGGCTTATATATTAGCGTATAATAGTTCATAGTCTAATTTCTTATATTCTTATAGCTTAGATTCTTTTAGCGTAGAGTCTTATAGTTTAAAGTCTTATAGCTTAGAGTCTTATAGCTTAGAGGGTTATGGCTTATAGTGTTATAGGTTAGAGTAATATATATTAGTGTCTTATATCATAGAGTAATTTATCTGATTGTAGTATTTATTAGTTTATTACATCTTAGAGTATTTTATCTTAGAGTCTTATAGCCTAGATTCTTTTAGCTTAGAGTCTTATATCTTAGTCTTATAGCTTAGAGTCTTATAGCTTAGAGTCTTATAGCTTAGTCTTATATCTTAAAGTCTTATAGCTTAGAGTCATATATCTTAGAGTCCTATAGCTGAGAGTCTTATAGCCTAGAGTCTTATAGGTTAGAATTTTTTAGTTTAGAGTCTTATAGCTTAGAGTCTTATAGCTTAGAGTCTTTTAGCTTAGAGTCTTATATCTTAGTGTCTTATAGCTTAGAGTCTTATATCTTAGAGTCTTACAGCTGAGAGTCGTATATCATAGAAACTCTTATCAGAGAGCCTTACAGCTCTTAGTCATAGCTAATATACGATTACATCTTAGAGCCTTATTTATCATGGTAATTTAAATTAGAGGCTTATAGCTTAGATTAAATAATATTTGTTTATTATAGCTTTGACTCGTGCTGCTTAGTGTCTAACTCCTTAGATTCTTTGAGCGGATTTTCATATAGATCATAGTTTTTTAGGTTAGAGTCTTATAGCTTAGTGTCTTATAGCTTAGATTCTTATAGCTTAGAATCTTATAGCTTAGAGTCTTATAGCTTAGAGTCTTATAGCTTAGAGTCTTACATCTTAATGTCTTATAGCTTAGAATCTTATAGCTTAGAGTCTTATAGCTTATAGTATTATTTCTTAGAGTCTTATAGCTTAGAGTCTTATAGCTTAGAGTCTTATAACTTAGAGTATTATAGCTTAGAGACTTATAGCTTAGAGTCTTAAAGCTTAGAGTCTTATAGCTTAGAGTCTTATAGCTTAGAGTCTTATAGCTTAGAGTCTTATAGCTTAAAGTATTATAGCTTAGAGTATTATATCTTAGAGTCATATAGATTAGTCTTATAGATTAGAGTCTTATAGCTTAAAGTCTTATAGCTTAGAGTCTTATAGCTTAGAGTCTTATAGCTTAGAGTCTTATAGCTTAGAGTCTTATAGCTTATAGTCTTATAGCTTAGTCTTATAGCTTATAGTCTTATAGCTTAGAGTCTTATAACATTGAGTATTATAGCTTAGAGTCTTATAGCTTAGAGTCTTACAGCTTAGATTATTATAGCATAGAGTTTTATAGCTTAGAGTCTTATAGCTTAGAGTCTTATAGCTTAGAGTGTTATAGCTTAGAGTATTATAGTTTAGAGTCTTATAGCTTAGAGTCTTATAGCTTAGAGTCATATAACTTAGTCTTATGGCTTAGAGTCTTATAGCTTATAGTCTTATATCTTAGAGTCTTATAGCTTAGAGTCTTATATTTTAGAGTCTTATAGTTTAGAGTATTATAGCTTATAGTCTTTTTGATTTTATTCTTTTATCACTGATATTTACGTATTTGATTACTCGAGCTGATATAATTATAGATCCGTGTATTATATCTTAGTGTAATATAGATTATTGTCAGACATCTTTTAGTCTTTCATATGATTATCTTATATATTATTGACTTATATAGTACTGTCTTATATCTTAAAGTCGTATATCTTAGTTTCTTATATCTCAGTGTCTTATAGCTTAGTTTTATAGCTTAGAGTCTTATAGCTTAGAGTCTTATAGCTTATAGTCTTATAGCTTAGAGTCTTTTAGCTTAGAGTCTTATAGCTTAGAGTCTTATAGCTTAGTCTTATAGCTTAGAGTCTTATAGCTTAGAGTCTTATAGTTTAGAGTCGTATATCTTAGAGTTTTTTATCTTAGTGTCTTATATCTTAGAGTCTTATAGCTTAGAGTCTTATAGCTTAGAGTCTTTTAGCTTAGAGTCTTTTAGCTTAGAGTCTTATAGCTTAGAGTCATATAGCTTAGAGTCTTATAGCTTAGAGTCTTATAGCTTAGAGTCTTATAGCTTAGAGTCTTATAGCTTAGAGTCTTATAGCTGATAGTCATATAGCTTTGAGTCTTATAGCTTAGAGTCTTATATCTTAGAGTCTTATAGCTTAGAGTCTTGTAGCTTAGTCATATATATAATATACGGTGCTAATTTATAAGTAGATCATAGATTATTATAGCTTAGAGCCTTATGGCTTAGTGTATTATAACTCAGAGTATTGTATCTTAGAGTCATATATCTTAGAGTCTTATATATTATAGCCTTTTAGCTTAGTGTCTTATAGCTTAGATTCTTATTGCTTTGAGTCTTATAGCTTAGAGTCTAATAGCTTAGAGTCTTAGAGCTTAGAGTCTTACATCTTAGTGTCTTATAGCTTAGAATCTTATAGCTTAGAGTCTTATAGCTTAAAGTCTTATGACTTAGAGTCTTATAGCTTAGAGTCTTATAGCTTAGAGTCTTATAGCTTAGAGTCTTATAGCTTAGACTCTTATAGCTTAGAGTCTTATATCTTAGAGTCTTATAGCTTAGATTCTTATAGCTTAGAGTCTTTTAGCTTAGAGTTTTATAGCTGAGAGTCTTATAGCTTAGAGTCTTACAGCTTAGAGTCATATAGCTTAGAGTCTTATAACTTAGTCTTATACATTATATTCTTATAGCTTAAAGTCTGATAGCTTAGAGTCTTATAGCTTAGAGTCTTATAACTTAGAGTCTTATAGCTTAGAATCTTATAGCTTAGAGACTTATAGCTTAGATTCTTATAGCTTAGAGTCTTATAGCTTAGAGTCTTATAGCTTAAAGTCTTATAGCTTAGAGTCTTATAGCTTATAGTCTTAGAGCTTAGAGTCTTATAACTTATAGTCTTAGAGCTTAGATTCTTATAAATTAGATCATTTCATCTTAGAGTCTTTCAGATTATAGTTTAATATCTTAGAGTTTTACATCTTAAAGTATTGTAGATTATAGTCTTATTTATAAGAATAATATATATCAGAGTATTATCGAGGTGATTTTTAGCTTATATTAGTACAGATTAGATACTAATATATTATAGTTTTATAGCTTAGAGACTTATAGCTTAGAGTGTTATAGCTTAGAGTCTTATAGATTAGTCTTATAGCTTAGAGTCTTATAGCTTAGAGTCTTTTAGCTTAGAGTCGTATATCTTAGAGTCTTATAGCTTAGATTCTTATATCTTAGAGTTTTATAGCTTAGATTCTTATAGCTTAGAGTCTTTTAGCTTAGAGTGTTTTATCTTAGAGTCTTATAGCTTAGAGTCTTATAGCTTAGAGTCTTATAGCTTAGTGTCTTACTGCTTAGCGTGTTATAGCTTAGTGTCTTATAGCTTAGAGTCTTATAGGTTAGTGTCTTTTAGCTTAGAGTCTTATGGCTTAGAGTCTTTAAGCTGAGAGTCTTATAGCTTAGAGTCTCATATCTTATAATCTTATAGCTTAGATTCTTATAGCTTAGAGTCTTATAGATTAGAGTCGTATAGCTTAGAATCTTATAGCTTAGAGTCTTATAGCTTAGAGTTTTATAGCTTAGAGTCTTATAGCTTAGAGTCTTATAGCTTAGAGTCTAATAGCTCAGAGTCTTATATCTTAGAGTCTTATATATTAGAGTCTTATATATTAGATTATTATAGCTTAGAGTCTTATAGCTTATAGTATTATATCTTATATTATTTTATCTTAGAGTCTTATATATTATAGTATTATAGCTGAGAGACTTATAGCTTAGAGTCTTACAGCTTAGAGTCTTACAGCTTAGAGTCTTAGAGCTTAGAGTCTTACATCTTAATGTCTTATAGATTAGAATATTATAGCTTAGAGTCTTATAGCTTAAAGTGTAATGACTTAGAGTCTTATAGCTTAGAGTCTTATAGCTTAGAGTCTTATAGCTTAGAGTCTTATAGCTTAGAGTATTATAGCTGAGAGACTTATAGATTAGAGTATTAGAGCTTAGAGTATTATAGCTTAGAGTCTTATAGATTAGAGTCTTATAGCTTAGAGTCTTATAGCTTAAAGTCTTAGAGCTTAGAGTCTTATAGCTTAGAGTCATATAAATTAGTGTTATAGATTATAGTGTAATAGCTTAAAGTCTTATATATTAGAGTCTTATATCTTAGAGTCTTATATATTATAGTATTATAGTTTATAATATTATAAATTAGAGTCTTATATCTTAGAGTCTTATAGCTTAGAGACTTATAGATTAGAGTAATATATATTAAAGTCTTATAGCTTATAGTATTATAGCTTATAGTCTTAAAGCTTATAGTCTTATAACTTAGATTCTTATAGCCTAGAGTCTTATAGCTTAGAGTCTTATAGCTTAGATTATTATATAATAGAGTATTATATCTTAGATTCTTATAGCTTATAGTCTTATAGCTTAGAGTCTTATATCTTAGAGTCTTATAGCTTAGAGTCTTATAGCTTAGAGTAATATAACTTAGTCTTATA
Source organism: Artemia sp. Qi Xiang Cuo (assembly GCF_049724085.1). Classification (NCBI taxonomy): domain Eukaryota; kingdom Metazoa; phylum Arthropoda; class Branchiopoda; order Anostraca; family Artemiidae; genus Artemia; species Artemia sp. Qi Xiang Cuo. Next base: position 37,727 of record NW_028300730.1, read on the forward strand.
GCTTAGAGTCTTATAGCTTAAAGTCTTATAGCTTAGAGTCTTATAGCTTAGAGTCTTATAGCTTAGAGTCTTATAGCTTAGAATCTTATAGCTTAGAGTCTTATAGCTTAGAGTCTTATAGCTTATAGTCTTATAGCTTCTAGTCTTATAGCTTAGAGTCTTATAGCTTAGAGTCTTACAGCTTAGATTATTATAGCTTAGAGTTTTATAGCTTAGAGTCTTATAGCTTAGAGTCTTATAGCTTAGAGTCTTATAGCTAAGTGTCTTATAGCTTAGTTTTATATCTTAGAGTCTTATATCTTAGAGTCTTATAGTTTAGAGTATTATAGCTTAGAGTCTTATAGCTTAGAGTTTTAGATCTTAGAGTCTTAGATCATAGTATTATATCTTAGAGTCTTATAGCTTAGAGTCTTTTATCTTAGAGTCTTATAGCTTAGAGTCTTATAGCTTAGATTCTTATATCTTATAGTGTTATAGCTTAGAGTCTTATAGCTTATAGTCTTTTAGCTTAGAGTATTTTATATTAGAGTAATATAGCTTAGAGTCCTATATCTTAGAGTCTTATAGCTTAGAGTCTTATATCTTAGAGTATTATAGATTAGAGTATTATAGATTAGAGTCTTAGAGCTTAGAGTCATATAGCTTGTAGTCTTATAGCTTAGAGTATTATATCTTAGAGTATTATAGCTTAGAGTCTTGTAGCTTAGTCTTATATCTTAGAGTCTTATAGCTTAGAGTCTTATAGCTTAGATTCTTATAGCTTAGACTCGTATAGATTATAGCAATCTAGCATATAGTCTTATTTCAAATTGGTGTATAGCATTGTGTATTATGGATCAGTGACTTATATCTTTGAGATCTATGCCCTAGAGTCTAATGGCTATTTGATTCATGTCGTATTGTATAATAGATTATTGTCTTATTTCGTATATTCTTATAGCTTTTAGTCTTGTAGCTTAGAGTCTTATTGCTTAGAGTCTAATAGCTTAGAGTCTTAGAGCTTAGAGTCTTACATCTTATTGTCTTATAGCTTAGAATCTTATAGCTTAGAGTCTTATAGCTTAAAGTCTTATGACTTAGAGTCTTATAGCTTAGAGTCTTATAGCTTAGAGTCTTATAGCTTAGAGTCTTATAGTATTATAGCTGAGAGACTTATAGCTTAGAGTCTTATAGCTTAGAGTTTTATAGCTTAGAGTCTTATAGCTTAGAGTCTTATAGCTTAAAGTCTTATAGCTTAGAGTCTTATAGCTTAGAGTCATATAACTTAGTCTTATAGATTAGAGTATTATAGCTTATAGTCTTATAGCTTAGAGTCTTATAGCATAGAGTCTTATAGCTTAGAGTCTTATATTTTAGAATCTTATAGCTTAGAGACTTATAGCTTAGAGTCTTAAAACTTAGAGTCTTATAGCTTAGAGTCTTATAGCTTAAAGTCTTATAGTCTTACAGTCTTATAGCTTATAGTCTTATAGCTTAGAGTCTTATAGCTTAGAGTCTTATAGCTTAGAGTCTTAAAGATTAGAGTCTTACAGCTTATATTATTATAGATTAGAGTTTTATAGCTTAGAGTTTTATAGGTTAGAGTATTATAGCTTAGAGTCTTATAGCTTAGAGTCTTATAGCTCATTGTCTTATAGCTTAGTGTTATAGCTTAGAGTCTTATAGCTTATAGTATTATAGCTTAGAGTCTTATAGCTTAGAGTCTTATAGCTTAGAGTTTTATAGCTTAGAGGCTTATAGCTTATTCTTATAGCTTAGAGTCTTATAGCTTAGAGTCTTTTAGCTTAGAGTCTTTTAGCTTAGATTCTTATATATTAGAGTCGTCGAGCTTAGAGTCTTATAGCTTAGAATCTTATATATTAGATTATTATAGCTTAGTGTATTATATCGTAGATTATTATAGAGTAGAGTCTTATAGCTTATATTATTATAGCTTAGAGTCTTGTATATTAATTTCTTATAGCTTAGAGTCTTAGATCTTAGAGTCTTATATCTTAGAGTCTTATAGCATATAGTCATATAGATTGGAGTGTTATAGCTTAGTGTCTTATATCTTAGAGTCTTATAGCTTAGAGTCTTATAGCTTAGTTTTATAGATTAAAGTCTTATAGCTTATAGTCTTATAGCTTAGAGGCTTATAGCTTAGAGTCTTATAGCTTAGAGTCTTACATCTTAGAGTACTATAGCTTATCGTCTTACGGCTTATAGTCTTATATATTTAATTCTTATAGCTTAGAGTATTAAATCTTAGAGTCTTAATTCTTATAGTCTTATATATCAGATCTGATAGTATTATGTCTTATTGTGTTTTATCTTAGATTCTTATAGCTTAGAGTCTTATAGCTTAGAGTCTTATAGCTTAGAGTCTTATAGCTTAGATTCTTGTAGCTTCGAGTCTTAAAGCTGAGAGACTTATAGCTTAGAGTCTTATAGCTTAGAGTCTTATAGATTAGAGTCTAATAGCTTAGAGTCTTATAGCTTAGAGTCTTATAGCTTAGTCTTATAGCTTAGAGTATTATAGCTTAGTGTCTTATAGCTTAGAGTCTTATAGCTCATTGTCTTATAGCTTAGTTTTATAGCTTAGAGTATTATAGCTTAGAGTCTTATAGCTTATATTCTTATAGCTTAGAGTCTTATAGCTTAGAGTGTTATAGCTTAGAGTATTTTAGCTTAGAGTCTTATAGCTTAGAGTCTTATAGCTTAGAGTATTATATATTAGTGTCTTATATCTTAGTGTCTTATAGCTTAGAGTATTATAGATTAGTGTCTTATAGCTTATAGTCTTATAGCTCATTGTCTTATAGCTTAGTTTTATAGCTTAGAGTATTATAGCTTAGAGTCTTATAGATTATAGTCTTATAGCTTAGAGTTTTATCGCTTAGAGTTTTATAGGTTAGAGTCTTATAGATTAGTCTTATAGCTTAGAGTCTTATAGCTTAGAGTATTATAGCTTAGAGTCTTTTAGATTAGAGTCTTATAGATTAGATTATTATAGCTTAGTGTCTTATATCTTAGAGTATTATAGATTAGATTCTTATAGCTTAGAGTATTATAGCTTAGAGTCTTATATCTTAGAGTCTTATAGCTTAGAGTCTTATAGCTTAGAGTATTATATCTTAGAGTCTTATAGCTTAGAGTTTTATAGCTTAGAGTCTTATAGCTTAGAGTCTTATAGCTTAGTCTTATAGCTTAGAGTCTTATAGCTTAGTCTTATAGCTTAGAGTCTTATAGCTTAGAGTACTATAGCTTAGAGTCTTATAGCTTAGAGTCTTATAGCTTAAAGTCTTATAGCTCAGATTCTTTTAGCTTAGAGTCTTATGGCTTAGAGTCTTATAGCGTAGAGTTTTATCACTTAGAGTCTTATAGCTTAGAGTCTTATGGGTCAGAGACTTTTATGTTAGTGTCTTATAGCTTAGTTTATGCTATCCTATTGTTTTATATCTTAGAGTATTTTAGCTTAGAGTCTTATAGCTTAGTCTTATAGCTTAGAGTATTATATCATATTGTCTTATATATTAGTGATATAGCTTTGATCCTTACGGCTTAGATACATATAACTTTTGATCTTATGGCCCATAGTCAAATAGCATCGAGACTAATATCTCATCTACAAATAGCTTCGATACAAATAGATAATGTTCTAATAGATTATATACTTATTGCTTCGATACAAAATTATTAGAGTCTTATTTATTACAGTTATATAGGTTAGGGTCTTATAGCTTAGAGTCTTATAGCTTATAGTCTGGGCGGGTAGAGCCTTTTAGCTTTGTATCATATAGCTTAAAGTCTTACAGCTTAGAGTCGTAGTGCTCAGAGAATTTTAGTTTAGACGCTTATAGATTAAATATTTACATTTTTTAGTTACACAGCTAAAAGTCTTGCGGCTAATAGTCTTATAGCTTAGAGTCTTATAGCTTAGAGTCTTATATCTTAGAGTCTTATAGCTTAGAGTCTTATATCTTAGAGTCTTGTAGCTTTGAGTCTTATAGCTTAGAGTCTTATAGCTTAGAGTCTTATAGCTAAGAGTCTTATAGCTTAGAGTCTTACAGCTTAGAGTCTTATAGCTTAGAGTCTTATAGCTTAGAGTCTTACATCTTATTGTCTTATAGCTTAGAATCTTATAGCTTAGAGTCTTATAGCTTATAGTATTATCTCTTAGAGTCTTATAGCTTAGAGTCTTATAGCTTAGAGTCTTATAGCTTAGAGTATTATAGCTGAGAGACTTATAGCTTAGAGTCTTAAAGCTTTGAGTCTTATAGCTTAGAGTCTTATAGCTTAGAGTCTTATAGCTTAGAGTATTATATCTTAAAGTATTATAGCTTAGAGTCTTATAGCTTAGAGTCATATAACTTAGTCTTATAGATTAGAGTCTTACAGCTTAGAGTCTTATAGCTTAGAGTCTTATAGCTTAGATTATTATAGCTTAGAGTCCTATAAATTATAATCTTAAAGCATAGAATATTATAGCTTAGAGTATTATAGCTTAGAGTCTCACAGCTTATAGACTTATAGCTTAAAGTCTTAAAGCTTAGAGTCTTATATCTAAGAGTATTATATCTTAGAGTCTTATATCTTAGAGTCTTATAGCTTAGAGTCTTATAGCTTAGAGTCTTACAGCTTAGATTATTATAGGATAGAGTTTTATAGCTTAGAGTCTTATAGCTTAGAGTCTTATAGCTTAGAGTGTTATAGCTTAGAGTCTTATAGCTTATAGTCTTATAGCTTAGAGTCTTATATATTAGAGTCATATAACTTAGTCTTAGATCTTAGAGTCTTATAGCTTAAAGTCTTATAGCTTAGAGTCTTATAGATTATAGTCTTATAGCTTAGAGTCTTATATATTAGAGTATTATAGTTTAGAATCTTATAGATTAGAGTCTTATATCTTATAGTATTATATATTAGAGTCTTATAGATTAGAGTATTATAGCTTATAGTCTTATAGCTTATAGTATTATATCTTAGAGTGTTATAGCTTAGAGTATTAAAGCTTAGAGTATTATAGCTTAGAGTTTTATAGCTTAGAGTCTTATATATTAGAGTCTTATAGCTTAGAGTCTTATATCTTAGTGTCTTATATCTGATTGTCTTATAGATTAGTATTATAGGTTAGAGTCTTATAGCTTAGAGTCTTATAGTTTATAGTCTTATAGCTTAGAGTATTATAGCTTAGAGTTTTATAGCTTAGAGTGTTATAGCTTAGTCTTATAGATTAGAGTCTTATAGCTTAGAGTCTTTTAGATTAGAGTCTTATAGCTTAGAGTCTTATAGCTTAGAGTCTTATAGCTTAGAGTCTTATAGCTTAGTCTTATAGCTTAGAGTCTTTTTGCTTATAGTCTTTTAGCTTAGAGTCTTATAGCTTAGAGTCCTATAGCTTAGAGTCTTATAGCTTAGTGTCTTATAGCTTAGAGTCTTATAGCTTAGAGTCTTATAGCTTAGAGTCTTTTAGCTGATAGTCATATAGCTTGCAGTCTTATAGCTTAGAGTATTATATCTTAGAGGCTTATAGCTTAGAGTCTTGTAGATTAGTCTTATAGCTTAGAGTCTTATTTATTATAGAATTATATCTCATATAATTATAGATTAGAGTATTATTTATTAGCTTATTATATATTATATTCTAATAGGTGATATTCATATAGATTAGATTTTTATATATTATTGTCTTTCTGCCTAACGTCATATAGCTTAGATTCTTATAGCTTTGAGTCTTATAGCTTAGAGTCTTATAGCTTAGAGTCTTAGAGCTTAGAGTCTTACATCTTAGTGTCTTATAGCATAGACTCTTATAGCTTAGAGTCTTATAGCTTAAAGTCTTATGACTTAGAGTCTTATAGCTTAGAGTCTTATAGCTTAGAGTCTTATAGCTTAGAGTCTTATAGCTTAGAGTCTTTTAGATTAGAGTCTTTTAGCTTAGAGTCTTATAGCTTAGAGTCTTATAGCTTAGAGTCTTATAGCTTAGAGTCTTTTAGCTTATTGTCTTATAGCTTAGAGTCTTATATCTTAGAGTCTTATAGCTTAGAGTCTTATAGCTGATAGTCATATAGCTTGGAGTCTTATAGCTTAGTGTCTTATATCTTAGAGTATTATAGCTTAGAGTCTTATAGCTTAGTTTTATAGCTTATAGTCTTATAGCTTAGAGTCTTATAGCTTAGAGTCTTATAGCTTAGAGTCTTATAGCTTAGAGTCTTATAGCTTAGAGTCTTAGAGCTTAGAGTATTATCGATTAGAGTCATATAGCTTAGAGTCTTATAGCATATAGTCTTATATCTTAGAGTCTTATATCTTAGAGTCTTATATCTTAGAGTCTTATATATTAGAGTCTTTTAGCTTATAGTCTTATATCTTAGAGTCTTATAGCTTAGAGTCTTATATCTTAGAGTCTTTTAGCTTATAGTATTATAGCTTAGAGTCTTATATCTTAGAGTCTTATAGCTTAGAGTCTTATAGCTTATAGTCATATAGCTTTGAGTCTTATAGCTTAGAGTATTATATCTTAGAGTCTTATAGCTTAGAGTCTTATAGCTTAGTTTTATATCTTAAAGTCTTATAGATTAGAGTCTTATAGCTTAGAGTCTTATAGCTTAGAGTCGTATCGCTTAGAGTCTTATAGCTTAGAGTCTTATAGCTTAGAGTCTTATAGCTTAGAGTCTTATAGCTTAAAGTCTTTTAGCTTAGAGTATTATATCTTATATTCTTATAGATTAGAGTCTTAGATCGTAGAGTCTATTAGATTAGAGTCTTATAGATTTGAGTATTTTAGCTTATTGTCTTATATATTATAGTGTTAGAGCTTTGTGTATTTTATATTAGTGTATTATATCTTTTAGTCTTACATATTAGAGTATTATATATTAGAGTCATATATATTAGAATCTTATAGCTTATAGTCTTATAACTCAGAGTATTATAAATTATAGACTTAGATGTTATAGACTTACATCATAGATTAAATGATCTGAGAGACTAATCTCATAGAGGCTTTGAGCTTAGTCTCGTATAGCTTAGATAGTATAGTATTATAATGTATAGTGATATATCTTTGAGTCTTATATCTCATTGTCTTATAGCTTAGTTTTATATCTTAAAGTATTATAGCTTAGAGTCTTATAGATTATAGTCTTATAGCTTAGAGTCTTATAGCTTAGAGTCTTTTAGCTTAGAGTCTTTTAGCTTAGAGTCTTATATCTTAGAGTCTTATATCTTAGAGTCTTATAGCTTAGAGTATTATATCTTAGAGTCTTATATCTTAGAGTCTTATATCTTAGTGTCTTATAGCTTAGATTCTTATAGCTAATAGTCTTAGAGCTTAGTTTTATAGCTTATAGTATTATAGCTTAGAGTCTTATAGCTTATAGTGTTATAGCTTAGAGTCTTATAGCTTAGAGTTTTATAGCTTAGAGTCTTATATATTAGTTTTATAGCATAGAGTATTATAGCTTAGTGTCTTATAGCTTTTAGTGTTATAGATTAGAGTCTTTTAGCTTAGAGTCTTATATATTATATTCTTATAGCTTAGAGTCTTATATATTAGAGTCTTATATATTAGAGTCTTATATATTAGAGTCTTTTCTATTATAGTATTATATCTTAGATTCTGTTATCTTAGATTATTATATCTTAGATTCTTATATATTAGAGTCTTATAGCTTAGAGTCTTATAGCTTAGAATCTTATAGCTTAGAGTAATATAGCTTAGAGTCTTATAGATTAAAGTCTTATAGCTTAGTCTTATAGCTTAGAGTCTTATAGCTTAGAGTACTATAGCTTAGAGTCTTATAGCTTAGAGTCTTATAGCTTATAGTGTTATAGCTTAGAGTCTTATAGCTTAGAGTCTTATAGCTTAGAGTCTTATAGCTTATAGTGATAAAGCTTATATAATTAAATATTATATTATTATAGATAATATTCTTATAGCTTAGATTCTTATAGATTATAGTCTTATATATTAGAGTCTTATAGCCTAGAGTCTTTTAGCTTAGAGTCTTATAGCTTAGTCTTATAGCTTAGATTCTTATATCTTATAGTCTTATAGCTTAGTCTTATATCTTAGACTTTTATCTATTATAGTATTGTTGCTTAGTTTCATTCAGCTTAAATTATTATACCTTATAGTCTTACAGCGTCGAGTCTTATAGCTTATAGTCTTTTAGCTTAGAGTCTTATAGATTGGAGTCTTATAAATTAGAGGCTTATAGATTAGAGTCTTATGGCAGAGATTGTTATATATTATAGACGTTTATCTTAGAGACTTATTGATTAGATTAGTAAAAGTTATAGCCTTCTCGTTTATATTCTTATAGGTTAGATTTGTTTAGCTTAGAGTCTTATAGGTTAGAGTCTTATAGCTTAGAGTATCATAGCTTAGAATCTTATAGAATATAGTCATATAGAATAGATTCGGAGAGCTTATAGTATTTTATATTAGATTTGTAAAACATCAATGCGTATATATTCCAGTCTAACTTCTTAAATTAGTATTGAGGAGATTATTAGTGCTGATTCTCTATTTGCTTATAGTCTTTTATCGATGAGTCTTATAGATTAGAGTCTTAAAGCTTTGAGTCTTATAGCTTAGAGTCTTATAGCTTAAAGTGTTATAGCTTAGAGTCTTACATCTTAATTTATTATATCTTAGAGTCTTATAGCTTAGAGACTTATAGCTTAGATTATTATTTCTGATAGTATTGTAGATTAGAGTCTAATAGCTTAGAGTCTTATAACTTAGAGTCTTATAGATTAGAGACTTATATATTTGAGTATTATATAATAGTGTCTTATATATTATAGTCTAATATCTTAGAGTCTTAAAGCTTAGAGTCTTATAGCTTAGAGTCTTATAGCTTAGAGTCTTATAGCTTAGAGTCATATAACTTAGTCTTATAGATTAGAGTCTTATAGATTATAGTCTTATAGCTTAGAGTCTTATAGCTTAGAGTCTTATAGCTTAGAGTCTTATAGCTTAGAGTCTTATAGCTTACAGTCTTATAGCTAAGAGTCTTATAGCTTAGAGTCTTGTAGCTTATAGTCTTATAGCTTATAGTCTTATATCTGATAGTCTTATAGCTTATAGTCTTATAGCTTAGAGTCTTATATCTTAGAGTCTTATAGCTTAGAGTCTTATAGCTTAGAGTCTTACAGCTTAGATTCTTATAGGATAGAGTGTTATAGCGTAGAGTCTTATAGCTTAGAGTCTTATAGCTTAGAGTGTTATAGCTTAGAGTCTTATAGCTTAGAGTAGTATAGCTTAGAGTCTTATAGCTTAGAGTCATATAACTTAGTCTTATAGCTTAGAGTCTTATAGCTTAGAGTCTTATAGCTTAGAGTCTTATAGCTTAGTGTCTTATAGCTTAGATTCTTATAGATTAGAGTCTTATAGATTAGACTCTTATAGCTTAGAGTCTTATAGCTTAGAGTCTTATAGCTAAGAGTATTATAGCTTAGAGTCTTATAGCTTAGAGTCTTATAGCTTAGAGTCTTATAGATTAGAGTCATATAGCTTAGAGTCTTATATATTAGAGTATTATAGCTTAGAATTTTATAGCTTAGAGTCTTATAGATTAGAGTCTTATAGATTAGAGTCTTATAGATTAGAGTCTTATAGATGATTGTCTTATAGCTTAGTTTTATATCTTAGAGTCTTATAGCTTAGAGTCTTATATCTTATATTCTTATAGCTTAGAGTATTATATCTTAGAGTTTTATAGCTTAGAGTCTTATATCTTAGTCTGATAGCTTAGAGTCTTATAGCTTAGAGTCTTATAGCTTAGAGTCTTATAGCTTAGAGTCTTATAGCTTAGACTCTTATAGCTTAGAGTCTTTTAGCTGAGAGTCTTATAGCTTAGAGTCTTTTAGCTTAGAGTCTTATAGCTTAGAGTCTTATAGCTTAGAGTCATATAGCTTAGAGTCTTATAGCTTAGTGTCTTATAGCTTAGAGTCTTATAGCTTAGAGTCTTATAGCTTAGAGTCTTTTAGCTGATAGTCATATAGCTTGCAGTCTTATAGCTTAGAGTATTATATCTTAGAGGCTTATAGCTTAGAGTCTTATATAATAGTCTGCTATCTTTGAGAATTAGTTATTAGATTATTGTATCTGATTTAATTATAGCTCAGAGTATTATAGATTATTGTTTTATAGGTTATATTTATATAGCTTAGAGTAATTTATATAAGATTCTTAGAGCTTAGAGTGTAGTAGCTCAGAGTCATATAGCTTAGATTCTTATTGCTTTGAGTCTTATAGCTTAGAGTCTTATAGCTTAGAGTCTTATAGCTTAGAGTCTTAAATCTTAGTGTCTTATAGCTTAGAATCTTATAGCTTAGAGTCTTATAGCTTATAGTCTTATGACTTAGAGTCTTATAGCTTAGAGTCTTATAGCTTAGAGTTTTATAGCCTAGAGTCTTATAGCTTAGAGTATTATAGATGAGAGTCTTATAGCTTAGAGTCTTATAGCTTAGAGTCTTATAGCTTAGAGTCTTATAGCTTAGAGACTTATAGCTTAAAGTCTTATAGCTTGTAGTCTTATGTCTTAGAGTAATATAACTTAGTCTTAGATATGAGAGTCTTATAGCTTAAAGTCTTATAGCTTAGAGTCTTATAGCTTAAAGATTTATAGCATAGATTATGATAGTTTAGAATCTTATATATCAGAGTATTATATCTTAGTTTCTTATATAGGATAATCTTATATATTATAGTCTTACATCTTAAAGTATCATATATTACAGTATTAAAGATTATATTGTTATATATTAGAGTATTATATCTGAGAGTATTATATATTAGAGTCTTATAGATTAGAGTATTACAGCTTCGATTCTTATAGATTATATTCTTATGGCTTAAAGTCTTATAGATTAGAGTCTTACAGCTTAAAGTCATATAGCTTTGAGTCTTACAGCTCATAGTCTTATAGCTTAGTTTTATAGCTTATAGTCTTATAGCTTATAGTATTATATCTTATAGTCTTATAGCTTAGAGTCTTATAGCTTAGAGTGTTATATCTTAGAGTCTTATTGCTTAGTCTTATAGCTTATAGTCTTATAGATTAGAGTCTGTTAGCTTAGAGTCGTATAGCTTAGAGTCTTATAGCTTAGATTCTTATAGCTTAGAGTATTATATCTTAGAGTCTTATAGCTTAGAGTCTTTTAGATTAGTGTCTTTTAGCTTTGTGTCTTATAGCTTAGAGTCTTATAGCTTAGAGTCTTATAGCTTAGTGTCTTATAGCTTAGCGTCTTATAGCTTAGAGTCTTATAGCTTAGAGTCTTATAGCTGATAGTCTTATAGCTTGGAGTCTTATAGCTTAGAGTATTATATCTTAGAGTCTTATAGCTTAGAGTCTTATAGCTTAGTGTTATATATTATAGTCTTATAGCTTATAGTCTTATAGCTTAGAGTCTTATAGCTTATAGTCTTATAGCTTATAGTCTTATAGCTTAGAGTATTATAGCTTAGAGTCTTATAGCTTAGAGTCTTATAGCTTAAAGTCTTATAGCTTAGAGTCTTATAGCTTAGAGTCTTATGACTTAGATTCATATCTCTTAGTGTATTATAGCTTATTCTCTTTTATCTTAGAGTCTTATAGCTCATAGTTTTATGGCGTAGAGTCTTATAGCTTAGGGTCGTATAACTTAGAGTCATATAGCTTATAGTCTTATAGGTTAGAGTCTTATAGCTTAGAGTCATATATCTTAGTTTCTTATAGCTTCGAGTCTTATAGCTGAGAGACTTATAGCTTAGAGTCTTTTAGCTTTGAGTCTTATAGATTAGAGTCTAATAGCTTAGAGTCTTATAGCTTAGAGTCTTATAGCTTAGTCTTATAGCTTAGAGTGTTATAGCTTAGGGTCTTATAGCTTAAAGTCTTATAGCTCATTGTCTTATATCTTAGTGTTATATCTTTGAGTATTATATCTTAGAGTCTTATAGCTTATAGTCTTATAGCTTAGAGTCTTTTAGCTTAGAGTCTTTTATCTTAGAGTATTTTATCTTATAGTATTATAGCTTAGAGTCTTTTAGATTAGAGTCTTTTATCTTTTATTCTTATAGCTTATAGTATTATATCTTAATGTCTTATAGCTTAGAGTCTTATAGCTTAGAGTCTAATAGCTTAGAGTCTTATAGCTTTGAGTATTATATCTTAGACTCTTATAGCTTAGAGTCTTATAGCTTAGAGTCTTAGAGCTTAGAGACTTATATCTGAGTCATATAGCTTAGAGGCTCATAGCTTAGAGTCTTATAGCTTAGAGCCTTATAGCTTAGAGTCCTATAGCTTAGAGTCTTATAGCTTTGAGTCTTATAGTTTAGATTGTTATAGCATAGAGTTTTATGGCTTAGAGTATTATGGCTTAGAGTATTATATCTTAGAGTATTATAGATTAGTGTCTTATATATTAGTCTGATATCTAATAGTCTGATATATTAGAGTCTTATAGCTTAGAGTCTTATAGCTTAGAGTCTTTTAGCTTAGAGTCTCATATATTAGTCTTATAGCTTAGAGTCTTATAGCATAGAGTCTTATATCTTAGTCTGATAGCTTAGAGTGTTATAGATTAGAGTCTTATAGCTTAGAGTCTTATAGCTTAGAGTCTTATAGCTTAGAGTCTTATAGATTATAGAATAAAATCTTAGTGTCTTATAGATTAGAGTCTTATTGATTAGAGTATTATAGCTTAGAGTATTATAGCTTAGTGTCTTATAGCTTAGAGTCTTATAGCTTAGAGTCTTATAGTTTAGAGTCTTATAGCTTAGAGTCTTATAGCTTAGATTCTTCTAGGTTTATGTCTTAGATAACAGATCCAAACTTCTTAGAGTCCTATAGCTTATCGTAGCTTAGATTAGAGTCTTATATTGTAGAGGCTTATGGCGTATATTGTATTAGCTTAGATCCTAACAGCTTAGTGTAATGTATCTGCTGGTCATATAGCTTTTCGTCTCATATCTTATAGTCTTATAGCTTAGAGTCTTATAGCTTAGAGTATTATAGCTTAGAGTCTTATAGCTTATAGTCTTATAGCTTATATTCTTATAGCTTAGAGTCTTATAGCTTAGAGTCCTATAGCTTAGAGTCTTATAGCTTAGAGTCTTATAGCTTAGAGTCTTATAGCTTAGATTTATATTGCTTAGAGTCTTATAGCTTAGAGTCTAATAGGTTAGAGTCTTAGAGCTTAGAGTCTTACATCTTAATGTCTTATAGCTTAGAATCTTATAGCTTAGAGTCTTATAGCTTAAAGTCTTATGACTTAAAGTCTTTTAGCTTAGAGTCTTATAGGTTAGAGTCTTATAGCTTAGAGTCTTATATCTTAGAGTCATATAGCTGAGAGACTTATAGCTTAGAGTCTTATAGCTTAGAGTATTATAGATGAGAGACTTATAGATTAGAGTGTTATAGCTTAGAGTATTATAGCATAGTGTTATAGATTATAGTCTTATATCTTAGAGTCTTATAGCTTAGAGTAGTATATCTTGGAGTCTTATAGATTAGATTCTTATAGCTTATAGTCTTATAGCTTAGAGCCTTATAGCTTAGTCTTATAGCTTATAGGCTTATAGCTTAGAGTCTTATATCTTAGAGTCTTATATCTTAGAGTATTATAGCTTAGAGTCTTATAGCTTAGAGTCTTATAGATTAGAGTCTTATAGCTTAGAGTCTTATAGCTTAGAGTCTTATAGCTTAGAGTCTTATATCTTAGAGTCTTATAGCATAGAGTCTTATAGCTTAGAGTCATATAGCTTAGAGTATTATAGCTTAGAGTCTTATAGATTAGAGTCTTATAGCTTAGAGTCTTTTAGCTTAGAGTCTTATAGCTTAGTCTTATATCTTAGAGTCTTATAGAATAGAGTCTTATAGCTGAGTCTTATAGCTTAGAGTCTTATAGCTTAGAGTCTTATAGCTTAGAGTCTTATAGCTTAGAGTCTTATAGCTTAGAGTCTTAAAACTTACAGTCGTAATGCTTATAGAGATATAGATTAGAGTCTTATTGATTAGAGTCTTATAGCTTATAGTCTTATAGCTTAGAGTCTTATAGCTTAGAGTCTTATAGCTTAGAGTCTTATATCTTAGATTCTTATAGCTTAGAGTCTTATAGCTTACATTCTTATAGCTTAGAGTCTTACAGCTTAGAGTCTTATAGCGTAGAGTATTATAGCTTAGAGTCTTATAGCTTAGAGTCTTATAGCTTAGAGTATTATAGCTTAGAGTCTTATAGCTTAGAGTGTTATATATAAAATTCTTATATATTAGATTATTATAGCTTATAGTCTTATATCATAGAGTATTATATCTTATAGACTTATATCTTATATTCTTACATCTTAGAGTCTTATAGCTTATTGTATTATAGATTAGATTCTTACATCTTAGAGTCTTAGAGCTTAGAGTCTTATAGCTTAGATTCTTATAGCTTAGAGTCTTACATCTTAGTGTCTTATAGCTTAGAATCTTATAGCTTAGAGTCTTATAGCTTAAAGTCTTATGACTTAGAGTCTTATAGCTTAGAGTCTTATAGCTTAGAGTCTTATAGCTTAGAGTCTTATAGCTGAGAGAATTATATCTTAGAGTCTTATAGCTTAGAGTTTTATTGCTTAGAGTCTTATAGCTTAGAGTCTAATAGGTTAGACTCTTATAGCTTAGAGTCTTAAATCTTATTGTGTTATAGCTTAGAATCTTATAGCTTAGAGTGTTATAGCTTATAGTATGATGTCTTAGAGTCTTATAGCGTAGAGTCTTATAGCTTAGAGTCTTCTAGCTTAGAGTCTTATAGCTGAGAGTCTTATAGCTTAGAGTCTTATATCTTAGAGTATTATAGCTGATAGAATTATATATTAGAGTCTTATAGCTTAGAGTCTTATAGCTTTGAGTCTTATAGCTTAGAGTATTATAGATTAGAGTATTATATCTTAGAGTCATATAAATTAGACTTATAGTTTAGAGTCTTATAGCTTAAAGTCTTATAGCTTAGAGTCATATAGCTTAGAGTCTTATAGCTTAGAGTCTTATAGTTTAGATTGTTATATCTTAGAGTTTTATAGATTAGAGTCTTATAGCTTAGAGTCTTATAGCTTATAGTCTTATAGCTTAGAGTCTTATAGCTTAGAGTCTTATAGATTAGAGTCATATAGCTTTGAGTCTTATAGCTTAGAGTATTATAGCTTAGAGTCTTATAGCTTAGAGTCTTTTAGCTTAGAGTATTTTAGCTTTGAGTCTTATAGCTTATAGTCTTATAGCTTAGAGTTTTATAACTTAGAGGCTTATAGCTTATAGTCTTATAGATAATAGTCATATAGCTTAGCGTCTAAAAGCTTAGAGTCTTATATAGTATAGTCTTATAGCTTAAAGTCTTATAGATTAAAGTCTTACAGCTTAGAGTCTTATAGGTTAGAGTCTTATATGTTAGAGTCTTGTAGCTTAGAGTATTATAGCTTAGAGTTTTATAGCTTAGAGTCTTATAGCTTAGAGTATTATAGCTGAGTGTCTTATATATTAGTTATATATCTTAGATTCATATAGATTCTAGTCTTATAGATTAGAGTCTTATAGCTTAGAGTATTAGAGCCTAGAGTTTTATAGCTTAGAGTATTATATATTAGTCTTATAGCTTATAGTCTTATAGATTAGAGTGTTTTATCTTAGAGTATTATGGCTTAGAGTATTATAGCTTAGTATCTTATAGCTTAGAGTCTTATATCTCAGTGTCTTATAGCTTAGTTTTTTAGCTTAGAGTCTTATAGCTTAGAGTCTTATAGCTTATAGTGTTATAGCTTAGAGTCTTATAGCTTAGAGTTTTATAGCTTAGAGACTTATAGCTTAGTCTTATAGCTTAGTGTCTTATAGCTTAGAGTCTTTTAGATTAGAATCTTTTAGATTAGAGTCTTTTAGCTTAGAGTCTTATAGCATAGAGTCTTATAGCTTAGAGTCTTATAGCTTAGAGTCTTATAGCTTAGAATCTTATAGCTTAGAGTCTTATATCTGAGAGTCTTATAGCTTAGAGACTTATAGCTTATAGTATTATATCTTAGAGTCTTATAGCTTAGAGTATTATAGCTTAGAGTATTATAGCTTAGAGTATTATAGCTTAGTCATATATCTTAGAGTTTTATATATTAGAGTCTAATAGCTTCGAGTCTTATAGCTGAGAGAAATATAGCTTAGAGTCTTATAGCTTAGAGTCTTATAGTTTAGAGTCTTACAGCTCAGATTCTTATAGCTTAGAGTCTTATAGCTTAGAGTCTTATAGCTTAGAGTCTTACAGCTCAGAGTCTTATAGATTATAGTCTTATTGCTTATAGTCTTATAGCCTAGAGTCTTATACATTAGAGTCTTATAGCTTAGAATCTTATAGCTTTGATTCTTTTATCTTAGTTTCTTATATCTTAGTATTATATTTTAGTTTCTTATATATTAGAGTATTATAGCTTAGTGTTTTTTAGTTTAGTCTTATAACATAGAGTATTATAGATGATAGACTTATAGCTTAGAGTCTTATAGCTTATAGTCTTATATCTTAGAGTATTATATCTTATAGTATTATATAGTAGAGTCTGTTATGTGACAGTCGTATAGCTTCTAGTCTTATAGCTTAGAGTCTTATATCTTAGAGTCTTATATCTTAGAGTCTTATAGCAGAGAGTCGTAAAGCTTAGAGTCTTATAGCTTAGAGTCTTATATCTTAGAGTCTTATAGCTTAGAGTATTATAGCTGAGAGTCTTATAGCTTAGAGTCTTATAGCTTAGAGGCTCATAGCTTAGAGTCTTATAGCTTAGAGTATTATATTATCTTAGAGTATTATATCTTAGAGTGTTATAGCTTAGTGTCTTATAGCTTAGAGTCTTATAGGTTAGAGTCTTATAGCTGAGAGTCGTATAGCTGAGAATCTTATAGCTTAGAGTATTATATCTTAGAGTCTTATAGCTTAGAGTCTTATAGCTTAGAGGCTCATAGCTTAGAGTCTTATAGCTTAGAGTCTTATAGCTTAAAGTCTGATAGCTTAGAGTCTAATAGCTCAGAGTATTATAACTTAGAGTGTTATAGCTTAGAGTCTTACATCTTAGAGTCTTATAGCTTATAGTCTTATGGCTTAGAGTCTTACATCTTAGAGTCTTATAGCTTAAAGTATTATATCTTAGAGTCTTACATCATAGACTCATATATCTTAGTCTTAGACATTAGAGTCTTATATCTTAAAGTCTTATAGCTTAGAGTCTTATAGCATAGAGTCTTATAGCTTAGAGTCTTATAGTTTAGAGTCTTATAGCTTAGAGTCTTATAGCTTAGAGTCTTATAGCTTAGAGGCTTATAGCTTAGAGTTTTATAGCTTAGAGTCTTATAGCTAAGAGTCTTACAGATTAGAGTCTTATAGCTCAGAGTCTTATATTGTAGAGTCTTATAGAGAAAAGTCTTATAGATTAGAGTGTTATAGCTTAGAGTCTTATAGCTTAGAGTCTTAATCTTAGAGTCTTATAACTTATATTCTTTTAGCATATAGTCTTAAATCTTATAGTCTTCTATCCGTTAGGCGTATTGATTTTAATATAATATCTTAGAGCTTATATTATTAGATAGGATAGAATTAGATAGTAGATTCTTACAGATGAGATTCTTCGATATTATATTATTATAGCTTATAGTGTTATTTCTTAGAGTCTTATAGCTTAGAGTCTAATATATTAGAGTCTTATAACTTAGAGTATTCTATCTGAGAGACTTATAGCTTAGAGTCTTACAGCTTAGAGTCTTATAGCTTAGATTCTTAAATCTTACTGTCTTATAGCTTAGAATCTTATAGCTTAGAGTCTTATAGCTTAAAGTGTTATGGCTTAGAGTCTTATAGCTTAGAGTATTATAACTTAGAGTATTATAGCTGAGAGACTTATAGCTTAGAGTCTTACATCTTAATGTCTTATAGCTTAGAATCTTATAGCTTAGAGTCTTATAGCTTATAGTGTTATTACTTAGAGTCTTATAGCTTAGAGTCTTATAGCTTAGAGTCTTATAACTTAGAGTATTATAGCTGAGAGACATATAGCTTAGAGTCTTATAGCTTAGAGTCTTATAGCTTAGAGTCTTATGTCTTAGAGTCTTATATCTTAGAGTCTTATAGCTTAAAGTATTATATCTTAGAGTCTTATAGCTTATATTCCTATAGCTTAGAGTCTTATACTTTAGAGTCTTACATTTCATCGTTATGTATCTCCTCAACATGCGGGATATAGACTACTAACTAAAAGTCTTCTTACAATTTAGAGATTTGCATATTATAATCATTTGGAGTTTTGTCTTTAATCGAATAGAATTATTTCTTAGAGTATTACGAATTAGATTTTTATTGCTTAGAGTCTTATAGATTAGATTATTATAGCATAGAGTATTATAGATTAGAGTATTATAGCTTAGAGTCTTTTATATTAGAGTGTTATATCTTAGAGTCTTATAGCTTAGAGTATTATAGCTTAGAGTATTATATATTAGAGTATTATATCTTAGAGTAATATATATTAGAGTATTATAGCTTAGAGTATTATAGATTAGAGTCTTACAGCTTATATTCTTATAGCTTAGAGTCTTATAGCTTAGAGTCTTATATCGTAGAGTCTTATAGCTTAGAGTCTTATAGCTTAGAGTCTTATAGCTCATTGTCTTATAGCTTAGTATTATAGCTTAGAGTCTTATAGCTTAGAGTCTTATAGCTTATAGTCTTATAGCTTAGAGTCTTATAGCTTAGAGTTTTATAGCTTAGAGTCTTATAGCTTAGTCTTATAGCTTAGAGTCATATAGCTTAGAGTCTTATAGCTTAGAGTCGTATAGCTAAGAGTCTTATAGCTTAGAGTCTTATAGTTTAGAGTGTTTTTGCTTAGAGTCTTATAGCTTAGAGTCTTTTAGATTAGAGTATTATAGCTTAGAGTCATATATCTTATATTCTTATAGATTAGAGTCTTATATCTTAGAGTCTTTTAGCTTAGAGTCTTATAGCTTAGAGTCTTATATCTTATAGTCTTATATCTTAGAGTCTTATAGCTTAGAGTCTTATAGCTTAGAGTCCTATAGCTTATAGTCTTATAGCTTAGAGTCTTATATCATAGAGTCTTATAGCTTTGAGTCTTATAGCTTAGAGTTATATTGCTTAGAGTCTTATAGCTTAGAGTCTAATAGGTTAGAGTCTTAGAGCTTAGAGTCTTACATCTTAATGTATTATATCTTAGACTCTTATAGCTTAGAGTCTTATAGCTTAAAGTCTTATGACTTAGAGTCTTGTAGCTTAGAGTCTTATAGTTTAGAGTCTTATAGCTTAGAGTCTTATAGCTTAGAGTCCTATAGCTGAGAGAATTAGAGCTTAGAGTCTTATAGCTTAGAGTCTTATAGCTGAGAGACTTATAGCTTAGAGTCTTATAGCTTAGTGTCTTATCGCTTAGTCTTATATCTTAGAGTCTTATAGCTTAGAGTCTTTTAGCTTATAGTCGTATAGCTTAGAGTCATATATATTATAGTCTTATAGCTTAGAGTCTTATATCTTAGAGACTTAGAGATTAGTCTTATAGATTAGAGGCTTATATCTTATAGTCTTATTGCTTAGAGTCTTATAGATTAGAGTCTTATAGATTAGAGTCTTATAGATTAGAGTATTATAGATTAAAGTATTAGAGCTTAGAGAATTCGAGATAAGAGTAATCTAGCTTAGAGTCTATGAGATTAGAGTCTTATAGCTTAGAGTCTTATAGCTTAGAGTCTTATAGCTTAGAGTCCTATAGCTTAGAGTCTTATAGCTTAGAGTCTTATAGCTTAGATTATTTTAGCTTAGAGTATTATATCTTAGTCTTATATCTTATAGTATTTTATCTTATTGTCTTAGATATGATTCCTATATATTAGAGTATTTTAGATTAGAGTCTTATAGATTATAGTCTTATAGCTCATAGTCTCATAGCATAGATTCTTATATCTTACATTCTTATAGCTTAGTGTCTTATAGCTTAGAGTCTTATAGCTGAGAGTCTTATAGCTTAGAGTCTTATAGATTAGAGTCTTATAGCTTAGAGTCTTATAGCTTAGAGTATTATATCTTAGAGTCTTATAGCTTTGAGTCTTATATCTTAGATTCTTATAGCTTAGAGTATTACAGCTTATAGTATTATAGATTAGAGTCTTCTTAGATCCTAAAGACTTATAGCTTAGAGTCTTATGTCTTAGAGTATTATAGATTAGAGTCTTATAGCTTAGAGTATTATAGCTTACATTCTTATAGCGTTGAGTCTAATAGATAAGAGTCTTATAGCTTAGAGTCTTATAGCTTAGAGACTTACATCTTAGAGTTTTATAGCTTAGAGTATTATAGCTTAGAGTCTTACATCTTAGAGTCTTATAGCTGAGAGTCTAATAGCTTAGATTCTTAGAGCTTAGAGTCTTAAATCTTATTGTATTATAGCTTAGAATCTTATAGCTTAGAGTCTTATAGCTTATAGTATTATGACTTAGAGTCTTATAGCTTAGAGTCTTATAGCTTCGAGTCCTATAGCTTAGAGTATTATAGCTGATAGAATTAAAGCTTAGAGTCTTATATCTTAGAGTGTTATTTATTAGAGTCTTATATCTTATAGTCTAATAGGTTAGAGTTTTATAGATTAGAGTCTTACATCTTAATGTGTTATAGCTTAGAATCTTATAGCTTAGAGTATTATATCTTAAAGTCTTATGACTTAGAGTCTTATAGCGTAGAGTCTTATAGCTTAGAGTCATCTAGATTAGAGTCTTATAGCTTAGAGTCTTATAGATGATAGTCTTATAGCTTAGAGTCTTAGAGCTTAGAGTCTTATAGCTTAGTGTCTCATTGCTTAGAGTCTTATAGCTTAGAGTCTTGTAGCTTAGAATCTTAAAGCTTAGAGTCTTATAGCTTAGAGTTATATATATTAGTGTTATATATATGAGTCTAATATATTAAAGTCTTATAGCTTAGAGTCTTATAGCTTAGAGTCTTATATCTTAGATTCTTATAGTTTAGAATCTTATAGCTTAGAGTCATATAGCTTAGTGTCTTATAGCTTATAGTCTTAAAGCTTAGAGTCTTAGAGATTAGAGTCTTATAGCTTATAGTCTTATAGTTGAGAGTATTAGAGCTAAGTGTGTTATAGCTAAGATTATTATAGCTTATAGTCTTATAGCTTAGAGTCTTATAGCTTAGAGTATTATAGCTTAGAGTCTTATAGCTTAGAGTCTTATATCTTAGAGTCTTATAAATTAGAGTCTTATAGCTTAGAGTCTTACAGCTTAGAGTATTATAGATTATAGCATTATAGCTTATAGTCTTATAGCTTAGAGTCTTATAACTTAGAGTCTTATATCTTAAAGTCTTATAGCTTAGAGTCTTAAAGCTTATTGTCTTAGAGCTTAGAGTCTTATAGCTTAGAGTATTATAGCTTAGAGTCTTATAGCTTAGAGTCTTATAGATTAGAGTCTTATAGCTTATAGTATTAGAGCTTAGAGTCTTATAGCTTAGAGTTTTAGATCTTAGAGTCTTATCGCTTAGAGTCTTATATCTGAGTGTATTAGCGATTAGTTATATAGCTTAGAGTCATATAGCTTAGAGTCTTATAGATTATAGTCTTATAGATTAGAGTATTATAGCCTAGAGTTTTAGATCATAGAGTATTATAGCTTAGTCTTATAGCTTAGAGTCTTATAGCTTAGAGTGTTTTATCTTAGAGTCTTATGGCTTAGAGTCTTATAGCTTAGTATTTTATAGCTTAGAGTCTTATAGCTCATTGTCTTATAGCTTAGTTTTATAGCTTAGAGTATTATAGCTTAGAGCGTTATAGCTTATAGTGTTATAGCTTAGAGTATTATAGCTTAGAGTTTTATAGCTTAGAGTCTTATACCTTAGACTTATATCTTAGTTTCTTATAGATTAGAGTCTTTTATATTAGAATATTTGAGATTATAGTGTTATAGCTTATAGTCTTATATCTTATAGTATTATATCTTAGAGTCTTATATATTAGAGTCTTATATCTTAGTATCTTTTAGCTTAGAGTATTATAGATTAGTGTATTATATCTTAGAGTCTTATATCTTATAGTATTATATCTTAGATTCTTATATCTTAGAGTATTATAGCTTAGAGTCTTATAGCTTAGAGTATTATAGCTTAGTCAAATAGATTTTAGTTTTATAGATTAGAGTATTATAGATTAGAGTCTTATAGCTTAGAGTACTATAGCTTAGAGTCTTATAGATTAGAGTCTTATAGTTTAAAGTCTTATAGCTTAGAGTCTTATAGCTTAGAGTCTTATGGCTCAGAGTCTTATACCTTAGAATATTATAGATTAGAGTCTTATAGATTTGAGACATAGAGCATAGAGTCTTCGATAAAAGAGTCTTATATATTATTTACTTCTATATGATTTTAATATATAATTTAGTCGTTTCTCTGAGTGTCTTATATCTGAGTATTATATCTTATATTCTTATATCTTAGAGTCTTATATCTTAGTCTTATTTCTTAGAGTCTTATATCTTAGAGTATTACAGCTTATAGACTAATAGATTATAGGCTTATAGATTATAGTATTATAGCTTAGAGTCTTAGAGCTTAGAGTCTTTTAGCTTAGAGTCTTTTAGCTGTGAGTCTTATAGATTATAGTCTTATAGCTTAGAGTCTTATAGCTTAGAGTCTTATAGCTTAGAGTCTTATAGCTGAGAGTCGTATAGCTTAGAGTCTTATAGCTTAGAGTATTATATCTTAGACTCTTATAGCTTATAGTCTTATAGCTTAGAGTCATATAGCTTAGAGTCTTATAGCTTAGAGTCTAATAGCTTAGAGTCTTATAGCTTAGAGTCTTATATTAGATTAGAGTCTTATAGCTTAGAGTCTTATAGCTTAGAGTCTTATAGCTTAAAGTCTTATAGGTTAGAGTCTTATAGCTGAGAGTCGTCTAGCTTAGAATCTTATAGCTTAGAGTATTATATCTTAGAGTCTTATAGCCTAGAGTCTTATAGCTTATAGTCTTATAGCTTAGAGTCTTATAGCTTAGAGTCTCATAGCTTAGAGTTTTATAGCTTAGAGTCTTATAGCTTATAGTCTGATAGCTTAGAGTCTTATAGCTCAGAGTATTATATCTTAGAGTCTTATATCTTAGATTATTAGAGCTTAGAGTCTTATAGCTTAGAGTCTTATAGCTTAGAGTCTTACAGTTTAGAGTCGTATAGCTTAAAGTATTAGATCTTAGACTCTTATACCTTAGAGTAATATATCTTAGTGTTAGACATTATAGTCTTATAGCTTAAAGTCTTATATCTTAGAGTCTTATATCATATAGTCTTATATCTAATAGTCTTATAGATTAGAATCTTATATCTTAGAGTCTTATATCTTATAGTCTTATATCTTAGAGTCTAATAGCTTAGAGTCTTATAGCTTAGAGTCTTATAGCTTAAAGTCTTATAGCTTAGAGTCTTATAGCTCAGAGTCTTATAGCTGAGAGTAGGTTATCTGATACTGTTATATCTTAGAGTATTATAGCTTAGAGTATTGTTGTTTAGAGTATTATAGCTTAGAGTAAAGTATAGCATTTTCTTAACGATTCTATACTTTTTTCTTATTGTATTATATATTAGAGTGGTATAGCTTAGAGTCTAATAGCTTAGAGTCTTATACCTTAGAGTATTATAGCTTAGAGACTTAGAGCTTAGAGTCTTACAGCTTAGAGTCTTATAGCTTAGAGTCTTATAGCTTAAAGTGTTATGACTTAGAGTAGTATAGATTAGAGTCTTATAGATTAGAGTCTTATAACTTAGAGTCTTATATCTGAGAGTCTTATAGCTTAGAGTCTTAGAGCTTAGAGTATTATAGCTGAAAGTCGTACAGATTAAAGTCTTAGAGATTAGAATATAAAAGATTAGAGACTTAGATCTTAAAGTGTAATGTCTTAGAGTCTTATATCTTAGAGTCTTATAGCTTAGAGTCTTATAACTTAGAGTATTATAGCTGAGAGACTTATAGCTTAGAGTCTTACATCTTATAGTCTTATAGCTTAGAATCTTATAGCTTAGAGTCTTATAGCTTAAAGTGTTATGACTTAGAGTCTTATAGCTTAGAGTCTTATATATTAGAGTCTTATATCTTAGAGTATTATAGCTTAGAGTTTTATAGATTAGAGTCTTACAGCTTAAAGTCTTATAGCTTAGAGTCTTATAGCTTAGAGTATTTTAGATTAGAGTCTTATATATTAAAGTCTTAGAGCTTAGAGTATTATATCTTAGAGTCATATCACTTAGTCTTATAGATTAGAGTCTTATAGCTTAGAGTCTTATAGCTTAGAGTCTTATAGCTTAGATTCGTATAGCTTAGATTCTTATAGCTTAGATTCTTATAGCTTATAGTCTTAGAGCCTTGAGTTTTTCATCTTATATTTTTTTATATCATAGTTTTACATCTAAGAATAGTCTAATAGACTTATGGAGTAGATTATTATGTATTATAGCCTTGGATATTATAGTCATATATCTTAGAGTCTTATAGCTTAGAGTCTTATAGCTTATAGTCTTATAGCTTAGAGTCTTATATCTTAGAGTCTTATAGCTTAGAGTCTTGTAGATTAGAGTCTTATAGATTAGAGTCTTATAGATTAGAGTATTTTATAATATAGTCTTAAAGCTTAGTTTCTTATAGATTAGAGACTTTTATCTAATAGTATTATAGATTAGTGTGTTATAGCTTAGAGTCTTACATCTTATATTATTATAGATTAGAGTCTTATAGCTTAGATTCTTATATCTTAGAGTCTTATATCTTAGAGTATTATAGCTGAGTGTATTATAGCTTAGTATTATAGGTTAGAGTCTTATAGCTTAGAGTCTTATAGCTTATAGTCTTATATCTTAGAGTCTTATATCTTAGAGTTTTATATCTTAGAGTATTATAGCTTAGTTTTATAGATTAGAGTCTTATATCTTAGAGTCTTATAGCTTAGAGTCTTATAGCTTAGAGTCTTATATATTAGAGTCTTATAGCTTAGAGTCTTATAGCTTAGAGTCTTTTAGCTTAGAGTCTTTTAGCTTAGAGTCTTATAGCTTAGAGTCCTATAGCTTAGAGTCTTATAGCTTAGAGTCTTATAGCTTAGAGTCTTATAGCTTAGAGTCTTATTGCTTAAAGTATTATAGTTGAGAGTATTATAGCTTCGAATCTTATAGATTAGAGTTTTGTATCTTATAGTCATATAGCTTAGAGTCTTATAGATTAGAGTGTTATAGCTTGAAGTCTTATAGCTTAGAGTCTTATAGCTTAGAGTCTTATAGCTGATAGTCTTATATCATGGAGTCTTAGATCTTAGATTATTATAGCTTAGTGTATGAGATAAGAGTGTATTGTCGGAGAGTATTATAGATTATTGTCTTATGTAATAGAGCATTATATATGAGTGTCTTATATATAATAGAATTAGATCTTATAGTTTTATATCATAGATTCTAGCATCTTGAAGGTTTATAGCTAAGAGTCATGTAGCTCAAAGTATTATGGCTTATAGTATAAGAGCTTAGAATCTTTTAGCGTAAAGTAATATATCGTAGAGTCTTATAAATTAGAGTCTTTTATCTTAGAATCTTATAGCTTAGAGACTTATAGCTTATATTCTTATTGCTTAGAGTCTTATAGCTTAGAGTCTAATAGCTTAGAGCTTAGAGTCTTATAGCTTATAGTCTTACAGAGTAGAGGAATTTGGCTTATAGCCTTAAGATGTTCTCCTTATTACATTTCTTCTGATTAATTATTGACTTAAATCTTATAAGTTTCTTATAGCCTTGATGCTTTAAGAATATAGAAAATTAGCTTAGATCTCAGTGTCTTTAAGAGTGTATTTTTGTACATTAGAGTCTTACAGCGTAGAGTCTTATAGCTTAGAGTGTTATAGCTTAGAGTCTTATAGCTCAGGGTATTCAAAATAATAGACTTATATCTTATAATATTAAATAAAAGATTCTTATATCTTATAGTCATATAGCTTTGAGTCTTATAGCTTAGAGTCTTACAGCTTAGATTATTATAGCATAGAGTCTTATAGCTTAGAGTCTTATAGCTTAGAGTCTTATAGCTTAGGGTCTTATAGCTTAGAGTCTTATAGCTTAGAGTCTTATATCTTATAGTCTTATAGCTTATAGTCTTATAGCTTAGAGTCTTTTAGCTTAGAGTCTTATAGCTTAGAGTCTTATAGCTTAGAGTCTTATAGCTTAGAGTATTATAGCTTAGAGTCTTATAGCTAAGAGTATTAGAGCTTAGAGTCTTATATCTTAAAGTCTTATAGCTTAGAGTCTTATATCTCAGTGTATTATATATTAGTTTTATAGCTTAGAGTCTTATAACTTAGAGTCTTATAGCTTAGAGTCGTATAGCTTAGAGTCTTATAGATTAGAGTGTTATAGATTAGAGTCTTAGATAGTAGTTTAATAGATTAGAGTCTAATAGCTTAGAGTCTTATAGATTAGAGTCGTATAGCTAAGAGTCTTATAGCTTAGAGTCTTATAGCTTAGAGTCTTATAGCTTATAGTCTTTTAGAGTAGAGTCTTTTATATTATAGTCTTATAGATTAGAGTCATATATCTTAGAGTCTTATATATTAGTGTATTATAGCTAAGAGTCTTATAGATTAGAGTCTTATAGATTATAGTCTTATAGCTTATAGTATTTTAGCTTAGAGTCTTTTAGCTTAGAGTCTTATAGCTTACAGTCCTATAGCTTAGAGTCTTATAGATTATATTCTTAGAGCTTAGAGTCTTATATATTAGAGTCTTATAGATTAGAGTATTAGAGATTAGAGTCTTATATCTTTGTGTATTATAGATTGGAGTAGTTTCGCTTAAATTAAGTAATATTATTTTCTTGTATATTAGTCTTATATAGTTTAGTATTATATATTATAGTCTTATATATTAGATTATTATATATAATTGTCTAGTTTATTCGATTCTTATATATTAAAGTCTAACAGATTAGTGCCTAATATCTTAGAGTCTTATACCTTAGAGTCTTATTATTATAGCTTAGAGTCTTATAGCTTAGAGTCTTATAGCTTAGAGTCTTATAGCTTAGAGTCTTATAGCTTAGAGTCTTATAGCTCATTGTCTTATAGCTTAGTTTTATAGCTTATAGTCTTATAGCTTAGAGTCTTATAGCTTATAGTCTTATAGCTTAGAGTCTTATAGCTTAGAGTTTTATAGCTTAGAGTATTATCGATTAGTTTAATATCTTAGAGTCTTATAGATTAGAGTCTTATAGCATAGAGTCTTATAGCTAAGAGTCTTATAGCTTTTAGTCTTTTAGCTTATAGTCTTTTAGCTTAGAGTCTTTTATCTTAGAGTCTTATATCTTAGAGTCCTATAGCTTATAGTAATATAGATTAGTGTCTTATATCTTATAGTCTTATATCTTATAGTATTATAGCTTAGAGTCTTTTAGATGAGAGTCTTTTAGCTTAGAGTCTTTTAGCTTAGAGTCTTATAGCTTAGAGTCCTATAGCTGAGAGTCTTATAGCTTAGTGTCTTATATCTTAGAGTCTTATAGCTTAGAGTCTTATAGCTTAGAGTCTTATAGCTGATAGTCATATAGCTTTGAGTCTTATAGCTTAGAGTCTTATATCTTAAAGTCTTATAGCTTAGAGTCTTTTAGATTAGTCTTATAGCTTAGAGTCTAATTGCTTAGAGTCATTTATCTTAGAGTATTATAGATTAGAGTATTATAGATTAGAGTTTTATAGCTTAGATTCTTATAGCTTAGAGTCTTATAACTTAGAGTCTTATAGCTTAGAGTCTTATAGCTTAGAGTCTTATAGCTTAGAGTCTTATAGCTTAGAGTATTATAGCTAAGATTCTTATAGCTAAGAGTATTATATATTTGAGTATTAAATCTAATATTCTTATAGCTTATATTATTATAGCTTAGAGTCTTACAGCTTAGAGTCTTTTAGCTTAGTCTTATGTACAAGATTCTTATGTACCTTAGTAATATCGCTTATGTGTTTATAATTTAAAGTATTATAAGTCATAGCAAGAAGCTTAGATTCTAGAAGCTCCGAGTAATAAAGCGTAGCTACTTATGACTAAGATTGAATAATCTTTTAGACTTATAGTTTAGATTATTATAGCTTAGAGTCTTACAGCTTAGAGTCTTATAGCTTAGACTCTTATAGCTTAGAGTCTTATAGCTTAGAGTCTTATAGCGTAGAGTCTTATAGCTTAGAGTCTTATAACTTAGAGTCTTATAGCTTAGAGTCTTATAGCTTAGAGTCTTATAGCTTATAGTCTTATAGCTTGGAGTCTTATAGCTTAGAGTCTTACAGCTTAGATTATTATACCATAGAGTTTTATAGCTTAGAGTCTTATAGCTTAGAGTCTTGTAGCTTAGAGTCTTATAGCTTAGAGTATTATAGCTTAGAGTCTTATAGCTTAGAGTCTTATAGATTAGAGTATTATAGCTTATAGTCTTATATATTAGAATCTTATATCTTAGAGTATTATAGATTATAGTCTTACAGCTTATAGTCTTACAGCTTAGAGTATTATAGCTTAGAGTCTTATATATTAGAGTCTTATATCTTAAAGTCTTATATCTTAGAGTATTAGAGCTTATTGTCTTATAGCTTAGTTTTATATGTTAGAGTCTTATAGCTTAGAGTCTTATAGCTTATAGTCTTATAGCTTAGAGTCTTATAGCTTAGAGTTTTATAGCTTAGAGTATTATAGCTTAGTCTTATATATTAGAGTCTTATATCTTATAGTCTTATAGCTTAGAGTCTTATAGCTAATAGTCTTATAGCTTAGAGTATTATAGCTTAGAGTCTTATATCTTATAGTATTTTAGCTTATAGTCTTTTATCTTAGAGTCTTATAGCTTAGAGTCCTATAGCTTAGAGTCTTATAGATTAGTGTCTTATAGCTTAGAGTCTTATAGCTTAGAGTCTTATAGCTTAGAGTCTTATATCTTATAGTCTTATAGCTTAGAGTCTTTTAGCTTAGAGTATTATAGCTTAGAGTCCTATAGCTTATAGTCTTATAGATTAGTGTCTTATATCTTAGAGTCTTATAGCTTAGAGTATTATAGCTTAGAGTCTTATAGCTTAGAGTCTTATAGCTTTGAGTATTATAGATTGGAGTTTTATATATTAAAGTATTATATCTTAGAGTATTTTATCTTAGTCTTATAGCTTAGAGTCTTATGGCTTAGAGTCCTATAGCTTATAGTATTATAGCTTAGAGTCTTATAGCTTAGAGTATTATAGCTTAAAGTTTTATAGCTTAGAGTCTAATAGCTTAGAGTCTTATAGCTTAGAGTATTATAGCTTAGAGTATTATTATTATATCTTAGAGTCTTATATCTTAGAGTCCTATAGCTTAGAGTCTTATAGCTTAGAGTCTTAAAGATTAGAGTCTTATATCTGAGTGTCTTAGATATTAGTTTTATAGATTATAGTCTTATATCTTAGAGTATTATAGCTTAGAGTCTTATAGCTTAGAGTCTTATAGCTTAGAGTATTATAGCTTAGAGTCTTATATCTTATTCTTATAGCTTAGAGTCTTATAGCTTAGAGAATTATAGCTTAGAGTCTTATCGATTATAGTCTTAGAGCTTATAGTAGTTTAAATTAATCTTAGAGCCGATAGTATTATTTCTTATAGTTTTATATCTTATAGTCTTATAGGATAGATTCCTATATATTAGAGCCGATGATCGTATTTTAGTTCATATAAGAGTCTTACATCTTATCGTCTTTTGTATGATAGTCTTATGGCTTATATACTTATCGCTTAGAGGCTTTTTGCTTAAAGTAGGTCAGATTAGAGTCATATATATTAGAGTCTTATAGCTTAGAGTCTTATAGCTTAGAGTCTTACAGCTTAGAGTCTTATAGCTTAGAGTCTTATAGCTTATAGTCATATAGCTTTGAGTCTTATAGCTGAGAGTATTATATCTTAGAGTCTGATATCTTAGAGTCTTGTAGCTTAGTATTATATCTTAGAGTCTTATGTCTTATAGGATTAGAGATGAAAGTCATATATATTATATTCATATAGATTAGAGTCTGCAAGATTAGAGACAATTAACTTAGAGGAATATAGATAAGAGTATAATCGCTTATCGAATCAGCTAATAGAGTCTTACAGATTAGATTATAAAATATTCTTGTCTTGTATCGTATAGTGGAATAACTTATATTCTTAAAGATTATAGTCTTGTATCTAAGAGTCTTATAGCTTAGATTCTTATTGCTTTGAGTCTTATAGCTTATAGTCTAATAGCTTAGAGTCTTAGAGCTTAGAGTCTTACATCTTAGTGTCTTATAGCTTAGAATCTTACAGCTTGGATTCTGACAGCTTATAGTCATGTATAATTTTTTAGTATTTCTTTGAGGCTTATATGACAGATTCGAATATAGTCTTTTCAAGTATATTAGAGACATACAGCTCAGATAAATATAGAACATAGACATCTAGATAATGGTCAAATGTCTTAGTTACTAATAGCTACTCTTCGAATTGATAAGATTAGACCATACTATTGTCTAACAGCTTAGTGTCATATAAATTAGTCTTATAGATTAGAGTCTTATAGCTTAGAGTCTTATAGCTTAGAGTCATATTGCTTAGAGTCTTATAGTTTAGAGTCTTATAGCTTAGATTATTATATAAGAGAGTCTTATATATCCTATTCATAAATCTTATAGTATTATAGCTAAGAATCTTACTACTAAGTGTGTTATAGCTCATAATCTTACAGCTTAGACTCTTATAGCTTAGATTCTTGTAACTTATATAATTGTATATTAGTTACGAGTATAGATTATTAGAATATCTTATATTCTTATATATTATATTCTTATTTATTATATTCTTATATCTTATATTCTTACATCACAGAATCTTATAGCTTAGAGTCTTACAGCTTATTGTCTTATAGCTTAGTTTTATAGCTTATAGTCTTATAGCTTATAGTATTATAGCTTAGAGTCTTATAGCTTAGTCTTATAGCTTAGAGTCTTATAGCTTAGAGTCTTTTAGCTTAGAGTCTTATAGCTTAGAGTCTTATAGCTTAGAGTCTTATAGCTTATATTATTTTATCTTAGAGTCGTTTAGATGTTAGTCTTATAGCTTACAGTCTTATAGCTTATATTGTTATATATTATGGTATTATAGCTGAGTGTCTTATATACTAGAGTATGATAGCAGATAGTATTAAATATATTATTATTTTATAGTAGAGTCTTAGAGCATATATTATTATATCTTGGAGTATTATATCTTAGAGTATTATATCTTAGATTCTTATAGCTTAGAGTCTTTTATCTTAGTCTTATAGCTTATAGGCTTATAGCTTAGAGTCTTATAGATTAGAGGATTATAGATTAGAGTCTTATAGCTTATAGTCTTTTAGCTTAGAGTATTATAGCTTAGAGTCTTATAGCTTAGAGTCTTATAGCTTAAAGTCTTATAGCCTAGAGTTTTATAGCCTAGGTTCTTAACGATTATAGGTTGATAGCCCTTAGACTGATAGCTTATTGACTTATAGATATGTGTCTAATAGCAAAGATTTTAATAGATTCGAGGCTTATAGATAATCGTCTTATAACTCAGAGTCTTATATCTTATATTATTAATTCGTATATTCGTTTATCTGAGAGTCATATTGCTGGGAGTCTTATAGCGTAGTGTATTACAGCTTAGAGTATTATAGCTTAGAGTTTTATAGCTTATAGTCTTATAGCTTAGAGTCTTATAGCTTATAGTCTTATAGCTTAGAGTCTTATAGATTAGAGTCTTATAGCTTAGAGTCTTATATATTAGAGTCTTAGAGCTTAGAGTATTATATCTTATAGTCTTATAGATTATTGTATTATAGCTTAGAGTCTTACAGCTTAGAGTATTATAGCTTAGAGTCTTATAGCTTAGAGTATTATAGCTTAGAGTCTTATAGATTAGAGTCTTATAGCTTAGAGTATTATAGCTCATAGTATTATAGCTTAGAGTTATATCTTATAGTCTTATATATTATAGTATTATATATTATAGTATTATCTATTAGTTTATTCTCTAATATAGTTTTATATATTAGAGTATTATATATTATTCTTATATCTTATAGTCTTATAGATTATAGTCTTATAGCTTATAGTCTTATAGCTTATAGTATTATAGCTTATAGTCTTATAGCTTATAGTCTTATAGCTTATAGTCTTATATCATATAGTCTTTTAGCTTAGAGTCTTATAGATTATAGTCTTATAGCTTAGAGTCTTATAGCTTAGAGTCTTATAGCTTAGAGTCTTATAGCTTAGAGTCTTATAGATTAGACTCTTATAGCTTAGAGTCTTATAGCTTAGAGTCATGTAGCTTAGAGTCTTATAGCTTAGAGTCTTATATCTTAGAGTCTTATAGCTTAGAGTCTTATAGCTTAGATTCTTGTAGCTGATAGTCATATAGCGTTGAGTCTTAAAGCTTAGAGTCTTAAAGCTTAGATTATTATACCATAGAGTATTATATCTTAGAGTCTAATAGCTAAGAGTCTTGTAGCTTAGAGTCTTATAGCTTAGACTCTTATAACTTAGAGTCTTATAACTTAAAGTCTTATAGCTTATAGTCTTATATCTTAGAGAATTATATAATAGAGTCTTATATCTTAGAGTCTTATAGCTAAGAGTCATACAGCTTAGAGTTTTACAGATGAGAGTCTTATAGCTTAGAGTCTTATATCTTAGAGTCTTATAGATTAAAGTATTATAGCGTAGTGTCTTATATCTCATTGTATTAGATATTAGTATTATATCTTAGAGTCTTATAGCTTAGAGTCTTATAGCTTATAGTTTTATAGCTTAGAGTCTTATATCTTAGAGTATTATAGCTTAGAGTCTTATAGCTTAGTTTAATATAGTAGAGTCTTATATCTTAGAGTCTTATAGCTTAGAGTCGTATAGCTAAGAGTCTTATAGCTTAGAGTCTTATAGCTTAGAGTATTTTAGATTAGAGTCTTTTATCTTATAGTCTTTTAGCTTAGAGTCTTATATCTTAGAGTCCTATAGCTTAGACTCTTATAGATTAGAGTCTTATAGCTTAGAGTCTTATAGCTTAGAGTCTTATAGCTTAGAGTCTTATAGCTTAGAGTCTTTTAGCTTAGAGTCTTTTAGCTTAGAGTCTTATAGCTTAGAGTCCTATAGCTTAGAGTCTTATAGATTAGTGTCTTATATCTTAGAGTCTTATAGCTTAGAGTCTTATAGCTTAGAGTCTTATATCTGATAGTCATATAGCTTGGACTCTTATAGCTTGGAGTATTATATCTGAAAGTCTTAGATCTTAGAGTCTTGTAGCTTAGTCTTATAGCTTAGAGTCTTATTGCTTAGAGTCATATAGCTTAGAGTATTATATCTTAGAGTCTTATAGCTTAGAGTCTTATAGCTTATAGTCTTATAGCTTAGAGTCTTATAGATTAGAGTCTTATAGCTTAGAGTCTTATAGATTAGAGTTTTATTTTTATATCTTAGAGTCTTATATCTTAGAGTCCTATAGCTTATAGTCTTATGGCTTAGAGTCTTAAAGCTTAGAGTCTTATAGCTAATTGTCTTATAGCTTAGTTTTATAGCTTTAAGTATTATAGCTTAGAGTCTTATAGCTTATAGTATTATAGCTTAGAGTCTTATAGCTTATAGTTTTATAGTTTAGAGTCTTATAGATTAGTCGTATATATTAGAGTCTTATAGCTTATAGTATTATAGCTTAGAGTCGTATAGCTTAGAGTCTTATATCTTAGAGTCTTATCGCTTAGAGTCTTATAGCCTAGAGTCTTTTAGCTTATAGTCTTTTAGCTTAGAGTCTTTTAGCTTAGAGTCATATAGCTTAGAGTCTTTTAGTTTAGTGTAGTATAGATTAGAGTCTTATAGAGTCGTTTCTTTTAGCAGAAAGAATGATATCTGAGAGACTTATACATTAGAATCTTCTAGATTATAGTATTATATCTTACAGTCCTATAGATTATAGTATTATAGCTTTTAGTGTTTTATAAGAGAGTTTTATTTAGTTTAGTCTTTTAGCTTATAGTATTATAGCTGATAGTCTTATAGCTTGGAGTCTTATAGCTTAGAGTATTATATCTTAGAGTCTGAGAGCTTAGAGTATTTTAGCTTAGTATTATAGCTTAGAGTCTTATAGCTTAGAGTCTTATAGCTTAGATACTTATGTATTATAGTCTTTTAGATTATAGCTTTATAGATAAGAGTTATATATATTAGACGTTTTTGTATCATATACTTATATCTGAGAATCTTATGTTTTGGAGATTTAAATCTTAGATGATTCTAGCGTATTTACGAATATAAACGATTAGAAAATAAAAGTTTCGTATTGATAATTGACTAATATAGATTAGACAATGATATTCTATACTTTTAGGTTAGAGTCTTATAGATTAGAGTCTAATAGCTTAGAGTCTTAGAGCTTAGAGTCTTACATCTTAGTGTCTTATATCTTAGAATCTTATATCTTAGAGTCTTAGGTCTTATAGTCTTAGGACTTAGAGAATCGGAGATTTTATTATTGGAGCATATATTAGTGGAGATTCGAGACGTAGAACTTATTGTCTTAGCGCTTATTTTCCTATAGATTAGAGGATTATATATTCTTTTATAATCGAGTATATTATTATATAATAGAGCATTTAATATGAGTTTCATAGATATGGGTTTCTTATATAGTCGTGTATTATAAAAGATTCTGAGAGTTTATAATATTATATCTTACAGTCTTATATCGTAGAGTCTTATAGCATAGAGTCTTATAGCATAGAGTCTTATAGGTTAGAATCTTATAGCTTAGAGTCTTATAGCTTATAGTCTTATAGCTTAGAGTCTTATAGCTTAGAGTCTTATATCTTAAAGTCTTATAGCTTAAAGTCTTATAGCTTATAGCCTTATAGCTTAAAGTCTTATAGCTTAGTCTTATAGCTTATAGTCTTATAGCTTAGAGTCTTATAGCTTAGATTCTTATAGCTTAGATTGTTATAGCTTAGATACTTATAGCTTAGAGTCTTATAGCTTATAGTCTTATAGCTTAGAGTCTTATAGCTTATTGTCTTATAGCTGAGTTCTATAGCGTAGAGTCTTATAGCTTATAGTATTATAGCTTAGAGTCTTATAGCTTAGTCTTATAGCTTAGAGTCTTATAGCTTAGAGTCTGTTAGCTTAGAGTCTTATATCTTATAGTCTTATAGCTTAGAGTCTTATAGCTTAGAGTCTTTTATATTATTGTCTTTTAGCTTTTAGTCTTATAGATTAGAGTGTTATACCTTAGATTTTTATAGCTTAGAGTCTTATAGCTTAGAGTATTATAGCTTAGAGTCTTATAGCTTAGCGTCTTATAGCTTAGAGTCTTATAGCTTAGAGTCTTATAGCTGATAGTCTTATAGCTTACAGTCTTATAGCTTAGAGTCTTATAGCTTAGAGGCTTATAGATTATAGTATTATAGATTAGTCTTACATATTATAGTCTTATCGCTTAGAGTCTTATAGATTAGAGTCTTATAGCTTAGAGTCTTATAGCTTAGAGTCTTATAGCTTAGAGTATTATAGCTGAGAGTATTATAGCTTAGAGTATTATAGATTAAAGTCTTATAGCATAGACTCTTATAGCTTAGAGTCTTATGACTTAGATTCTTATATCTTAGAGTCTTATAGCATAGACTATTATAGCTTAGAGTCTTATAGCTTAGAGTCTTATAGCTTAGAGTCTTAAGCTTAGAGTCTTATAGCTTAGAGTCTTATAGCTTAGAGTCTTATAGCTTATAGTTTTATAGCTGATAGTCATATAGCTTTGAGTCTTATAGCTTAGAGTCTTACAGCTTAGATTATTATAGCATAGAGTATTATAGCTTAGAGTCTTATAGCTTAGAGTCTTGTAGCTTATAGTCTTATAGCTTAGTGTCTTGTAGAATATATTCTTAGATATTATATTATTTATTATTTGTTAATAATATAGAATTTTCATTAATAAAAGTTTATAATATATAATTTTCAATAATATATTATTAAATACTAAATTAGTAATATTTATTAGAGTATTATAGATTATAGTATTATAGCTTAGAGTCTTACAGCTTAGATTATTATAGCTTAGAGTATTATAGCTTAGAGTCTTATATCTTAGAGTATAATAGCTTAGAGTCTTATATCTTAGAGTCTTATAGCTCAGTGTCTTATAGCTTAGTTTTATATCTTAGAGTCTTAGAGCTTAGAGTATTATAGATTATATTATTCTAGATTATAGTCTTACAGCTTATAGTATTATAGCTTAGAGTATTATAGCTTAGAGTCTTATAGCTTAGAGTCTTATAGCTTAGAGTCTTATAGCTTAGAGTCTTATATATCAGTGTCTTATATCTTAGTTTTATATATTATAGTCTTATATCTTAGATTCTTATATCTTAGAGTGTTATATCTTAGAGTCTTATAGCTTAGAGTGTTTTATCTTAGAGTCTTATAGCTTAGTCTTATAGCTTAGAGTCTTATAGCTTATAGTCTTATAGCTTAGAGTCTTATATCTTATAGTCTTATATCTTAGAGTCTTATAGATTATAGTCTTATAGCTTATAGTCTTTTAGCGTATAGTCTTTTAGCTTAGAGTCTTTTATCTTTGAGTCCTATAGATTAGAGTGTTATAGATTAGTGTCTTATAGCTAAGAGTCTTATATCTTAGAGTATTATAGCTTAGAGTATTATATATTATAGTCTTTTAGATTAGAGTATTTTAGCTTAGAGTATTATAGCTTATAGTCCTATAGCTTAGAGTCTTATAGATTAGTGTCTTATATCTTAGAGTCTTTTATCTTAGAGTCTTATAGCTTAGAGTCTTTTAGCTTAGAGTCTTATATCTTGGAGTCTTATAGCTTGGAGTATTATATCTTAAAGTCTTATAGCTTAGAGTCTTGTATCTTAGTCTTATAGCGTAGAGTCTTATTGCATAGAGTCCTATAGCTTAGAGTCTTATAGCTTAGAGTCTTATAGATTAGAGTCTTATAGCTTATAGTCTTATAGCTTAGAGTCTAATAGCTTAGAGTATTATAGCTTAGAGTCTTATAGCTTAGATTCTTGTAGCTTAGAGTGTTATAGCTTAGAGTCTTATAGCTTAGAGTCGTATATCTTAGAGTATTCTATCTGAGAGTGGATTAGCGGAGTGTCTTTATTCTTATAGTCTTAGTTCTATTTGTGTTATAGCTTATTGTAGGATTTGTTTTAGTCTTATAGCTTAGAGTCTTATAGCTTAGCGTCTTACATCTTCGTGTCTTATAGCTTAGAATCTTATAGCTTAGATTTTTATAGCTTAGAGTCTTATTTCTTATAGTCTTATAGCTTAGTGTCTTATAGCTTAGATTCTTATAGCTAAGAGAATTATTGTTTCGAGTCTTATAGATGATAGTCTTATAGTTTATAGACTTATATATTAGATTCTTATATCTTAGAGTCTTATATCTTAGATTATTATATCTTATAGTATTATAGCTTAGAGTATTAAAGCTTAGAGTCATATAACTTAGTCTTATAGATTAGAGTCTTATAGCTTAAAGTCTTATAGCTTAGAGTCTTATAGCTTAGAGTCTTATAGCTTAGAGTCTTATAGCTTAGAATCTTATAGCTTAGAGTCTTATAGCTTAGAGTCTTAAAGATTAGTGTCTTATAGATAAGATTCTTTCATCATAGATTCTTAGAGATTAGATTCTTTTATCTTGGAGCTTCTGGAATCAAGTAATACGGCTGATAAACATACACTTTAAAGTAATACAGCATAGAGTTTTACATTTTAGTTTATTCTAGATTATAGTCATGTGGATTATTGTGTTATAGCATAAAGTATTTTATAGGAAAGTCTTATATCTAAGAGTCTTACAGCTGAGAGTCTTATAGCTTAGTTTTATAGCTTATAGTCTTATAGCTTATAGTATTATAGCTTAGAGTCTTATAGCTTAGTCTTATAGCTTAGAGTCTTATAGCTTAGAGTCTTTTAGATTAGAGTCGTATAGCTTAGAGTCTTATAGCTTATATTCTTATAGCTTAGAGTCTTATATCTTAGAGTCTTATATCTTTGAGTCTTTTAGATTAGAGTCTTATAGCTTAGAGTCTTATAGCTTAGAGTCCTATTGCTGAGAGTATTTTAGATTAGAGTATTATAGATTAGCGTATAATAGATTAGACTAATAGAGATGAGATCATTAGCGCATAGAGGATTAGATCGTGGAGTCTTTTAGCTTAGAGTATTATATCATAGAGGATTAAATATTAGTCTCTTGGGTAATAGAGTTTAACATATGAGCGGTTTATATATTAGAGTCGTTTGTAAAAGATGATTTTATCTTATAGTCGTATAGCTTATAGTATTATATATTATATTCTTATAGATTATAGTCTTATAGCTTAGAGTCTTATAGCTTAGAGTCTTATAGCTTAGACTATTATAGATTAGAGTATTATGGATTATATTCTAATAGCTTCGAGTATTATAGCTTATACTATTGTATCTTAGAGTCGTATAGCTTAGAGTCTTAAAGAGTATAGTAATATATATTAGGGTGTAATAACTTAGATTATTAAAGATAATATTATTATCTCTTAGTTTCTTATATCTTAATGTAATATAGATTAGAGTATTATATCTCATTGTAATATATCTTAGTATTATATGTTAGAGTCTTATAGATTAGAGTCTTATAGATTAGAGTCTTATATCTTAGAGTCTTATATCTTAGAGTTTTATAGCTTAGAGTCTTATAGCTTAGTTTAATATCTTATAGTCTTATGGCTTAGAGTCTTATAGCTTAGAGTCTTATATCTTATAGTCTTATATCTTAGAGTCTTTTAGCTTATAGTCTTATATCTTAGAGTCTTATAGCTTATAGTGTTATAGCTTAGAGTCTTATAGCTTAGAGTCATATATCTTAGAGTCTTATAGATTAGTGTCTTATAGATTAGAGTCTTATAGCTTAGAGTCTTATAGCTTAGAGTCTTATAGCTTAGAGTCTTTTATCTTAGAGTCTTTTAGCTTAGAGTCTTATAGCTTAGAGTCCTATATCTTAGAGTCTTATAGATTAGTGTCTTATAGCTTAGAGTCTTATAGCTTAGAGTCTTATAGCTTAGAGTCTTATAGCTGATAGTCATATAGCTTGGAGTCTTATAGCTTAGAGTATTATATCTTAGAGTCTTAGAGCTTAGAGTCTTTTAGCTTAGTCTTAGAGCTTAGAGTCTTATAGCTTAGAGTCTTGTATATTAGAGTCTTAGAGCATACAGGCGTATAGATTATTTTTTTATAGCTTAGAGTCTTATAGACTATAGGCTTAGATCTTAGGTTCTGAGAGCTTATATACTAATTGAGTATATTCAAACAGCATATCTTCTTATATATTATATTCAAATAGCTAATTGTCTTTTATATAATATTTTTATAGCATAGATTCGTACATCGTATAGTGTTACATATTTCATTCATGTAGCTTTGAGTGTTATAGCTTAGAGTCTTATAGCTTAGAGTCTTAGAGCTTAGAGTCTTACATCTTACTGTGTTATAGCTTAGATTCTTATAGCTTAGAGTCTTATAGCTTAAAGTCTTATAACTTAGAGTCATATAGCATAGATTATCACATAAGTTATTCCAGTATCTCCTGGACTAAGAGGTTTGTCTCTTGGAGCAGTTTTTCCTTTGTCTTCTATTCTTAGAGCACAGTATTATGCGGCTTTGTGTTTTATAGTATCGCTTGTTACATTCCAAAGCCTTACATATAAGAGTCTTCTTATAGCATATAAACTGATAACTTAGAGTCTTTTAGATGAGAGTCTTATAGCTTAAAGTCTTATAGCTTAGAGTCTTATAGCTTCGAGTCTTATAGCTTAGAGTCTTATAGTTTAGAATCTTATAGCTTAGAGCCTTATAGCTTAGAGTCTTAAAGCTTAGAATCTTATAGCTTAGAGTCTTATAGAGTCTTATAGCTTAAAGTCTTATATATTATAGTTTTACATCTTATAGTCATACGACTTAGAATTTTATAGCTTAGAGTTTAATAGCTTAAAGTATTATAGCTTCGAGACTTATACATATAAGACCTAAAGCGTATAGTCTTGTAGATTAGTGTAGAATATCTGATGGTCGTGATTCTTAGAGTATTATATCTTCGAGTATTATAGCTTATTGTCTTATAGCTTAGAGTCTTATAGCTTAGAGTCTTATTGATGAGAGACTTATCGCTTAGAGTCAAAGCGCATAGCCTCATAGCGCTTCGACTCTAATAGCAGATTTACAAGTCTATTTGAGTGTTACAGCATTTCGACTAACAGCTATGAGACTAATTGCAAATAGACTGTTTGCAGTTTTTAATACTGCTTATTTACATGTTGCGTATTTCGGGATATAGTCTATTCTTATAGCTTAGAGTCTTAGAGCTTATTTTCGTAGAGATTAGAGAATAAGATATTTTTGTCAGAGATCTGTTAGTATTAAAGCTTATTGACCTATCTGTTTGTGCCATCTTTGATTGAGGCTTATATCGGGATGTCAAATAGCACATAGTCATACAGCTTAGAGTCTAAAAGCTTAGATTCGTAACGCGTTTAGTATTCCACCTTAGAGTATTATAGCTTAGAGTCTTATAGCTTAGAGTCTTATAGCTTAAAGTCTTACAGCTTAGAGTCTAATAGCTTAGAGTCTTATATCTTATAGTCTTATAGCTTATAGTATTATAGCTTATAGTTTTATAGCTTAGTTTATTATAGCTTAGAGTCTTATATATTAGTGTCTTATAGCTGATAGTCTTATATCTTAGATTCTCAGAGCTTAGAGTCTTACATCTTAATGTATTATAGCTTAGAATCTTATAGCTTAGAGTCTTATAGCTTATAGTCTTATGACTTAGAGTCTTATAGATTAGAGTCTTTTAGCTTAGAGTCTTATAGCTTATAGTCTTATAGATTAGATACTTATAGCTTAGATTGTTATAGCTTAGAGTTATATTGCTTAGAGTCTTATATCTTATAGTCTTATAGCTTAGAGTTTTAGAGCTTAGAGTCTTACATCTTAATGTATTATAGCTTAGACTCTTATAGCTTAGAGTCTTATAGCTTAAAGTCTGATGTCTTAGAGTCTTATAGCGTAGAGTCTTATAGATTAGAGTCTTCTAGATTAGAGTCTTATAGCTTAGAGACTTATATCTTAGAGTCTTATAGCTTATAGTTTTAGATCTTAGAGTATTATAGCTTAGAGTCTTATAACTTAGAGTCTTATAGATTAGAGTCTTATAGCTTAGAGTCTTATAGCTTAGAGTATTATAGCTTAGAGTCATATATCGGAGTCTTATAGATTAGAGTCTTATAGCTTATAGTCTTATATCTTAGAGTCTTATAGCATAGAGTCTTATAGTTTAGAGTCTTATAGAATAGAATCTTATAGATTAGAGTCTTATAGCTTAGAGTCTTATAGCTGAGAGTCTTATAGCTTAGAGTCTTATAGATTGATTGTTATAGCTTAGAGTCTTAAATATTAGATTATTATAGCTTAGAGTCTTATAGCTTAGAGTCTTATAGCTTAGAGTCTTATAGCTTAGAGTCTTATAGCTTAGAGTTCTTATAGCTTAGAGTCTTATAGCTGAGAGACTTATAGCTTATATTTATACAGCTTAGAGTATTAT
The DNA here is from genome assembly GCF_049724085.1 of Artemia sp. Qi Xiang Cuo. NCBI lineage: Eukaryota > Metazoa > Arthropoda > Branchiopoda > Anostraca > Artemiidae > Artemia > Artemia sp. Qi Xiang Cuo. The sequence continues at coordinate 79,406 of NW_028300730.1, forward strand.
CGATTAGAGTCTTACAGCTTAGAGGCTTAAAGTATAGATTCTAAAATCTTAAAGTACTATAGATAATAGTCATAAAGATTAGAGTATTATATAGTATAGTCTTATATATTAGAGTCTTATAGATTATAGTCTTACAGCTTAGAGTATTATAGATTAGAGTCTTATAGCTTAGAGACTTATAGCTTAGAGTCTTATAGCTTAGAGTCTTATAGCTTAGAGTCTTATAGCTTAGAGTCTTATAGCTCATTGTCTTATAGCTTAGTTCTATAGCTTAGAGTCATATAGCTTATAGTCTTATAGCTTATAGTCTTATAGCTTAGAGTATTATAGCTTAGAGTATTATAGCTTAGAGTCTTATAGCTTAGTCTTATAGCTTAGAGTCTTATAGATTATAGTCTTATAGCTTATTGTCTTATAGCTTAAAGTATTATAGCTTAGGGTCTTATTGCTTAGAGTCTTATAGCTCATTGTCTTATAGCTTAGTTTTATAGCTTAGAGTATTATAGCTTATAGTCTTATAGCTTATAGTGTTATAGATTAGAGTATTATAGCTTAGAGTTTTATAGCTTAGAGTCTTATAGCTTAGTCTTATAGCATAGTTTCTTATATCTTAGAGTCTTTTATCTTAGAATCTTTGAGCTTAGAGTCTTTTATCTTAGAGTATTATATCATAGAGTATTATATATTAGTGTCTTATATCTTAGAGTCTTATATATTAGAATCTTTTAGATTAGAGTCTTATATATTTGAGTCTTATATCTTTGAGTGTTATAGCTTATAGTATTATATATTAGAGTATTATAGCTTAGAGTATTATAGCTTAGAGTCTTATAGCTTAGAGTCTTATAGCTTAGTCATATATCTAATAGTTTTATATATTAGATTCTTATAGCTTAGAGTCTTATATATTAGAGTAATATAGCTTAGAGTCTTATAGCTTAGAGTCTTATAGATTATAGTCTTATAGCTTAGAGTCTTATAGCTTAGAGTCCTATAGCTGAGAGACTTATAGCTTAGAGTCTTATAGCTTAGAGTCTTATAGCTGAGAGACTTATAGCTTAGAGTCTTATAGCTTAGAGTCTTATAGCTTAATCTTATAGCTTAGAGTCTTAAAGCTTAGAGTCTTTTAGCTTAGAGTCGTATAGCTTGGAGTCTTATAGATTAGATTATTATTTATTAGAGTATAATAGCTTAGAGCATTATATCTTAGAGTCTTATAGCTTAGAGTCTTATAGCTTAGAGTCTTAAAGCTTAGAGTCTTAAAGATTAGAGACTTACCGATTAGAGTATTATAGCTTAGAGTCTTATAGCTAAGAGTCTTATAGCTTAGAGTCTTATAGCTTAGAGTCTTACAGTTTAGAGTCTTATAGCTTAGAGTCTTTTAGCTTAAGTCTTTTAGTCTTATATGCATATAGCATCGAGTCTTGTAGATTCGTGTTCTTATCTTATGATCGTATAGCTTAGAGTATACTAACGAATAAACGTGTATCTTATCGACTAATTGCTTCTATTCTTATAGCATATAGACTAATTGTTTCGAGATAGCATAGAGTCTTAGTTCAGTTAGGCTTATGAATTAGAGTCTTACAGCAGAGTGTCTTATAGATAAGCGACTAATAGAATCTAGTTGTATGGCTTTTAGTTTAATAGCTTTTATTTTTATAGCTTATCGTCTTGCTGCCTCTAGACGTATGATGCTTAATCCGGCAACACTGCGTCTCGTGACTTATCTCGATGTAGTGTCTCGTCTTGCAGCGATTATTCTAGTGGCTCATCGATTTTTTGCTTCTATATTTGCACCTTAGAGGCGGGTGGCTTCGCGTCTTGTAAATCCGAAGCGTGTTGCTTTGCGTGTTGTTGCGTAGAGTCGTATGGCCCATCTTCGTGCGGCTTCTAGTCTTATGGCTTCTAGATTTGCACCGCATAGTCTTATATCTTATAGTCTTGTAGCTCAGAGTCTTATAGCTTAGAGTCTTATAGCTTATAGACAAATAACTTATAGTTTTATAGCTTATAGTCTTATAGCTTAGAGTCTTATGTCTTATAGTCTTATATATTATTTTATAATTGCTTAGTTTCATATTTATTATAGAATAATAGCTTTTTTTATTATATATTATAGACTGATTTCAGAGTTTCGAATATGTTATGTTACATTTGCTGATGTTCCAAGATCTTGACGTCTTATGACTTAGATTAGTAAATATAATATTGTTATATATTAGAGTCGGGTCTCTTATATTATCGTAGAGTATAGTCGTGTATCTTAGATTTTAATAGCTTAGAGTTATATATATTAGAGTCTTATAGATGATTGTCTTCTATATTATAGACTTATAGCTGATTTACTTATGGCTTATAGTCTTATAGCTTCGATTCTTATAGCTTAGAGTCTTAAGCTTAGAGTCTTATAACTCAGAGTCATATAGCTTAGAGTCAAATAAATTCGTTGCTTACAGGCTAGATACTTATAGCTTATAAGAGTTTTATAGCTTAGAGTCTTTTAGTCTGAGTGACTTAAATCTTAGAGTTTTACATATGAGATAGTTGTTGCTTATAGTCTTATGGATTATTTATTTAATCTTAGAGTCTTCTAGCTTATAGGCTAATATCTTAAAGTCTTATAGAGCATTGACTCGAAGCTTATATTCTTATGTAGAATTGACGAACATCGTATGGTCGAACTTCGTTGAATCTTATATCTTAGAGTCTAATATCGTAGAGTCGGATAGTTACTACTAATATACGTCAGAGTCTTATAACTTATATTTTTTTAGCTTAGGGTCGTGTATATTAAATTCTTATAGATTAGAGTCTTTTATCTAAGATACCAAAATCGTCGATTCTTATAGCTTATAGTCTTATAGATTAGAGTCTTATAGCTTAGAGTCTTATAGATTTGAGTCTTTTAGCTTAGAGTATTATAGCTTAGAGTCTTATAGCTTAGAATCTTATAGCTTAGAGTCATATAGCTTAGAGTCTTATAGCTTAGAGTCTTATAGCTTAAAGTCTTAGAGTCTTAGAGTCTTAGAGTCTTAGAGTTAAAGTTATAGAACTAAGCTATAAGACAATGAGCTATAAGACTCTAAGCTATAAGACTCTAAGCTATAAGACTCTAAGCTATAAGACTCTAAGCTATAAGTCTCTAAGCTATAAGACTCTAAGCTATAATACTCTAAGCTTTAAGACTCTAAGCTATAAGACTCTAATCTATAATACTCTAATCTATAATAATATAAGCTATAAGACTCTAAGATTTAAGACTTTAAGCTTTTATAATATAAGCTATAAGTTTATAAGCTACAAGACTAGAAGGCGTATTAGTATAAGCTGTTAGACTCTTAGTTATAAGAATATAAGCTCTTAAAACATAATCTACATGACACTAAGCTAAAAGACTCTAAACTCTATCACTATCTTCTATTAGACTCTAAGCTATAAGACTCTAAACTATAAGACTCTAACCTATAAGACTCTCAGCCATAAAACTCTAAGCTATATTACTCTAAGCTATAAGACTCTAAGATATAAGACACTAAGCTATAAGACTCTAAGCTATAATACTCTAAGCTATAATAATATAAGCTATAATACTCTTAGCTATTAGACTCTAAGCTATAAGACTCTAAGCTATAAGACTATAAGCTATAAGACTCTAAGCTATAAGACTCTAAGCTATAAGACTCTAAGCTATAAGACTAAGTTATATGACTCTAGCTATAAGACTTAAGCTATAGACTCTAAGCTATAAGACTCTAAGCTATAAGACTCTAAGCTATAAGACTAACATATATAAGACTATAAGATATAACACTATTCTCTCTCAGTCTAATAGAAAATACAATCCTATATCATAAAATTATATCTTATACTCATATATAAGGAACACTAATCTAATACAAAAGTAAATATGACTCTAATCTCTATTCATCTCTTATCACATACAATCAGATCTATTTCTATCAGATATAATAGTCTAATATAAAAGAATCTAATCTATAAGACTTTAAGCTATATGAATATAAGCCACAAGACACTAGGCTATAAGACTCTTATAACTATAAGACTCTAAGCTATAAGACTCTAAGCTATAGTACTCTATAGCTATAGAGACTCTAAGCTATAAGACTCTAAGCTATAAGCCTCTAAGCTATATGACTAAGCTATAAGACTTAAGCTATAAGACTCTAAGCTATAATACTCTAAGCTATAACACACTAAGATATAAGACTAGACGCTATAAGACTCTAAGATATAATACAAAAATCAATAATACTCTAATATAAAATATTCTCATATATAATACTATAATATATACTACACAAATAGATAAGACTATAATATATAATACTATAATATAAAAGACTATAATCTAAAACATTATAATCTATAATACTATAAGATAACAGAATCTATGATCTAAGACTAAGCTATAAATCTCTAATCGCTAATACTCTAAGCTATAATACTCTAAGCTATAACACTTCATAAGCTATAAGACTCTAAGCTATAATACTCTAAGCTATAAAACTAAGCTATAAGACAATGAGCTATAAGACTCTAAGCTATAAGACACTAAGCTATAAGACTCTAAGCAATAAGACTCTAATCTAAAACACTCTAAGATATAATACTCTAAGATATAAGACTAATCTATAAGACTCTAATATATAAAACTCTAGTCTATAATACTCTAAGATATAAGACTATAATATATAAGACTCTAAGCTATATGACTCTAAGCTATATAACTAAGAGCTAAGACAATGAGCTATAATACTCTAAGCTATAAGACTCTAAGATCTATGACACTAAGCGATAATTCTCTAAGCTATAAGACTCTAAGCTATAAGACTCTAAGCCATAAGACTCTAATCTGTATGACTATAATATATAAGAATCTAATATATAAGACTCTTACATATAAGAAAATAAGCTTTAAGACGATAATATATAATACTCTAAGCTATAAGACTCTAATTTATAAGTCTCTAATCTATATGACTCGAAGATATAAGACTCTAAGCTGTAAAACTTTAAGCTAAAAAACTCTAAGCTATAAGACTCTAAGCTATATGACTCTAAAGCTATAAGATTCTAAGCTATAAGACTCTAAGCTATAATACTTATAGCTTAGAGACTCTAAGCTATAAGACTCTAAGCCATAAGACTCTAAGCTATAAGACTCTAAGCTATTTAAGCTTAGAGTCTTATAGCATAGAGTCTTATAGCTTAGTGTCTTATAGCTTAGAGTCTTATAGCTTAGAATATTTTAGCTTAGAGTCTTATATATGAGAGTATTATAGCTTTGAGTCTTAGAGCTTATAGTATTATATCTGAGTGTCTTATATCTTATAGTATTATATCTTAGAGTATTATAGCTTAGAGTATTAGAGCTTAGTCATAGATCTTAGAGTTTTATAGCTTAGAGTCTTATAGCTTAGAGTCTTATAGCTTAGAGTCTTATAGTTTTCTAGAGTCTCATAGATTATAGTCTTATATCTTAGAGTCTTATAGATTAGAGTCTTATGGCTTAGAGTCTTATAGCTTAAAGTCTTATAGCTTATAGTCTTATAGCTTAGAGTCTTATGGCTCAGAGTTTTATATCTTAGAGTCTTATAGCTTAGAGTCTTATAGCTGAGAGTCTTATAGCTTAGAGTATTTTATCTTAGAGTATTATAGCTGAGTCTTATATATAAGAGTATTATATATTAGAGTATTAGAGATTAGTCTTATTTCTTATAGTCTTATAGATTAGAGTCTTACATCTTAGAGTATAATAGCTTAGAGTCTTATATCTTAGAGTCGAATAGCTTAGAGTCTTATATCTTATAGTCTTTTAGATTAGAGTCTTTTATATGATAGTCTTATAGCTAAGAGTCTTATATCGTAGAGTCTTATATCTTAGAGTATTATATATTAGAGTCTTATATATGAGAGTCTTAAAGGTTATTGTCTTATATCTTAGAGTATTATATCTTAGAGTCTTATATCTTAGAGTCTTATATCTTAGAGTCATATATCTTAGAGTCTTATAGCTTAGAGGCTCATAGCTTAGAGTATTATAGCTTATATTATTATATTAGCTTAGAGTCTTATAGCTTAGAGTCATATATCTTAGTGTCTTATAGATTAGAGTCTTATAGGTTAGAGTATTATAGCTTAGAGTCTTATAGCTTAGAATCTTATAGCTTATAGTCTTATATCTCAGAGTCTTATAGCTTAGAGACTTATAGCTTAAAGTCTTACAGCTTAGAGTCTTATAGCTTAGAGTCTCATAGCTTAGAGTCTTATAGCTTAAAGTCTTACAGCTTAGAGTCTTATACCTTAGAGTCTTATAGCTTAGAGTCTTATATCTTAGAGTCTTATAGCTTAGATTCTTAAAGCTTAGAGTCTTATAGCTTATAGTCTTATTACTTATAGTCTTATAGCTTAGAGTCTTATAGCGTAAAGTATTATATATTAGAGTGATGCGGCATAGAGTCTTATAGATTATAGTCTTATAGCTTAGAATCTTATAGCTTAGAGTCTTATAGCTTAGAGTCTTATAGCTTAGAGTCTTATAGCTTAGAGTCTTATAGCTTAGAGTCTTATAGCTTAGAGTCTTATAGCTTATAGTCTTATAGCTTAGAGTCTTATAGCTTAGAGTCTTATAGCTTAGAGTCTTATAGCTTAGAGTCTTATAGATTAGAGTCTTATAGAGTATAGTCTTATATCTTAGAATCTTATAGCTTAGAGTATTATAGCTTAGAGTCTTATAGCTTAGAGTCTTATTGCTTAGAGTCTTATAGCTTAGAATCTTATAGCTTAGAGTATTATATCTTAGAGTCTTATAGCTTAGAGTCTTATAGCTTATAGTCTTACATCTTAGAGTCTTATATCTTAGAGACTTATAGATTAAAGAGTTATTTCTTAGAGTCTTATAGCTTAGAGTCTTATAGATTAGAGTCTTATATCTTAGAGTCTTATAGCTTAGATACTTATAGCTGAGAGACTTACAGCTTAGAGTCTTATATCTTAGTGTCTTATAGCTTAAAGTGGTACATCTTATTGTCTTATATATTAGAATATAATAGATTAGAGACTTATAGCTTAAAGTGTAATGACTTAGAGTATTATAGCTTAGATTCTTATAGCTTAGAGTATTATAACTTAGAGTATTATAGATGAGAGTCTTATAGATTAGAGTCTTAAATCTTAAATTATTATAGCTTATAATCTTATAGCTTAGAGACTTATAGCTTATAGTGTTATGTCTTAGAGTCTTATATCTTAGAGTCTTATAGCTTAGAGTCTTATATCTTAGAGTATTATATCTGAGAGTTATATAGCTTAGAGTCTTAAAGCTTAGAGTCTTATAGCTTAGAGTATTATATCTTAGAGTATTATAGCTTAGAGTCTTATAGCTTAAAGTCTTATAGCTTAGAGTCTTATAGATTATAGTCATATATCTTAGTCTAATAGATTATAGTCTTATAGCTAATAGTCTTATAGATTAGAGTCTTATAGCTTATAGTCTTATAGATTATAGTCTTATATTTTAGAGTCTTATAGCTTAGAGTCTTATAACTTAATCTTATAGCTTAGAGTCTAATAGCTTAGAGTCTTATAGAATAGAGTCTTATAGCTTAAAGTCTTACAGCCAAGAGTCTTACGGCTTAGAGTCTTATAAATTATATTCTTATAGATAATAGTCCTACATATTAGAGTCTTAAAGCTTAGATTATTATAGCTTAGAGTTTTATAGATTAGAGTCTTATAGCTTAGAGTCTTATAGCTTAGAGTCTTACAGCTTAGAGTCTTATAGCTTAGAGTCTTATAGCTTATAGTCATATAGCTTAGAGTATTAAATCTTTTAGTCTTATATATTCTAGTGTTATATCTTAGAGTCTTAAAGCTTAGAGACTTATAGCTTAGAGTCTTATAGCTTAGAGTCTTATAGCTTAGAGTCTTATAGCTTAGAGTCTTATAGCTTAGAGTCTTATAGCTTAGAGTCATATAACTTAGTCTTATAGATTAGAGTCTTATAGCTTAAAGTCTTATAGCTATGAGTCTTATAGCTTAGAGTCTTATAGCTTAGAGTCTTATAGTTTAGAATCTTATAGCATAGAGTCTTATAGCTTAGAGTCTTATAGCTTAGAGTCTTATAGCTTGAAGTCTTATAGCTTAAAGTCTTATAGATTAGAGTCTTATAGCTTAGAGTCTTATAGCATCGAGTCTTATAGCTTAGAGACTTATAGATTAGAATCTTATAGCTTAGAGTCTTATAGCTTATAGTCATATAGCTTAGAGGCTCATAGATTAGAGTCTTATAGTTAAGATTCTTATAGATTAGAGTAGTATAGCTTAGAGTCTTATATCTCAGAGTCTTATAGCGTAGAGTCGTATGGATTAGATATTAGATTATTAATTCTAATAGTCTTAAAGCTTATATTCTTTTGGCTTATAGTCTTTTATCTTATAGTATTATATCTTAGAGTCTTATAGCTTAGAGTCTTATATCTTAGAGTCTTATAGCTTAGAGTCTTATAGCTTAGAGTATTATATCTTAGAGTCTTAGATCTTAGAGTCTTATAGCTTAGAGTCTTACAGCTTAGAGTCTTATAGCTTAGAGACTTATAGCTTATAGTGTTATTTCTTAGAGTCTTATAGCTTAGAGTCTTATAGATTATAGTATTATAACTTAGATTCTTATATCTTAGATACTTATAGCTTAGAGTCTTACATCTTAGAGTCTTATAGCTTAGAGTCTTATAGCTTAGAGTCTTATAGCTTAGAGTCTTATAGTTTAGACTCTTATAGCTTAGAGTCTTATAGCTTAGAGTCTTATAGCTTAGAGTCTTATAGCTTGAAGTCTTATAGCTTAAAGTCTTATAGCTTAGAGTCTTATAGCTTATAGTCTTATAGCTTAGAGTCTTATAGCTTAGAGTCTTATAGTTTAGAGTCTTATAGCTTAGAGTCTTATAGCTTAGAGTCTTATAGCTTAGAGGCTCATAGCTTAGAGTCTTATAGCTTAGAGTCTTATAGCTTACAGTCTTATAGCTTAGAGTCTTATAGATTATATTCTTATAGCTTAGAGTCTAATAGCTAATAGTCTTATATATTAGAGACTTAGATTTTATATTATTATAGCTTAGAGAATTATATATTAGATTCTTATAGATTAGAGTCTTATAGCTTAGAGTCTTATGGCTTAGATTTTTATGGCTTAGAGTCTTATAGCTTAGAATCTTATATCTTAGAGTATTATATCTTATAGTCTTAGAGCTTAGAGTCTTATAGATTAGAGTCTTACATCTTATAGTATTATATCTTAGAGTCTTATATCTTATAGTGTTAATACTTAGAGTATTATAGATTAGAGTCTTATAGATTAGAGTATTATAACTTAGAGTATTATAGCTTAGAGTCTTATAGATGAGAGACTTACATATTAGAGTATTATAGCTTAAAGTGGTACATCTTAATGTCTTATAGATTAGAATATAATAGATTAGAGACTTATAGCTTATAGTGTAATTTCTTAGAGTATTATAGCTTAGAATCTTATAGCTTAGAGTCTTATAACTTAGAGTATTATAGCTGAGAGACTTATAGCTTAGAGTCTTACATCTTAATGTCTTATAGCTTAGAATCTTATAGCTTAGAGTCTTATAGCTTAAAGTGTTATGACTTAGAGTCTTATATCTTAGAGTCTTATAGCTTAGAGTCTTATATCTTAGAGTATTATAGCTGAGAGTTTTATAGCTTAGAGTCTTACAGCTTAGAGTCTTATAGCTTAGAGTCTTATAGCTTAGAGTATTTTATCTTAGAGTCTTATAGCTTAAAGTCTTGTAGATTAGAGTATTATATATTATAGTCATATATCTTAGTGTTATAGATTAGAGTCTTATAGCTTATAGTCTTATAGCTTAGAGTCTTATATCTTAGATTCTTATATCTTAGAGTCTTATAGATTATATTATTATAGCTTATAGTCTTATAGATTAGAGTAATGTATCTTAGAGTCTTATAGCTTATAGTCTTAGCGCTTAGATTCTTATATATGAGAGTCTTATAAATTATAGTCTTATTGCTGTTAGTCTTATAACTGTTAGTAATATAACTTGGAGTCTTATATCTTATACTCTTATATCTTATAGTCTTATACCTTAGAGTTTTAGAGATTATAGTATAATAGATTATAGTCTTTTAGATGTTAGTCGTAAAAATTATATTCTTTTAAATGATAATAATACATATTATATTCTTATAGCTTATAGTCTTATAGATTAGAGTATTATATCTTAGATTATTATAGCTTAGAGTATTACAGCTTAGAGACTTATAGCTTATAGTCTTATAGCTTAGAGTCTTATAGCTTAGAGTCTTATAGCTTACAGTCTTATAGCTTAGAGTCTTATAGCTTAGAGTCATATAACTTAGTCTTATAGATTAGAGTCTTATAGCTTAAAGTCTTATAGCTATGAGTCTTATAGCTTAGAGTCTTATAGCTTAGAGTCTTATAGTTTAGAATCTTATAGCTTAGAGTCTTATAGCTTAGAGTCTTATAGCTTAGAGTCTTCTAGCTTTTAGTCTTATAGCTTATAGTCTTATAGCTTAGAGTCTTCTATCGTATAGTCTTATAGCTTATAGTCTTATAACATAGTCTTATAGCTTAGAGTCTTATTGCTTTGAGTCTTTTAGATTATAGTCTTATATCTTATAGTCATATATCGTAGAGTCTTATATATTAGAGTATTATTTCTTATAGTATTTTAGCTTATAGTATTACATCATAGAGTCTTACATAATTGAGTATTATAGATTATAGTATTATATATTAGAGTATTATAGCTTAAAGTATTATAGATTAGAATCTTATAGCTCAGTGTCTTATATCTTAGTTTTATAGCTTAGAGTCTTTTAACTTAGAGTCTTATAGCTTAGAGTCTTATAGCTTAGAGTATTATAGCGTAGAGTTTTATAGCTTAGAGTATTATATCTTAGTTTAATAGCTTAGAGTCTTATAGCTTAGAGTCTTATAGCTTAGAGTCGTATAGCTTAGAGTCTTATATCTTAGAGTCTTATAGCTTAGAGTCTTTTAGCTTAGAGTCTTATATCTTAGAGTCTTTTAGCTTAGAGTCTTATATCTGAGAGTCATATAGCTTAGAGTCTTATATATTATAGTCTTATAGATTAGAGTCTTATATCTTATAGTCTTATAGCTTAGAGTATTATAGCTTATAGTATTATAGCTTAGAGTGTTATAGATTAGAGTCTTATATCATAGAGTCCTATAGCTTAGAGTCTTATAGATTAGATTCTTATAGCATAGAGTCTTATAGCTTAGAGTCTTATAGCTTAGAGTGTTATAGCTTAGAGTCTTATAGCTTAGAGTCTAATAGGTTAGAGTCTTATAGCTTAGAGTCTTACATCTTACTGTATTATAGCTTAGAATCTTATAGCTTAGAGTCTTATAGCTTAAAGTCTTATGACTGAAAGTCTTTTAGCTTAGAGTCTTATAGATTAGAGTCTTATAGCTTAGAGTCTTATATCTTAGAGTCCTATAGCTTAGAGTCTTATAGCTTAGAGTCTTATAGCTTAGAGTCTTATAGCTGAGAGTCTTATAGCTTAGAGTCTTATAGCTTAGAGTCTTATAGCTTAGTCTTATAGCTTAGAGTCTTATAGCTTAGAGTCTTTTAGCTTAGAGTCGTATAGCTTAGAGTCTTAGTGCTTTGAGTCTCATCGCTTAGATTCTTAGAGATTAGAGCAGTATCTTTTAGTCTTTTATATGAGAGGATCAGATATTATATTCTTTTAGATTAGAGTCGTATGGATTTTATACCTATATAGGAGATTATTTCTTCTTTGAGTCTTTTATCTTAAATTATTTTATATTAGTTTCTTACAGCTTAGTGTAGGACAGCTTAGAATGTTATATATTCGAGTATTATAGCTTAGAGTCTTATAGATTAGAGTATTATAGCTTAGAGTCTTATCGCTTATATTCTTATAGCTTAGAGTATTATAGCTTGGAGTCTTATAGCTTAGTGTATTATAGCTTAGAGTCTTATAGCTTAGTCTTATAGATTAGAGTATTATATCATATAGTCTTATCTATTAGTCCTATATCTTAGAGTCTTAGATCTTAGAGTCTTATCGATTAGAGAATTATATATGTGAGTATCATATATTATATTATGATAGATTACAGTATTATATCTTAGTTTCTTATAGCTTAGAGTCTTATATCTTAGATTCTTATATCTTAGAGTCTTATAGCTTATAGTATTATAGCTTATAGTCTTATAGCTTAGAGTATTATAGCTTAGAGTCTTATATCTTAGATTCTTATAGCTTAGAGTCTTATAGCTTAGAGTCTTATAACTTATAGTCTTATAGCTTAGAGTCTTATTGCTTAGAGTCTTATAGCTTAGAGTCTTATAGCTTAGAGTCTTATAGATTAGAGTCTTATAGCTTAGAGTTTTAGAGCTTAAAGTCTTATAGCTTATAGTCTTATAGCTTAGACCCTTATATAAATGTCTATTAGATACTATAGTATTATATCTTATTGTCTTTTATCTTAGTGTATTATAGATTATATTCTATTGGCTTAGAGTTTTATAGCTGAGAGTATTATAGCTTAGATTATTATAGCTTAGAGTCTTACATCTTAATGTCTTAGAGCTTAGAATCTTATAGCTTAGAGTCTTATAGCTTAAAGTCTTATGACTTAGAGTCTTATAGCTTAGAGTATTATAGCTTAGAGTCTTATAGCTTAGAGTCTTATAGCTGATAGAATTATATCTTAGAGTCTTATAGCTTAGAGTTATTTTGCTTAGAGTATTATAGCTTATAGTCTTATAGCTTAGAGTCTTATAGCTTAGAGTCTTAAATCTTAATGTGTTATAGCTTAGACTCTTATAGATTAGAGTCTTATAGCTTAAAGTCTGATGTCTTAGAGTCTTATAGCGTAGAGTCTTATAGCTTAGAGTCTTCTAGCTTAGAGTCTTATAGCTGAGAGACTTATAGATTAGAGTCATATAGAGTAGAGTGTTATATCTTATAGTATTAGATGTTAGAGTCTTAGAGCTTAGAGTCTTAGATCATAGAGTCATATATATGAGTCTTATATCTTAGAGTCTTATATATTAAAGTCTTACAGATTTAAGTAATATAGTGTAGATTCTTGTAGTGTTGAGTCTTATAAATTAGAGTCTTTTAGCTTAGAATCTTATAGCTTAGAGTATTATAGCTTAGAGTATTATAGCTTAGAGTCTTATATCTTAGAGTCTTATAGCTTAGAGTCTTATAGCTTATAGTCTTATATCTTAGAGTGTTATAGCTTAGATTATTATAGCTTAGAGTCTTATAGCTTTGAGTCTTATAGCTTAGAGTATTATAGCTTAGAGTCTTATAGCTTAGAGTCTTATAGCTTAGAGTCATATAGCTTAGAGTCTTATAGCTTAGAGTCTTATAGCTTAAAGTCTTATAGCTTAGAGTATTATAGCTTAGATTCTTATAGCTTAGAGTCTTATAGCTTAGAGTCTTATAGATTAAAGTCTTATATCTTAGAGTATTAAAGATTAGAGTCTTATATCTTAGAGTCATATATCTTAGAGTATTATATATTAGAGTATTACATCTTAGAGTATTATAGCTTAGAGTATTATATCTTAGAGTCTTATAGCTTAGAGAATTATAGCTTAGAGTTTTATAGCTTAGAGTCTTATAGCTTAGAGTATTATAGATCAGTGTATTATAGATTAGTTATATATCTTATAGTCATATATCTTATAGTCTTATATCTTATAGTCTTATATCTTATAGTATTATAGCCTAGAGTTTTATATCTTAGAGTATTATAGATTAGTCTTATAGATTAGAGTCTTATATATTAGAGTGTTTTATCTTAGAGTCTTATATCTTAGAGTCTTTTATATTAGTGTCTTATAGCTTAGAGTATTATAGATGAGTGTATTATAGGTTAGTTTTATATCTTATAGTATTATATCTTAGAGTCTTATAGCTTATAGTGTTATAGCTTAGAGTCTTATAGCTTAGAGTATTAGAGCTTAGAGTCTTATAGCTTAGTCTTATATCATAGTTTCTTATATCTTATAGTCTTTTAGATTAGAATGTTTGAGCTTAGAGTCTTTTAGCTTAGAGTCTTATAGCTTAGAGTCTTATAGCTTAGAGTCTTATAGCTTAGAGTCTTATAGCTTAGAGTCTTATAGCTTAGAGTCTTATATATTAGAGTCTTATAGATTAGATTCTTATAGGTTAGAGTATTATATATTAGAGTCTTATAGATTAGAGTATTATAGATTAGAGTATTATATCTTAGAGTATTATAGCTTAGTCATATATCTTATAGTTTTATAGATTAGAGTCTTATATATTAGAGTCTTATAGCTTAGAGTAATATATCTTAGAGTCTTATAGCTTAGAGTCTTATAGTTTAAAATCTTATAGCTTAGAGTCTTATAGCTTAGAGTCTTATGGCTTAGAGTCTTATAGCTTATAGTCTTATAGCTGAGAGTCTTATAGCTTAGAGTCTTATGGCTTAGAGTCTTATAGCTTAGAGTCTTATAGCTTAGAGTCTTATAGCTTAGAGTCTTATAGCTTAGAGTCTTTTAGCTTAGAGTCTTATAGCTTAGTATTATATATTAGATTCTTATATATTAGTGTCTTATATCTTAGTCTTATTGCTTAGAGTCTTATAGATTAGAGTCTTATATATTATAGTCTTATAGCTTAGAGTCTTTTATCTTAGATTATTATAGCATAGAGTTTTATAGCTTAGATTATTATAGCTTAGAGTCATATAACTTAGTCTTATAGCTTAGAGTCTTATAGCTTAGAGTCATATAGCTTAGAGTCTTATAGCTTAGAGTCTTATAGATTAGAAACTTATAGATTAGAATATAATGGAAGAGAGCAATATAGCAGATTGTATAATATCAGATAGACATATATATTTTAGTTATAGGACTTTGTGTCATGCAGCTTAATTAAATACACCGATGAGTCTTATACCGCTGCGCTATATTCCGTAGAGTCTTAGAGCTTAGCGCCTTATAGCTTAGTGTTTTATTGCGTCGTGTCTTTTAGCGTAGATTCTTATATATTAGAGTCTTATATCTTAGAGTTATATAGCTTAGAGTCTTATAGCTTAGAGTATTATAGCTTAGAGTCTTAGAGTCTTAGAGTCTTAGAGTCTTAGAGTTAAAGTTATAGAACTAAGCTATAAGACAATGAGCTATAAGACTCTAAGCTATAAGACTCTAAGCTATAAGACTCTAAGCTATAAGACTCTAAGCTATAAGACTCTAAGCTATAAGACTCTAATCTATAATACTCTAAGCTGTAAGACTCTAAGCTATAAGACTCTAAGATATAATACTCTAAGATATAAGAATCTAATCTTTAAGACTCTAAGCTAAAAGACTTTAAGCTATAAGACTCTAAGCTATAAGCCTCTAATCTATAATAATATAAGCTATAAGACTCTAAGATCTAAGACTCTAAGCTATAAGACTCTAAGCTATAAGACTCTAAGCTATAAGACTCTAAGCTATAAGAATCTAAGCTATAAGACTCTAAGCTATAATACTCTAATCTACAAGACTCAAAGCTATAAGACTCTAAGCTATAATACTCTAAGCTATAAGACTCTAAGCTATATGACTCTAACTTATAAGACTCTAAGCTATAAGACTCTAAGCTATAAGACTCTAAGCTATAAGACTCTAAGCTATAAGACTCTAAGCTATAAGACTCTAAGCTATAAGACTCTAAGCTATAAGACTCTAAGCTATAAGACTCTAAGCTATAAGACTCTAAGCTATAAGACTATAATCTAAAAGACTATAATATATAAGACTAAGATATAATACTCTAAGCTATAAGACTCTAATCTATAAGACTCTAATCTATAAGACTCTAAGCTATAAGCCTCTAATATATTAGACTCTAAGATGTAAGACTCTAAGCAATAAGACTCTAAGCAATAACACTAAGATATAATACTCTAAGATATAAGACTCTAAGATATAATACTAAGATATAATACTCTAAGCTAAAAGACTCTAATATATAATACTCTAATCTATAAGACTCTAAGATATAATAATCTAAGATATAAGACTCTAAGCTATAAGACTCTAAGATATAAGACTCTAAGCTATAAGACTTTAAGCTATAAGACTCTAAGCCATAAGACTCTAAGCTATAAGACTCTAAGCTATAAGATTTTAAACTATAAGACTCTAAGCTATAAGACTCTAAGCTATAGTACTCTAAGCTATAAGACTCTAAGCTATAAGACTATAAGATATAAGACTATAAGCTATATGTCTAATCTATAAGACTCTAAGCTATAATACTCTAAGCTATAATACTATAAGATATAAGACTCTAAGATATAATACTCTACTCTATAAGACTCTAACATATAAGACAATAAGATATAAGACTCTAAGATAAAAGATTCTAAGATATAAGACTCTAAGCTATAAGACACTAATATATAAGACTATATGATATAAGACTATAAGATAAAAGACTCTAAGATCAAAGATTCTAATATAAAAGACTCTAAGATATAAGAATCTATGCTATAAGACTAAGCTATAAGACTCTAAGATATAATACTCTAAGCTATAAGACTCTAATATATAACACTCTAAGATATAAGACTCTAAGCTATAAGACTCTAATCTATAAAACTAAGCTATAAGACACTGAGCTATAATACTCTAAGCTATAAGACACTATGCTATAAGACTCTAAGCAATAAGACTCTAATATAAAAGACTCTAAGCTATAAGACTCTAAGCTATAAGACTAAGCTATAATACTCTAAGATATAAAACTCTAGTCTATAATACTCTAAGATATAAGACTATTAGATATAAGACTATAAGATATATGACTCTAAGCTATATAACTAAGCTATAAGACAATTAGCTATAATACTCTAAGCTATAAGACTCTAAGCTATAAAACTCTAAGCTATAAGACTCTAAGCTATAAGAATCTAAGCTATAAGACTCTAAGCCATAATACTCTAATCTGTAAGACTCTAAGCTATAATACTCTAATCTATAATACTCTAAGCTATAATACTATAATCTTTAATACTCTAATCTATAAGACTTTAAGCTATAAGACTCTAAGCTATAAGCCTCTAAGCTATAAGACTCTAAGATATAAGACTCTAAGCTATAAGACTATAAGATATAAGAATCTAAGCTATAAGACTCTAAGCTATATGACTCTAAGCTATAAGAGTCTAAGCTATAAAACTCTAAGCTCTAATACACTAAGCTACAAGACTCTAAGCTATAAGACTCTAAGCCATAAGACTCTAAGCTATAAGACTCTAAGCTATTTAAGCTTAGAGTCTTATAGCATAGAGTCTTATAGCTTAGTGTCTTATAGCTTAGAATCTTATAGCTTAGAGTCTTATAGCTTAGAGTCTTATATCTGAGAGTCTTATAGCTTAGAGTCTTATAGCTTAGAGTCTTATAGCTTAGAGTCTTATAGCTTAGTCATATATCTTAGAGTCTAATATCTTAGAGTCTTATATCTTAGAGTCTTATAGCTTAGAGTAATATAGCTTAGAGTCTTATAGATTAGAGTCTTATAGTTTAAAGTCTTATAGCTTAGAGTCTTATAGATTAGAGTCTTATGGCTTAGAGTCTTATATCTTAGAGTCTTATAGCTTAGAGTCTTATATCTTAGAGTCTTATAGCTAAGAGTCTTATAGCTTAGAGTCTTATAGCTTAGAGTCTTATAGCTTAGAGTCTTATAGCTTAGAGTCTTTTAGCTTAGAGTGTTATAGCTTAGTCTTATAGCTTAGAGTCTTATAGCTTAGAGTCTTATATCTTAGTCTTATTGCTTAGAGTCTTATAGCTTAGAGTCTTATAGCTTAGAGTCTTATAGCTTAGAGTCTTATAGCTTAGAGTCTTATAGCTTAGAGTATTATTGATTTGAGTCTTTTAGATTAGAGTCTTATATCTGAGAGTCTTTTAGCTTAGAGTCTTATAGCTTAGTGTCTTATAGATTAGAGTCTTATAGCTTAGAGTCTTATAGATTAGAGTCTTAAATATTAGATTCTTATATCTTATAGTATTATATCTTAGAGTATTATATCTTAGAGTCTTATAGCTTAGAGTCTTATAGCTTAGAGTCTTATAGCTTAGAGGCTAATAGCTTAGAGTCTTATAGCTTAGAGTATTATATAAGCTTAGAGTCTTATAGCTTAGAGTCATATAGCTTAGTGTCTTATAGCTTAGAGTCTTATATGGTAGAGTCTTATAGCTGAGAGTCGTATAGCTTAGAATCTTATATCTTAGAGTCTTATATATCAGAGTCTTATAGCCTAGAGACTTATAGCTTAAAGTCTTACAGCTTAGAGTCTTATAGCTTAGAGTCTCATAGCTTAGAGTTTTATAGCTTAGAGTCTTATAGCTTATAGTCTGATATCTTAGAGTCTAATAGCTCAGAGTCTTATAGCTTAGAGTCTTATAGCTTAGAGTCTTACAGCTTAGAGTCTTATAGCTTATAATCTTATAGCTTAGAGTCTTACAGTTTAGAGTAGTATAGCTTAAAGTATTATAGCTTAGACTCTTATAGCTTAGAGTCATATATCTTAGTCTTAGACATTAGAGTCTTATAGCTTATAGTCTTTTAGCTTAGAGTCTTATAGCATAGAGTCTGATAGATAAGACTCTTATAGTTTAGAATCTTTTAGCTTAAAGTCTTATAGCTTAGAGTCTTATAGCTTAGAGTCTAATAGCTTAGAGTCTTATAGCTTAGAGTCTTATAGCTTAAAGTCTTATATCTTAGAGTCTAATAGCTCAGAGTCTTATAGCTTAGAGTCTTATAGCTTATAGTCTTATTAGAGTCTTAGAGTCTTCTAGCTTAGAGTCTTATAGCTTAGCGTCTTACAGCTTATAGTCTTATGGCTTATAGTCTTATAGCTTAGAGTCTTATAGCTTAGAGTTTTATAGCTTAGAGTCTTATAGCTTAGAATCTTATAGCTTAGAGTATTATATCTGAGACTCTTATATATTAGAGTCTAATATCTTAGAGACTTACAGCTTAGAGTCTTATAGCTTAGAGACTTATAGCTTATAGTGTTATTTCTTAGAGTCTTATAGCTTAGAGTCTTATATATTAGAGTATTATAACTTAGAGTATTCTAGCTTAGATTCTTATAGCTTAGAGACTTACAGCTTAGTGTCTTATAGCTTATAGTCTTAAATCTTAATGTCTTATATATTAGAATATAATAGATTAGAGTCTTAGAGCTTAAAGTCTAATTAATTAAAGTCTTATAGCTTAGAATCTTATAGCTTAGAGACTTATATCTTAAAGTATTATAGCTGAGAGACTTATAGCTTAGAGTCTTACATCTTAATGTCTTATAGCTTAGAATCTTATAGCTTAGAGTCTTATAGCTTAAAGTGTTATGACTTAGAGTCTTATAGCTTAGAGTCTTATAGCTTAGAGTCTTATAACTTAGAGTATTATAGCTGAGAGACTTATAGCTTAGAGTCTTACAGCTTAGAGTCTTATAGCTTAGAGTCTTATAGCTTAGAGTCTTATAGCTTAGAGTCTTATAGCTTAAAGTCTTATAGCTTAGAGTCTTATAGCTTAGAGTCATATAACTTAGTCTTATAGATTAGAGTCTAATAGCTTAAAGTCTTATAGCTTAGAGTCTTATAGCTTAGAGTCTTATAGATTAGAGTCTTATAGTTTAGAGTCTTATATCTTAGAGTCTTATAGCTTAGAGTCTTTTAGCTTATAGTCTTATAGCTTAGAGTCTTATAGCTTATAGTATTATAGCTTAGAGTCTTACAGCTTATAGTCTTATAGCTTATAGTCTTATAACTTAGATTCTTATACCTTAGAGTCTTATAGATTATATTCTTATAGCTTAGATTCTTATAGCTTAGAGTATTATAGGTTAGAGTCTTATAGCTTAGAGTCTTTTAGCTTAGAGTCGTATATCTTAGAGTCTTGTAGCTGAGAGTCGTATAGCTGAGAGTCTTATATCTTAGATTATTATATCTTAGAGTCTTATAGCTTAGAGTATTATATATTATAGTCTTATAGCTTAGAGTATTACAGATTAGAGTATTACAGCTTAGAGTCTTATAGCTTAGAGTCATATATCTTAGAGTGTTATAGCTTAAAGTCATATAGATTAGTGTATTATATCTCAGTGTCTTATATCTTAGTGTTATATGTTAGAGTCTTATAGATTAGAGTATTTTAGTTTATAGTCTTATATCTTAGTGTCTTATAGCTTAGAGTTTTATAGCTTAGAGTCTTATATCTTAGTTTAATAGCTTAGAGTCTTATATATTAGAGTCTTATAGCTTAGAGTCGTATAGATTATAGTCTTATAGATTATAGTCTTATAGCTTAGAGTCTTTTAGCTTAGAGTCTTATAGCTTATAGTCTTGTAGCTTAGAGTCTTATAGATTAGAGTCATATAGCTTATAGTCTTATAGATTAGTGTCTTATATCTAATAGTCTTATATCTTAGAGTCTTATAGATTAGAGTCTTATAGATTATAGTATTTTACCTTAGAGTCTTTTAGCTTAGAGTCTTATAGCTTAGAGTCCTATAGCTTATAGTCTTATATATTATAGTATTATAGCTTAGAGTATTATAGCTTAGAGTCTTATAGCTTATAGTCATATAGCTTAGAGTCTTATAGCTTAGAGTATTATATCTTAGATTCTGATATCTTAGAGTCTTTTATCTTAGTCTTATAGATAAGAGTCTTATTGCTTAGAGTCTTATAGCTTTGAGTATTATAGATTAGAGTCTTATAGCTTAGAGTCTTATAGCTTATAGTCTAATATCTTAGAGTATTATATATTAGATTATTATAGCTTATATACTTATATCTTAGAGTAATATGGCTTAGAGTCTTATACCTGAGACTCTTATAGATAAGTGTCATATATCTATGAGTCTTTCATATTAGAGTCTTATCGGGAAGTGTCTAACATCGTAGATTATTATAGCTTTGAGTCTTATAGCTTATAGTCTAATAGCTTATAGTATTATAGCTTAGAGTCTTAAATCTTAGGGTCTTATAGCTTAGAATCATATAGCTTAGAGTCTTATAGCTTAGAGTCTTATTTCTTAGAGTCTTATAGATTAGAGTCTTAGAGCTTATAGTCTTATATCTTATAGTCTTATAGCTTAGAGTCTTATAGATTAGAGTCTTACAGCTTAGAGTCTTATAGCTTATAGCCTTATAGATTAGAGTCTTATAGGTTAGAGAATTATATCTTAATGTCTTATATCTCAGAGTCTTATAGCTTAGAGTCATATAACTTAGTCTTATACATTAGAGTCTTATAGCTTAGAGTCTTATAGCTTGGAGTCTTATAGCATCGAGTCATATAACTTAGACTTTAGATTAGAATCTTATAGCTTAGGGTCTTATAGCTTAGAGTCTTATAGCTTAGAGTCTTATAGCTTAGAGTCTTATAGCTTAGAGTCTTATAGCTTAAAGTCTTATAGCTTATAGTCTTATTGCTTAGAGTCTTATAGGTTAGAGTATTATAGCTCAGAGTCTTATAGCTTAGTCTTATAGAGTCTTACAGCTTAGATTATTATAGCTTAGAGTCTTATAGCTTATAGTGTTATAGCTTATAGTATTATAGATTATAGTATTATATCTTAGAATCTTATAGATCATTGTATTATAGCTTAGTTTTATAGCTTAGAGTCTTATATCTTAGAGTATTATAGCTTAGAGTCTTATAGCTTAGTCTTATATCTTAGAGTCTTATAGCTTATAGTCTTTTATCTTATAGTCTTATATATTAGATTCTTATAGCTTATAGTATTATATATTAGAGTCTTATATCTTAGAGTCTTATATATTAGATACTTTTAGATTAGAGTGTTTTAGCTTAGAGTCTTATAGCTTAGAGTCTTATAGCTTAGAGTCTTATAGCTTAGTGTCTTATAACTTAGAGTCTTATAGCTTAGAGTCTTATATCTTAGAGTATTATAGCTGATAGTCATATAGCTTGGAGTCTTATAGCTTAGAGTATTATATCTTAGAGTCTTATAGCTTAGAGTCTTATAGCTTAGTCTTATATCTTAAAGTCTTATATCTTAGAGTCTTATATCTTAGAGTCTTATAGATTAGAGTCTGATAGATTATAGTCTTATATATTAGAGTATTATATCTTAGAGTCTTATAGATTAGAGTATTATAGCTTAAAGTCTTATATCTTAGACTCTTATAGATTAGAGTCTTATAGTTTAGAGTCATATAGCTTAGAGTCTTACAGCTTAGAGTGCTACAGCTTATAGTCTTATGGCTTAAAGTTTTATGGCTTATAGTCTTATATCTTATAGTCATATATAGAAAATTCTTACCGATTATAGTCATGCGTAGGATATTGATATAGATAAGTGTCTTATAGATTTGAGTCTTATAGAGTCTTATAGCTTAGATTGTTATAGCATATAGTCTTATGGCTTAGAGTCTTATAGCTTAGAGTCTTTTAGCTTAGAGTCTTATAACTTAGAGTCTTTCAGCTTAGATTGTTTTATCATAGAGTCTTATATCTTAGAGTCCTATATCTTAGAGTCATATCGCTTATAGTATTATAGCTTTGAGTCTTATAGCTTAGAGTCTTACAGCTTATAGTCTTATATATTATAGTCTTATATATTATTGTATTATATCATACTGTCTTATATATTAGAGTATTATATATCATTGTCTTATAGCTTAGTTTTATATCTTAGAGTCTTATATCTTAGATTATTATAGCTTAGAGTCTTTTAGCTTATAGTCTTATAGCTTAGAGTTTTATAGATTAGAGTCTTATAGCTTAGTCTTATAGCTTAGAGTCTTATAGCTTAGAGTCTTATACCTTAGAGTCGTATATCTTATAGTCTTATAGCTTATAGTCTTATAGCTTAGAGTCTTATATCCTAGAGTCTTTTAGCTTAGAGTCTTTTAGCTTAGAGTCTTATAGCTTAGAGTCCTATAGCTTAGAGTCTTATAGCTTAGAGTCTTATAGCTTAGAGTGTTAGTTATGTTATTCGTAGCTAAGTGAATCGGTGATACGTGTGTATAATAGATGATTATCATATGTATGTTAGTGATATATATTACAGTCTTAGATCTGATTGTAATAGATAGGATAGTCTTATATAGTATTTTCTTTTATCTAAGTTTCTTATATCGGCGATACTTTTTGCTGATAGTAATTTATCATGGAGACGTATAGCTTAGAGTCTTATATCTTAGAGTCTTATAGCTTAGAGTCTTGTAGCTTAGTCTTATAGCTTAGAGTCTTATGGCTTAGAGTCCTATAGCTTAGAGTATTATAGCTTAGAGTCTTATAGCTTAGAGTCTTATAGCTTATAGTCTTATAGCTTAGAGTCTAATAGCTTAGAGTCTTATAGCTTAGAGTCTTATAGCCTAGAGTATTATTATTATAGCTTAGAGTCTTATAGCTTAGAGTCTTATAGCTTAGAGTCTTATATCTTAGAGTCTTATAGCTTAGAGTATTATAGCTCAGTGTATTATATATTAGTGTAATATCTGATAGTGTGATAGATTATAGTCTTATATCTTAGAGTGTTATATCTTAGACTATTATAGATTAGAGTTTTATAGCTTAGAGTCTTATAGCTTAGTCTAATAGCTTAGAGTCTTATAGCTTAGAGTCTTATAGCTTAGAGTCGTATAGCTTAGAGTCTTATAGCTTAGAGTCTTATAGCTTAGAGTCTTATAGCTTATAGTCTTTTATCTTAGAGTCTTTTAGCTTAGAGTCTTATATCTTAGAGTCATATAGCTTAGAATCTTATAGCTTAGAGTCTTATAGCTTAGAGTCTTATAGCTTAGAGTCTTATAGCTTAGAGTCTTATAGCTTATAGTCTTTTAGCTTAGAGTCTTTTAGCTTAGAGTCTTATAGCTTAGAGTCATATAGCTTAGAGTCTTATAGATTAGTGTCTTATAGCTTAGAGTCTTATAGCTTAGAGTCTTATAGCTTAGAGTCTTTTAGCTGATAGTCATATAGCTTGCAGTCTTATAGCTTAGAGTATTATATCTTAGAGTCTTATAGCTTAGAGTCTTGTAGATTAGTCTTATAGATTAGAGTCTTATAGCTTAGAGTCTTATAGCTTAGAGTTTTATAGCTTAGAGTATTATAGCTTAGAGTTTTATAGCTTAAAGTCTTAGAGCTTAGAGTCTTATAGCTTAGAGTCTTATAGCTTAGAGTCTTATAGCTTAGAGTCTTGTAGCTTAGAGTCTTATAGCTTAGAGTCTTATAGCTTAGAGTCTTATAGATTAGATTCTTGTAGCTTAGAGTCTTATAGCTTAGAGTCTTATAGCTTAGATTCTTATTGCTTTGAGTCTTATAGCTTAGAGTCTAATAGCTTAGAGTCTTAGAGCTTAGAGTCTTACATCTTAGTGTCTTATAGCTTAGAATCTTATAGCTTAGAGTCTTATAGCTTAAAGTCTTATAACTTAGAGTCTTATAGCTTAGAGCCTTATAGCTTAGATTCTTATAGCTTAGAGTCTTATAGCTTAAAGTCTTAAATATTATAGAGATATAGCGTAGATTAATATTTCTTAGAGTATAATTGCTGAGAGTATTATATATTAGAGTCTTGTATCTTAAAGTCTTATAGCTTATAGTCTTATATCTTAGAGTCATATAACTTAGTCTTATAGATTAGAGTCTTATAGCTTAAAGTCTTATAGCTTAGAGTCTTATAGCTTCAAGTCTTATAGCTTAGAGTCTTATAGGTTAGATTCTTATAGCTTAGAGCCTTATAGCTTAGAGTCTTAAAGATTAGAGTCTTATAGCTTAGAGTCTTATAGCTTAAAGTATCATAGCTTAGAGTCTTATAGCTTACAGTCTTATAGCTTAGAGTCTTATAGGTTAGAGTCTTATAGATTAGAGACTTATAGATTATAGTATTACAGAGTAGATTATTCGTGAGGAGAGTTTTTTATATTAGAGTATTATAGCTTAGAGTCTTATAGCTTAGAGTCTTATAGCTTAGAGTGTTATAGCTTATAGTCTTATAGCTTAGAGTCTTATAGCTTAGAGTCTTATAGCTTAGATTATTACAGCTTAGAGTCTTATAGCTTAGAGTCTTATATCTTAGAGTCTTATAGCTTAAAGTCTTATAGCTTAGAATCTTATATCTCAGTGTCTTATATCTTAGTTTTATAGCTTAGAGTCTTATAACTTAGAGTCTTATAGCTTATAGTCTTATATCTTAGAGTCTTATAGCTGAGAGTGTTAGAGCTTAGAGTCTTATAGCTTAGTTTTATAGCTGAGAGTCTTATATCTTAGAGTCTTATAGCTTAGAGTCTTATAGCTAAGAGTATTATATCTTAGAGTAGTATATCTTAGAGTCTTATAGCTTAGAGTCTTTTAGCTTATAGTCTTTTATCTTAGAGTCTTATAGCTTAGAGTCCTATAGCGTATAGTCTTATAGATTATAGTCTTATAGCTTAGAGTCTTATAGCTTAGAGTATTATAGCTTAGAGTCTTATAGCTTATAGTCTTTTAGCTTAGAGTCTTATAGATTAGAGTGTTTTAGCTTTGAGTCCTATAGCTTAGAGTCTTATAGCTTAGAGTCTTATAGCTTAGAGTCTTATATCTTAGAGTCTTATAGCTTAGAGTCTTTTAGATGATAGTATTATAGCTTTGATTATTATATCATATAGTCGTATAGATTAGAGTATTAAAGATTAGTGTCTTTTAGCTTAGTCTTTTATCTTAGAGTCTGATTGCTTAGAGTCTTATATCTTAGAGTATTATATCTTAGAGTTTTATAGCTTAGAGTCTTATAGCTTACAGTCTTATAGCTTATATATTTATAGCTTAGAGACGCGAAACAGCGAGTCTTGTAACTTCGAGTCTAATAGCTCAGCTCATAATTACTCATATTCTTTTAACGTATCGTCATATTTATTATTTACTTATAACGTCTATTCAACCAGATTATATTCAAATGGCGTATAGTGTTATAGATTAGAGTGTTATAGCTTAGAGTCTAATAGCTTATAGTCTTAGAGCTTAGAGTCTTAAAGCTTAGTGTCTTATAGCTTAGAGTCTTATAGCTTAGAGTCTTATAGCTTAAAGTCTTATGTCTTATAGTAGTGTAGCTTAGATGTTTATAGCTTAGAGTCATTTGGATTATATTATTGTATCTTAGAGTCTTATAGCTTATATACATAAATGAAAGAGACTTAAAGCATCGATTATTACAGATTATTGTATTTTAGCTTATCGTATTATATATTAGAGACTTATAGATTAGAGTCTTAGAGCTTAGAGTCATATAACTTAGTCTTATATATTAGAGTCTTATAGCTTAAAGTCTTATAGCTTAGAGTCTTATAGCTTAGAGTCTTATAGCTTAGAGTCTTATAGATTAGAATCTTATAGCTTAGAGACTTATAGCTTAGAGTCTTAAAGCTTAGAGTCTTATAGCTTAGAGTCTTATAGCTTAAAGTATTATAGATTAGAGTCTTAAAGATTATAGTCTTATAGATTAGATTCTTACAGCTTATATTATAATATCTGATAGTTTTTTAGCTTAGAGTATTATAGCTTAAAGTCTTATAGCTTAGATTCTTATAGATTAGAGTCATATGGCTTAGAGTCTTATAGCTTAGAGTCTTATAGCTTAGAGTCTTATAGCTTAGAGTCTTATAGCTTATAGTCTTATATCTTAGATTCTTATAGCTTAGAGTCTTATATCTTAGAGTCTTATAGCTTAGAGTCTTATAGCTTAGAGTCTTATAGCTGATAGTCATATAGCTTGGAGTCTTATAGCTTAGAGTCTTACAGCTTAGATTCTTATAGCATAGAGTCTTATAGCTTAGAGTCTTATAGCTTAGAGTCTTGTAGCTTAGAGTCTTATAGCTTAGAGTCTTATAGCTTAGAGTCTTATAGCTTAGAGTCTTATAGCTTATAGTATTATAGCTTAGAGTCTTATAGCTTAGAGTCTTATAGCTTAGAGTCTTATATCTTAGAGTCTTAGAGCTTATATTCTTATAGCTTAGAGTCTTATAGATTATAGTCTTATAGCTTAGAGTCTTATAGCTTAGATTATTATAGATTATTGTCTTATAGATTAGTTTTATAGCTTAGAGTCTTATATCTTAGAGTCTTATATCTTATAGTCTTATAGCTTAGAGTCTTATAGCTTAGAGTGTTATAGCTTAGAGTCTTATAGATTAGTTTAATAGCTTATAGTCTTATAGCTTAGAGTCTTATAGCTTAGAGTCGTATAGCTTAGATTCTTATATCGTAGAGTCGTATAGCTTAGATTCTTTTAGCTTAGAGTCTTATAGCTTAGAGTCTTATATCTTAGAGTATTTTAGCTTAGAGTCATATAGCTTAGAGTCTTATAGATTAGTGTCTTATATCTTAGAGTCTTATATCTTAGAGTCTTATAGCTTAGATTCTTATAGCTTAGAGTCTTTTAGCTTAGAGTCTTTTAGCTTAGAGTCTTATAGCTTAGAGTCTTATAGCTTAGAGTCTTATAGATTAGTGTCTTATAGCTTAGAGTCTTATAGCTTAGAGTCTTATAGCTTAGAGTCTTATAGATTATAGTATTATAGCTTGGAGTCTTATAGCTTGGAGTATTATATATTAAAGTATTATAGCTTAGAGTCTTGTAGCTTAGTCTTATAGCTTAGAGTCTTATGGCTTAGAGTCATATAGATTAGAGTATTATAGATTAGAGTCTTATAGCTTCGAGTCTTATAGCTTAAAGTCTTATAGCTTAGAGTCTTATAGCTTAGAGTCTTATAGCTTAGAGTCTTATAGCCTAGAGTATTATTATTATAGCTTAGAGTCTTAGAGCTTAGAGTCTTATAGCTTAGAGTCTTAGATGTTAAACTAGTATATATTAGTTTCTTATCTCTCAGTGTCTTATATCTGAGTTTTATAGCTTAGAGTATTATAGCTTAGAGTCTTATAGCTTATAGTCTTATAGATTAGAGTCTTATAGCTTAGAGTGTTATAGCTTAGAGTCTTATAGCTTAGTCTTATAGCTTAGAGTCTTATATCTTAGAGTCTTATAGCTTAGAGTCTTATAGCTTAGAGTATTATAGCGTAGAGTCTTATATCTTATAGTCTTTTATCTTAGAGTCTTTTAGCTTAGAGTCTTTTAGCTTAGAGTGTTATAGCTTAGAGTCCTATATCTTAGAATATTATAGATTAGTGTCTTATAGCTTAGAGTCTTATAGCTTAGAGTCTTATAGCTTAGAGTCTTATAGCTGATAGTCTTTTAGCTTAGAGTCTTTTAGCTTAGAGTCTTATAGCTTAGAGTCCTATAGCTTAGAGTCTTATAGATTAGTGTCTTATATCTTAGATTCTTATAGCTTAGAGTATTATAGATTAGAGTAATATAGCTTATAGTCATATAGCTTGGAGTCTTATAGATGAGAGTATTATCTCTTAGAGTCTTTTAGCTTAGAGTCCTATAGCTTAGAGTCAGATATATCAGATAATAGAGTCTTATATACCAAGTTCTGACCTCATTGAGACTGATAGCTTAGTTACGTCTAGCGGTGTTACTGAGTTCTTATTATTTTATATCTGCAGGTAAGCATATTTACATGTATACAAGATTCATGTATCTTCTATGCGTATTGATTATAGTCTTATAGCTTAGAGTCTTACAAAGCAGAGTCTTAAATCGTAAAGTCAGATTTATTATATTCTTGCATCTTAGAGTCTTATAGCTTAGAGTCTTATAGCTTAGAGTCTAATAGCTTAGAGTCTTATAACTTAGAGTCTTAAATCTTAGAGTCTTATAGCTTAGAATCATATAGCTTAGAGTCTTATAGCTTAAAGTCTTATGACTTAGAGTCTTATAGCTTAGAGTCTTATAGCTTAGAGTCTTATAGCTTAGAGTCTTATAGCTTAGAGTCTTATAGATTAGAGTCTTATAGCTTAGAGTCTTATAGCTTCTAGTCTTATAGATTAGAGTCATATAGATTAGAGTCTTATAGCTTAAAGTCTTATAGCTTAGAGTCTTATATCTTAGAGTCATATAGCTTAGTCTTATAGATTAGAGTCTTATAGCTTAGAGTCTTATAGCTTAGAGTCTTATAGCTTCGAGTCTTATAGCATAGAGACTTATAGTTTAGAGTCTTATAGCTTAGAGACTTATAGCTTAGAGTCTTAAAGCTTAGAGTCTTATAGCTTAGAGTCTTATAGCTTATAGTCTTATAGCTTACAGTCTTATAGATTATAGTCTTATAGATTAGAGTCTTATAGCTTAGAGTCTTATAGCTTAGAGTCTTATAGCTTAGAGTCTTATAGCTTAGATTATTATAGCTTAGAGTTTTATAGCTTAGAGTATTATAGATTAGAGTATTTTAGCTTATAGTCTTATAGCTTAGAGTATTATAGCTTAGAGTATTATATCTTAGATTATTATAGCTTAGAGTCTTACAGCTTAGAGTATTACAGATTAGAGTCTTATATCTTAGAGTATTATATCATAGAGTATTATATCTTAAACTCTTATATCTTAGAATCTTATATCTGATTGTCTTAGATCTTAGTATTATAGCTTAGAGTCTTATAACTTAGAGTCTTATAGCTTATAGTCTTATAGCTTAGAGTCTTATAGCTTATAGTGTTATAGCTTATAGTCTTATAGCTTAGTCTTATAGATTAGAGTCTTATATCTTAGAGTCTTATAGCTTAGAGTATTATAGCTTAGAGTATTATAGCTTATAGTCTTATAGCTTAGAGTCTTATAGCTGAGAGTCGTTTATATTATAGGCATTTCGATGTTAGAAGGAGATAAGTGAGTCCTATATCAGATAATCAGTTCTAGGTTAGTAGTTGATATTATTGTCTTATAGATTAGAGTCTTTCAGAATAAAGTATTATATATTAGATTAATATAGATTATAATAATTTTTATGTTTGTATTATATAGTATAGTACTAAATATTATAGTATAATATCTTATAGTCTTATAGCTTAGAGTCTTATATCTTAGAGTCTTATAGCTTAGAGTATTTTAGCTGATAGTCATATATCTTGCAGTCTTATAGCTTAGAGTATTATCTCATAGAGGCTTATAGCTTAGAGTATTTTAGATTAGTCAAATATATAATAGTATTTTGGAGATTAGTGTTATAGCTTATAGAATGATATATTAGAGTCTTATATATTAGAGTCTTATAGCTTAGAGTCATATAACTTAGTCTTATAGATTAGAGTCTTATATCTTAAAGTCTTATAGCTTAGAGTCTTATAGCTTAGAGTCTTATAGCTTAGAGTCTTATAGATTATACTCTTATAGCTTAGAGACTTATAGCTTAGAGTCTTATAGCTTATAGTCTTATAGCTTAGAGTCTTACGGCTTAGATTCATATAGATTAGAGTCTTACGGCTTAGTGTCTTATGGCTTAGAGTCTTATTGCTTAGAGTCTTATATCTTAGAGTCTTATAGCTTAGAGTCTTATAGCTTAGATTATTATAGCTTAGAATCTTATAGCTTAGAGTCTTATAGCTTAGAGTCTTATAGCTTAGAGTCTTATAGCTTAGAGTCTTATAGCTGATTGTCTTATATCTTAGTATTATAGCTTATAGTCTTATATCTTATAGTATTAGATCTTAGAGTCTTATATCTTAGTCTTATAGCTTAGAGTCTTATAGCTTAGAGTCTTTTAGCTTAGAGTCGTATAGCTTAGAGTCTTATAGCTTAGATTCTTATAGCTTAGAGTCTTATAGCTTAGAGTCTTTTAGCTTAGAGTATTTTAGATTAGAGTCTTATAGCTTAGATTCTTATAGCTTAGAGTCTTATAGCTTAGAGTCTTATAGATTAGTGTCTTATAGCTTAGCGTCTTATAGCTTAGAGTCTTATAGCTTAGAGTCTTATATCTGATATTCATATAGCTTGGAGTCTTATAGCTTAGAGTATTATATCTTAGAGTCTTATAGCTTAGAGTCTTATAGCTTAGTCTTATAGCTTATAGTCTTATATCTTAGAGTCTTATAGCTTAGAGTCTTATAGATTAGAGTATTATAGCTTAGAGTCTTATATCTTAGAGTCTTATATATTATAGTCTTATAGATTAGAGTATTATAGCTTATAGTCTTATAGCTTAGAGTCTTATAGCTTAGAGTCTTATGGCTTAGAGTCTTATATATTAGCGTCTTATAGCTGATAGTCTGATAGCTTAGAGTCTTATAGCTTAGAGTCTTATATCTTAGAGTCTTATAGCTTAGAGTATTATATCTTAGAGTCTTATAGCTTAGAGTCTTATAGCTTAGAGTCTTATAGCTGATAGTCATATAGCTTTGAGTCTTATAGCTTAGAGTCTTAAAGCTTAGATTATTATAGCATAGAGTTTTATAGCTTAGAGTCTTATAGCTTAGAGTCTTTTAGCTTAGAGTCTTATATCTTAGAGTCTTATAGCTTAGAGTCTTATAGCTTAGAGTCTTATAGCTTATAGTCTTATAGCTTAGAGTCTTATAGCTTATAGTCTTTTAGCTTAGAGTATTATAGATTAGAGTATTAAAGCTTAGATTATTATAGCTTAGAGTATTATATATTAGAGTATTATATCTTAGAGTATTATATCTTAGACTATTATATATTAGATTATTATATCTCATTGTCTTATATCTTAGTATTATAGATTAGAGTCTTATATCTTAGAGTGTTATAGCTTAGAGTCTTATCGCTTATAGTCTTATAGCTTAGAGTTTTATCGCTTAGACTATTATATCTTAGTCTGATATCTTAGAGTCTTATAGCTTAGAGTCTTATAGCTTAGAGTCTTATAGCTTAGAGTCTTATATCTTATAGTCTTATATCTCATACTCTTATATCTTAGAGTCTTTTATCGTAGAGTCTTTTATCTTATAGTCGTATATATGATAGTCCTATATATTAGAGTATTATATATTAGAGTCTTATATCTCAGAGTCTTATAGCTTAGAGTCTTATAGCTTAAAGTCTTATATCTGATAGTCTTTTAGCTTAGAGTCTTGTAGCTTAGAGTCTTATAGCTTAGAGTCTTATAGCTTAGAGTCTTATAGATTAGTGTATTATAGCTTAGAGTCTTATAGCTTAGAGTCTTATAGCTTAGAGTCTTATAGATTATAGTAATATAGCTTTGAGTCTTATAGCTTAGATTCTTATATATTAAAGTCTTATATCTTAGAGTCTTGTAGCTTAGTCTTATATCTTAGAGTCTTATGGCTTAGAGTCCTATAGATTAGAGTCTTATAGCTTAGAGTCTTATAGCTTAGAGTCTTATAGCTTAAAGTCTTATAGCTTAGAGTATTATAGATTATAGTATTATAGCTTTGTGTATTATAGATTAGTGTTTTAGGCTTTTCTATTATAGTATTTTTTCTTAGAGTCTTATATATTAGAGTCTTATAGCTTAGAGTCTTAAAGCTTAGAGTATTATAGATGATTGTCTTATAGCTTAGTTTTATAGCTTAGAGTCTTATATCTTAGAGTCTTATAGCTTATAGTCTTATAGCTTAGAGTCTTATAGCTTAGAGTGTTATAGCTTAGAGTCTTATAGCTTAGTTTTATAGCTTATATTGTTTTAGCTTAGAGTCTTTTATCTTATAGTAGTATAGCTTATATTCTTATATCTTATAGTCGTAGAGATTATAGTCTTTTAGCTTAGAGACTTATATCTTTTAGACTAATATATTATAGTGTTTTATCGTATAGTCCTATATCTTATAGTATTTTAGCTTATAGTAGTATATGTAATAGTCTTATTGATTATTGTCTTATTTCTTAGAGTCTTATATCTGATAGTCTTTTAGCTTAGAGTATTTTAGCTTAGAGTATTATAGCTTAGAGTCCTATAGGTTAGAGTCTTATAGATTAGTGTCTTATAGCTTAGAGTCTTATAGCTTAGAGTCTTATAGCTTAGAGTCTTATAGCTTATAGTCATATAGATTTGAGTCTTATAGCTTAGAGTATTATAGCTTAGAGACTTATATCTTATAGTCTTATATCTTAGAGACTTATAGCTTAAAGTCTTATAGCTTAGAGTTTTATAGCTTAGAGTCTTATAGCTTAGAGTCTTATTGCTTAGAGTCTTATAGCTTAGAGTCTTATAGCTTAGAGTCTTATAGCTTAGAGACTTATAGCTTATAGTCTTATAGATTAGAGTCTTATATCTTAGATTATTATAGCTTAGAGTCTTATAGCTTAGAGTCTTTTAGCTTAGAGTATTATAGCTTAGAGTCTTATAGCTGAGAGTCTTACATATTAGAGTCTTATAGATGATATTATTAGATCTCAGATACTTGTCTATTTGAGTCTTCTATATTAGATTCTTTTATATGTTTGACTGTTCTCTTAGTGTATTTTATATTAGAGTCGTATAGATTAATGTTCTATCTGAGAGTCTTATTGATTCTAGTCTTTTATCTTAGAGTCTTATAGCTTAGAGTCATATAGCTGAGAGTCTTATAGATTAGTGTCTTATATCTTAGAGTCTTATAGCTTAGAGTCTTATAGCTTAGAGTCTTATAGCTTATAGTCATATAGCTTGGAGTCTTATAGCTTAGAGTATTATATCTTAGAGTGTTATAGCTTAGAGTATTTTAGCTTAGTCTGATATATTATAGTCTAATTGCTTAGAGTCTTATAGCTTAGAGTATTATATATTAGAGTATTATAGCATAGATTTTTCGAGCTTAGATTCATATCTCGGTGTGGTTTTGAACTCTGGGTCATATAGCTTAGAGTCTTATAGCATAGAGTCTTGTATCTTAGATTCTAAGAGCTTAGAGTCTAATAGATTATAGTCTTACAAAACTTAGTCTAGTATCTTATAGTCTAATAGCTTTGAGTCTAATAGATTATTGACTTATTGATTCGAATCTTATAGATTATAGTCGTTTATCGTAGTGTCATAGAGATTATAGTATTATATCTTAGTGTCTTATAGCTTAGAATCTTATAGCTTAGAGTCTTATAGCTTAAAGTCTTATGACTTAGAGTCTTATAGCTTAGAGTCTTATAGCTTAGAGTCTTATAGCTTAGAGTCTTATATCTTAGAGTCTTATAGCTTAGAGAATTACAGCTTATAGTCTTATAGCTTAGAGACTTATAGATTAGAGTCTTATATCTTACAGTATTATATCTTATTTTCTTATAGCTTGGAGTCTTATAGCTTAGAGTATTATAACTTAGTGTTATAGCTTAGAGTCTTATATCTTATAGTCTAATAGCTTAGAGTCTTATAGCTTAGAGTCTTATATCTTAGAGTCTTATAGCTTAGACTCTTATAGCTTAGAGTCTTATAGCTTAGAGTCTTATAGCTTATATTTTTAGAGCTTAGAGTTTTATAGCTAACAGTCTTATATATTAGAGTCTTATCGATTGTAGTCTTCTAGCATAGAGTATTAC
Source organism: Artemia sp. Qi Xiang Cuo (assembly GCF_049724085.1). Lineage (NCBI taxonomy): Eukaryota > Metazoa > Arthropoda > Branchiopoda > Anostraca > Artemiidae > Artemia > Artemia sp. Qi Xiang Cuo. Next base: position 113,841 of record NW_028300730.1, read on the forward strand.
AGGAGATACTATTAGACCTTAGATTATTTTATCATCGAGTCTTACAGCTTATATTATTCGAGCTGATATTCTTATAGATTATTTTCTTGTATAATAATGGCCAATAGATTATAATATTTTAGATTATAGTCTTATAGCTTATTGTCTTATAGATTAGTCTAATATAGTCTTAGATCTTAGATTCTTATATATTATAGTATTATAGCTTAGAGTCTTATAGCTTATAGTATTATATATTAGAGTCTTTTAGATTAGTCTTATAGCTTAGAGTCTTATAGCTTAGAGTCTTATAGCTTAGAGTCGTATAGCTTAGAGTCTTATAGCTTAGAGTATTATAGCTTAGAGTCTTATAGCTTAGAGTCTTATAGCTTTGTGTCTTTTATCTTAGAGTCTTTTAGATTATATTATTATAGCTTATAGTATTATAGCTTAGAGTCTTATATCTTAGTGTCTTATAGCTTAGCGTCTTATAGCTTAGAGTCTTATAGCTTAGAGTCTTATAGCTGATAGTCATATAGCTTGGAGTCTTATAGCTTAGAGTATTATATCTTAGAGTCTTATAGCTTAGAGTCTTATAGCTTAGTCTAATAGATTAGAGTTTTATATCTTAGAGTCTAATAGCTTAGAGGCTTATAGCTTATAGTCTTATATATTAGAGTCTTATATCTTAGAGTCTTATATCTTAAAGTATTATATCTTAGAGTATTATAGCTTAAAGTCTTATAGCTTAGAGTCTTATAGCTTAGAGTCATATGGCTTAGATTCTTATAGCTTAGAGTCTTATAGCTTAGAGTCTTATAGCTTAGAGTCTTATAGCTTAGAGTCTTATAGCTTAGAGTCTTATAGCTTAGAGTCTTATATCTTAGAGTCTTATAGCTTAGAGTCTTATAGCTTAGAGTCTTATAGCTTATAGTCATATAGCTTTGAGTCTTATAGCTTAGAGTCTTAAAGCTTAGAGTATTATACCATAGAGTTTTATAGCTTAGAGTGTTATAGCTTAGAGTCTTTTAGCTTAGAGTCTTATATCTTATAGTCTTATAGATTAGAGTATTATAGCTTATAGTCTTATAGCTTAGATTATTATATCTTAGACTATTATAGCTGAGAGTCATTTAGCTTAGAGTATTATAGCTTAGAGTCTTACATCTTAGAGTATTATAGCTTAGAGTCTTATAGCTTAGAGTCTTATAGCTTAGAGTCTTAGAGCTTAGAGTCGTATAGATTAGATTATTATCTCTCAGTGTCATAGATCTTAGTGTTATATCTTAGAGTCTTATAGCTTAGAGTCTTATATCTTAGAGTCTTATATCTTAGAGTATTATATCTTAGAGTTTTATAGCTTAGATTCATATATCTTAGTTTTATATCTTATAGTCTTATAGCTTAGAGTCTTATAGCTTAGAGTCTTATAGATTAGAGTCTTATAGCTTAGAGTATTATAGCTTAGAATCTTATAGCTTAGAGTCTTTTAGCTTAGAGTCTTTTAGCTTGGTCTTATAGCTTAGAGTCTTTTAGCTTAGAGTCTTTTAGCTTAGAGTCTTATAGCTTAGAGTCCTATAGCTTAGAGTCTTATATATTAGTGTCTTATAGCTTAGAGTCTTATAGATTAGAGTCTTATAGATTAGAGTATTATAGCTGATAGTCTTTTAGCTTAGAGTCTTTTAGCTTAGAGTCTTATAGCTTAGAGTCATATAGCTTATAGTCTTATAGATTAGTGTCTTATAGATTAGAGTCTTATATCTTAGAGTCTTATAGCTTAGAGTCTTATAGATTATAGTCATATAGCTTTGAGTCTTATAGATTAGAGTAGTATATCTTAGAGTCTTATAGCTTAGTGTCTTTTATATGAGTCTTATATCTTAGAGTCTTATGGCATAGAGTCTTATAGCTTAGAGTATTATATCTTAAATTATTATAGCTGATAGTTTCTTAGATCAGTGACTAGTAACTTAGAGTCATTTATAATTGTTTCTTATTTAATAGATACTCGTAGCTTTATGAAAAACTACTTTGAGTCTTCCACCTCCGAGCTTATAGTCTATTATCTTAAGTACATAGCTCTCCGCGTATTACATCTTATTGGCATACAGCATAGAGTCTTATAGCTTAGTTTTATAGCTTAGAGTCTTATAGCTTAGAGTCTTATAGCTTATAGTCTTATAGCTTAGAGTCTTATAGCTTAGAGTTTTTTAGCTTAGAGTCTTATAGCTTAGTCTTATATCTAATAGTCTTATATCTTAGAGTCGTATAGCTTAGAGTCTTATATCTTAGATTCTTATAGCTTAGAGTCTTATAGCTTAGAGTCTTATAGCTTAGAGTCTTATATCTTAGAGTCTTATATATTAGAGTCGTATAGCTTATAGTATTATAGATTATTGTCTTATATCTTATAGTATTATAGCTTAGAGACTTATAGCTTAGAGTCTTATAGCTTAGAGTATTATAGCTTTGAGTCTTATAGCTTAGAGTATTATATCTTAGAGTCTTATAGCTTAGAGTCTTACAGCTTAGATGTCTTATAGCTTAGAGTCTTATAGCTTAGAGTCTTATAGCTTAGAGTGTTATAGATTAGAGTCTTATAGCTTATACTCTTAGAGATGATAGTCTTAGATCTTAGAGTCTTATATATGATAGTCTTACAGATTATAGTATTATAGATGAGAGTATTATATCTTAGAGTCTTATAGCTTAGAGTCTTATAGCTTAAAGTATTATATCTTAGAATCTTATAGCTTATTGTCTTATAGCTTAGTTTTATAGCTTAGATTCTTATAGATTAGCTTCTTACAGCTTAGAGTCTTATAGCTTAGAGTCTTATAGCTTTGAGTATTATAGATTTGAGTCTTATAGCTTGAGTCTTATAGCTTAGAGTCTTAAAGATTAGATTATTATATGTTAGATTAGTAAATCGTATAGTCTTATATGATATAGTTTTATATCTTCTAGCATTATAGCTGATAGTCTTATAGCTGAGAGTATTAGAGAGTAGAGTGTTTTAGCTTATAGTCCTTTAGATTAGAGTCTTATAGCTTAGTGTCTTATAGCTTAGAGTCTTATAGCTTAGAGTCTTATAGCTTAGAGTCTTATAGCTTAGAGTCTTATAGCTTAGAGTCTTATAGCTTAGAGTCTTATAGCTTAGAGTCCTATAGCTTAGAGTCTTATAGATTAGTGTCTTATAGCTTAGAGTCTTATAGCTTAGAGTCTTATAGCTTAGAGTCTTATAGCTTATAGTCTTATAGCTTTGAGTCTTATAGCTTAGAGTATTATATCTTAGAGTCTTATAGCTTAGAGTCTTGTAGCTTAGTCTTATAGATTAGAGTCTTATAGCTTAAAGTCTTATAGCTTCGAGTCTTATAGCTTAGAGTATTATAGGTTAGAGTCCTAGAGCTTAGAGTCTTATAGCTTAGAGTCATAGATCTTAGTCTGATAGATTAGAGTCTTATAGCTTATAGCCTTATATCTTAGAGTCTTATAGCTTAGAGTCTTATAGCTTAGAGTATTATAGTTTAGAATCTTATAGCTTAGAGCCTTATAGCTTAGAGTCTTATAGCTTAGAGTCTTATAGCTTAGAGTCTTATAGCTTAGAGTCTCATAGCTTACAGTCTTATAGCTTAGTGTCTTATAGCTTAGTGTCTTATAGCTTTGAGTATTATAGCTTAGAGTCTTATAGCTTAGAGTATTATAGCTTAGAGTCTTATATATTAGAGTCTTATAGCTTAGAGTGTTATAGATGATAGTCTTATAGCTTAGTGTTATAGCTTATAGTCTTATAGCTTAGAGTATTAGAGCTTAGAGTCTTATAGCTTAGTCTTATAGCTTAGAGTCTGATAGATTATAGTATTTTATCTTAGAGTCATATATCTTATAGTCTTATAGCTTATATTCTTATATCTTAGAGTCTTATAGCTTAGAGTCTTATAGCTTAGATTCTTATAGATTAGAGTCTTTTAGCTTAGAGTATTATAGATTAGATTCTTATAGCTGAGAGTGTTATAGCTTAGTGTCTGAGAGAATAGAGTCTTATAGATTTGAGTCTTATATCTTAAAGTCTTATAGCATATAGTCATATAGCTTGGAGTCTTTTATCTTAGATTCTTATTGAATAGACTCTTATATATTAGACTAATATATCTTAAAGTTTAACAGATTAAAGTCTTATAGATAAGAGTAGTATATATTATTGTCTTATTTCTTAGAGTCTTATAGATTAGTCTAAGAGATTAGAGTCTTATATCTTAGAGTATTATATATTATATTAGTACATTTTAAAGTCTTATAGATTAGAGTCTTATATAGTAGATTCTTTTTTCTTAGTGTCTTATATCTTAGAGTCTTATAGCTTAGAGTCTTATAGCTTAGAGTCTTTTAGATTAGAGTCTTATAGCTTAGAGTCTTATAGCTTAGAGTCTTATAGATTAGAGTCTTTTAGCTTAGAGTCTTATAGCTTAGAGTCTTATAGCTGATAGTCATATAGCTTGGAGTCTTATAGCTTAGAGTCTTACAGCTTAGATTATTATAGCATAGAGTTTTATAGCTTAGAGTCTTATAGCTTAGAGTCTTATAGCTTAGAGTCTTATAGCTTAGAGTCTTATAGCTTAGATTCTTATAGCTTATAGTATTATATCTTAGATTCTTATAGCTTAGAGTCTTATATATGAGAGTTTTATATCTTGTAGTCTTATAGCTTAGAGTCTTATAGCTTAGATTATTATAGCTTAGAGTATTATAGCTTAGAGTCTTATAGCTTAGAGTCTTATAGCTTAGAGTCTTATAGCTTAGAGTCTTATAGCTGATTGTCTTATATCTTAGTTTTATAGCTTATAGTCTTATAGATTATAGTATTATAGCTTAGAGTATTTTATCTTAGTCTTATATATTTTATAGTTATATATTATTTTCATTTATCTTATATTATTTTATATTATATTCTTTGATATTATAGTCTTATAGATTATAGTCTTATATATTATAGTCTTATAGATTAGAGTCTTTTAGATTAGAGTCTTTTAGCTTAGAGTCTTATAGCTTAGAGTCTTATAGCTTAGAGTCTTATAGCCTAGTGTCTTATAGCTTAGAGTCTTATAGCTTAGAGTCTTATAGCTTAGAGTCTTATAGCTGATAGTCATATAGCTTGGAGTCTTATAGCTTAGAGTATTATAGCTTAGAGTTTTAGAGCTTAGAGTCTTATAGCTTAGCGTCTTATAGCTTAGAGTCTTATACCTTAGAGTCGTATAGCGGAGATGCTTATTGCTTATTAGAGTCTTATAGCTTAGTCTTGTAGCTTAGAGTATTATAGCTTAGAGTCTTATAGCTTAGAGTCTTATAGCTTAAAGTCTTATAGATTAGACTCTTATAGCTTAGAGTCTTATGGCTTAGAGTCTTATAGCTTAGAGTCTGATAGCATATACTCTTATATCTTAGAGTCTTATAGATTAGAGTCTTATAGCTTAGAGTCTTATAGCTTAGAGTCTTATAGCTTAGAGTCTTATAGCTTATAGTCTTATAGCTTAGATTCTTATAGCTTATAGTCATATAGATTGGAGTCTTATAGCTTAGAGTCTTAAAGCGTAGATTATTATAGCATAGAGTCTTATAGCTTATAGTCCTATAGCTTAGAGTCTTATAGCTTAGAGTCTTATAGCTTAGAGTCTTATAGCTTAGAGTCTTACAGCTTAGATTATTATAGCTTAGAGTTTTATAGCTTAGAGTCTTATAGCTTAGAGTCTTATAGCTTAGAGTCTTATAGCTTAGAGTGTTATAGCTGATTGTCTTATATCTTAGTTTTATATGTTAGAGTCTTATATCTTAGAGTCTTATAGCTTATAGTCTTATATCTTAGAGTATTATAGCTTAGAGTTTTAGAGCTTAGAGTATTATAGCTTAGTCTTATATATTAGAGTCTTATAGCTTAGAGTCTTATAGATTAGAGTCTTATATCTTATAGTCTTATATCTTAGAGTCTTATAGATTAGAGTTTAATAGCTTAGAGTGTTTTAGCTTATAGTCTTATAGCTTAGAGTCTTATAGCTTAGAGTCATATAGCTTAGAGTCTTATAGATTAGTGTCTTATAGCTTAGAGTCTTATAGCTTATAGTCTTATAGCTTAGATTCTTTTAGCTGAGAGTCTTTTAGATTTGAGTCTTTTATCTTATAGTATTATAGATTAGAGTCCTATAGCTTAGAGTCTTATAGCTTAGAGTCTTATAGCTTAGAGTATTATAGCTTAGAGTCTTATAGATTAAAGTATTATAGATGATAGTATTATCGATTGGAGTCTTATATCTTGGAGTATTTTATCTTAGAGTCTTATAGCTTAGAGTCTTTTATCTTAGTCTTATAGCTTAGAGTCTTATGGCTTAGAGTCCTATGGCTTAGAGTCTTATAGCTTAGAGTATTATAGCTTAGAGTCTTACAGATTAGAAACTTGTAGCTTAGAGGCTTGTAGCTTTTAGCCTTGTAGCTGAGAGTCATATAACTTAGAGTCTAATAGCTCATTGTCTTATAGCCTTGAGTAGTATTGATTCTTTTCTAGAGGATTAGTGTCTTAAAGAGAAGTTTCTAAAATCTTATATTATTATAGATTATTGAATGATAGCTAAGTTTCTTTTAGATTATAATCTTATAGCTTAGAGTCTTAGAGCTTAGAGTCTTAAATCTTAGTGTCTTATAGCTTAGAATCTTATAGCTTAGAGTCTTATAGCTTAAAGTCTTATGACTTAGAGTCTTATAGCTTAGAGTCTTCTAGCTTAGAGTCTTATTCAATTCAATTCAAACTTTTTATTTCCTCCGAATACGAAGAGTAAAAAAATAAATAAATAAAAATAATAACCGATAATCAACAGGCCATAAAATTATCTTAAACTATATAACAACAAATACGCACAGGCCTTCAATCAAAATTATAACACAAATTAACACTTCATTCAATAGATAATAAATTAACAGTTCACAAATTAACACTTCATTCAAAAATTAAATCAAATAAAATACATTAAGCTTCGTGCGCAGCTCTATATAAATTATGAGAAAAAACATTTAATTTGGATAAAAAATTCTTTTGCTTTTTCTCCAAAACATCAACAGGGTTTTTTATTTTATATGCATTCATTAAAAAAGTATTTGATTCAGATCTAGAAAAGCGGCAAAATAACTTAGCAAAATTAAAAAATGTGGTTTTTACATGCGCAATATTACTAATTCTAAAAAACGGGAGAAGCGATGAAAAAACTAAAATTTGAGGCAAAGCGACTGTATTATATACCCGAGCCAGTGATTTCCGAGAGAGAAGATCCCGAAGACAAATTACTGCCCCGAAAATAGACGCTATTCTACTTTTAACTGCTTTAGAAATAGAAGCACGGCATAGAGCTAAAGTTGGTCTATAAGGCACACCAAGATATAAAAAATATTCCAAAGGTTTTAAAAACTATCATAAATACGAACAGAAATTTCTGAATTAACGAGATAACTAGCCTTAGGACCAAGAATTAAAAACTGACACTATTCAGGGCGAAAACGAAGTCCATGCTCACTAAAAACCTTTGCTAAAAAATCTACATTTTGTTGAAGTGACTGAAGCGATCGACTCAAAAGGAGTAAATCATCTGCGTAAGCAATCCACGACAGAACATAACCTTTACCATAAATAAAAGTCAACTTAATTTGATCAAACAGCCCCGAAACAGTAATATTGAAAATCAAAGGAGAAATAATGCTTCCTTGTCTCAGCCCCCTACATAACTTAACATTATAATCACTAAACTGATTCTTCCACTTAATACGAATACAAGAGGAGCCATACCACTTTTTTAAAACCAACACTACTGGTAGTGGGACATTATTCTTCAGAAGCGCAGTCATAGCCCAAGAATGGATAATTGAATCATACGCCGCCGCAAAATCTAACGCAAGTGTATAAACTCTATCCCATTGCTTACAAAATGATATTATTCTTGAAAGGAGGGTATGAGCAACATCCATGCTTAGACCCTTACGGAACCCAATTTGATTCAGGCCTTGGTTACAAGGCTCCAAATACTTTAATAAAACTAACTAAAAAACTTTGCTAATCTGGCACGAAAAAGTAATCGGCCTGTAATCAGAACATCGATTCGTATTCCCTCCTTTTTTTGAAAGGGGTGAAGTGGTAGCACGAGAAAAGCTAGTTGGAAGAACTCCAGAAGAAAGAATAGTAGTAAAAAGAGTAGCGAGGAGAAAGATTGCTTTGGGGGATGCCCATTTTATATGGTTTGAATGTATACCATCATGATCAAAAGAATGCTTACTTTTTAGAGCTTTAATTGCTACCGTTACATCATCAACAGAAACAGATATTTTACTATTTGGGCGGGGCTTTGAAATTTCTTCCGATAATAAAGAGTCAAGCCGTGATTCAACGTGATTCAAATTATAGCTTTGAGTCTTATAACTTAGAGTATTATAGCTTAGAGACTTATAGCTTATAGACTTATAGCTTAGAGTCTTATAGCTTAGAGTCTTATAGCTTAGAGTATTATAGCTTAGAGACTTATAGATGGGAGTCTTATATATTATAATCTAATAAATTATAGTTTTATCGAATAGTCTTATATATAAAAGTCTTATATATTAGAGTCTTATAGCATCGAGTCTTATAGCTTAGAGTCTTATAATTTAGAATCTTATAGCTTAGAGCCTTATAGATTAGAGTCTTAAAGCTTAGAGTCTTATAGCTTAGTGTATTATAGCTTAAAGTCTTATAGCTTACAGTCTTATAGCTTATAGTCTTATAGCTTAGAGTCTTATAGCTTAGAGTCTTATAACTTAGAGTCTTATAGCTTAGAGTCTTACAGCTTAGATTATTATAGCTTAGAGTCTTTTAGCTTAGAGTCTTATAGCTTAGAGTCTTATAGCTTAGATTCTTATAGCTTAGAGTCTTATAGCTGAGAGTCTTTTAGCTTAGAGTCTTTTAGCTTAGAGTCATATAGCTTAGAGTCCTATAGCTTAGAGTCTTATAGGTTAGAGTCTTATAGCTTAGAGTCTTATAGCTTAGAGTCTTATAGCTTAGAGTCTTATAGCTGATAGTCATATAGCTTGGAGTCTTATAGGTTGGAGTATTATATCTTAAAGTCTTATAGCTTAGAGTCTTGTAGCTTAGTCTTATAGCTTAGAGTCTTATGGCTTAGAGTCCTATAGCTTAGAGTATTATAGCTTAGAGTCTTATAGCTTAGAGTCTTATAGCTTAAAGTCTTATAGATTAGAGTCTTATAGCTTAGAGTCTAATATATTAGAGTCTTATATACTAGTGTTTTATTATTATAGCTGATAGTATTATAGCTTAGAGTCCTATAGCTAAGAGTCTTATATCTTAGAGACTTACAGATAATAGTATTATAGATCATTGTCTTCTAGATTAGTTTTATAGATTAGAGTCTTATAGCTTAGAGTCTTATAGATTTTAGTCTTATAGCTTAGAGTCTTATAGCTTAGAGTTTTATAGCTTAGAGTCTTATAGCTTAGTCTGATAGCTTAGAGTCTTATAGCTTAGAGTCTTATATCTTAGAGTCGTATAGCTTAGAGTCTTATAGCTTAGAGTCTTATAGCTTAGAGTCTTATAGACTAGAGTCTTTTAGCTTAGAGTCTTTTAGCTTAGAGTCTTATAGCTTAGAGTCATATAGCTTAGAGTCTTATAGATTAGTGTCTTATAGCTTAGAGTCTTATATCTTAAAGTCTTATAGCTTAGAGTCTTATAGCTGATAGTATTTTATCTTAGAGTCTTTTAGCTTAGAGTCTTATAGCTTAGAGTCATATAGCTTAGAGTATTATAGATTAGTGTCTTATAGCTTAGAGTCTTATAGCTTAGAGTCTTATAGCTTAGAGTCTTATAGCTGAGAGTCATATAGCTTGGAGTCTTATAGCTTAGAGTATTATATCTTAGAGTCTTATAGCTTAGAGTCTTTTAGATTAGTCTTATATCTTAGAGTCTTATGGCTTAGAGTCTTATAGCTTATAGTATTATAGCTTAGAGTCTTATATCTTAGAGTCTTATAGCTTAATATCTTATATCTTAGACGTTTAGAGTACATAGACTAATCGCTTATCTTAGTTGCAAATAGAGTTATCGCGCCTATAGTCTAAGAGCTTAGCTTCCAATATATTATATACTAGCAGCACCGATTCGATCGGTTTTTAGTAGAAATAGGTGTGTCGATGGGCGTATAGTTTTTTTGCTTAGAGTATTATGTCTTATTGTCTTAGAGCTTATAGTCTTATAGCTGAGAGTCTTACAGCTTATAGTCTTATAGCTTAGATTATTGTATATTAGAGTCTTATATCTTATAGTTTTATTTATTAGAGTCTTATAGCTTAGAGTCTTATATCTTAGAGTCTTATATCTTATAGTCTTATGTCTAATAGCTTAGAGTCTTAGAGCTTAGAGTCTTACATCTTAATGTCTTATAGCTTAGAATATTATAGCTTAGAGTCTTATAGCTTAAAGTCTTATGACTTAGAGTCTTGTAGCTTAGAGTCTTATAGCTTAGAGTCTTATAGCTTAGAGTCTTATAGCTTAGATTCTTATAGCTTAGAGTCTTATAGCTTAGAGTCTTATAGCTTAGAGTCTTATAGCTTAGAGTATTATAGATGAGAGGCTTTTAGCGTAGAGTCTTATATCTTACAGTTTTATAGCTTAGAGTCTTATAGATTAGAGTCTTATAGCTTAGAGTCTTTTATCTTAGAGTCTTATAGCTTAGTCTTATAGCTTAGAGTCTTATAGCTTAGAGTCTTATAGCTTAGTCTTATAGCTTAGAGTCTTATATCTTATAGTCTTACAGGTTAGAGTCTTATATCTTAGAGTCTTATAGATTAGAATCTTATAGCTTAGATTCTTATAGCTTAGAGTCTTATCGCTTAGAGTAGTATCGCTTAGACACTTAAAATTATCTTCATATCACATATATTAATATCTATCATCGTCTTATTGCGTTGTTTCTTATAGCTTTGAGTCGTAAAACTTAGAGTCTTATAGCTTAGTATCTTATAGATTAGATGCTTATAGCCTAGAGTCTTAAGCTTAGAGTCCTATAGCTTAGAGTCTTATAGCTTAGAGTCTTATAGCTTAGAGTCTTATAGCTTAGAGTCTTATAGCTTAGAGTCTTATAGCTTAGAGTCTTACAGCTTAGAGTCTTAAAGCTAATAGTCATTAATCATAGAGTCTTAGAACTTAGATTCTTATAGCTTAGAGTCATATAGCTTAGTGTAGTATAGCTTAGAGTCTTATAGATTAAAGTATTATAGCTTTGATTTATATTGCTTAGAGTCTTATAGCTTAGAGTATAATAGCTTAGAGTCTTAGAGCTTAGAGTCTTACATCTTAATGTCTTATAGCTTAGAATCTTATAGCTTAGAGTCTTATAGCTTAAAGTCTTATTACTTAGAGTCTTGTAGCTTAGAGTCTTATAGTTTAGAGTCTTATAGCTTAGAGTCTTATAGCTTAGAGTCGTATAGCTTAGAGACTTATAGCTTAGAGTCTTATAGCTTATAGTCTTATAGCTTAGAGACTTATAGCTTAGAGTATTTTAGCTTAGAGTCGTATAGCTTAGAGTCTTATAGCTTAGATTCTTATAGCTTAGAGTCTTATATCTTAGAGACTTAGATCTTAGTCTAATAGATTATAGTCTTATAGCTTAGAGTCTTATATCTTAGAGTCTTATATCTTAGAGTATTATAGCTTAGAGTCTTATAGATTAGAGTCTTATAGATTAGAGTCTTATAGCTTAGAGAATTATAGCTTAGAGTCTTATAGCTTAGAGTCTTATAGCTTAGATTCTTATTGCTTAGAGTCTTATAGCTTAGAGTCTAATAGCTTAGAGTCTTATAACTTAGAGTATTATAGCTGAGAGTCTTACAGCTTAGAGTCTTACAGCTTAGAGTCTTATAGCTTAGAGTCTTATAGCTTAGAGTCTTACAGCTTAAAGTCTTATAGCTTAGAGTATTATAGATTAGAGTCTTATAACTTAGTGTAATAGATTAGAGTCTTATAGATTAAAGTCTTATAGCTTAGAGTCTTATAGCTTCGAGTCTTATAGCTTAGAGTCTTATAGATTAGAATCTTATAGCTTAGAGCCTTATAGATTAGAGTCTTAAAGCTTAGAGTCTTATAGCTTAGAGTCTTATAGCTTAAAGTCTTATAGCTTAGAGTCTTATAGATTACAGTCTTATAGCTTATAGTCTTATAGCTTATAGTATTATAGCTTAGAGTATTTTAGCTTAGAGTCTTAAAGCTTAGATTATTATAGCTTAGAGTTTTATAGCTTAGAGTCTTATAGCTTATAGTCATATAGCTTGGACTCTTATATCTGAGATTATTATATCTTAGAGTATTATATCTTAGTGTATTTTAGCTTAGTCTTCTAGCTTAGAGTCTTATGGCTTAGAGTCCTATAGCTGAGAGTCTTATAGCTTAGAGTCTTATAGCTTAGAGTCTTATAGCTTAAAGTCTTATAGCTTAGAGTCTTATAGCTTAGAGTCTTATAGCTTAGAGTCTTATAGCTTAGAGTATTATTCTTATATCTTAGAGTCTTATAGCTTAGAGTCCTATAGCTTAGAGTCTTATAGCTTAGAGTCTTATAGCTTAGAGTATTATAGATAATAGTATTATAGCTTAGTTTTATATCTTAGAGTCTTATAGCTTAGAGTCTTATAGCTTATAGTCTTATAGCTTAGAGTCTTATAGCTTAGAGTCTTATAGCTTAGAGTCTTATAGCTTAGTCTTATAGCTTAGAGTCTTATAGCTTAGAGTCTTATAGCTTAGAGTCGTATAGCTAAGAGTCTTATAGCTTAGAGTCTTATAGCTTAGAGTCTTTTATCTTAGAGTCTTTTAGCTTAGAGTCTTTTAGCTTAGAGTCTTATAGCTTAGAGTAATATATCTTAGAGTCTTATAGATTATTGTCTTATAGCTTAGAGTCTTATAGCTTAGAGTCTTATAGCTTAGAGTCTTATAGCTTATAGTATTTTAGCTTAGAGTCTTATAGATTAGAGTCTTATATCTTAGAGTCCTATAGCTTAGAGTCTTATAGATTAGAGTCTTATATCTTAGAGTCTTATAGGTTAGAGTCTTATAGCTTAGAGTCTTATAGCTTATAGTCATATAGCTTAGAGTCTTATAGCTTAGAGTATTATATCTGATAGTATTATAGCTTAGAGTCTTTTAGCTTAGTCTTATAGATTAGAGTCTTATTGCTTAGAGTCTTATAGCTTAGAGTATTATAGCTTAGAGTCTTATAGCTTAGAGTTTTATAGCTTAGTGTATTAGAGCTTTGACGTGTCTAGCTCAGAGTAAAAGAGCTGAGATTATTATAGATGAGAGTTTTAGAGATTATATGCTAATTTCTGAAATGACATTAGCTACGCTACGTGCTGCACATAGTATTATAGTGTTTAATTGTATAGCTGTGTGTCTTATAGATCTTAGATTTTTTTCTTATATTCTTATAGCTTATAGTCTTATATATTAGAGTCTTAGAACTTAAAGTATTACATCTTAATGTCTTATAGCTTAGAATCTTATAGCTTAGAGTCTTATAGCTTAAAATCTTTTGACTTAGAGTCTTATAGCTTAGAGTCTTATAGCTTAGAGTCTTATAGCTTAGAGTCTTATGTCTAATAGCTTAGAGTCTTATAGCTTAGAGTCTTACATCTTAATGTCTTATAGCTTAGAATATTATAGCTTAGAGTCTTATAGCTTAAAGTGTAATGACTTAGAGTCTTTTAGCTTAGAGTCTTATAGTTTAGAGTATTATAGCTTAGAGTGTTATAGCTTAGAGTCTTGTAGCTTAGAGTCTTATAGCTTGAGTCTTATAGATTAGAGTCTTAAAGAGTATAGTATATAAACTAAGAGTCTTTTAGCTTATTTTCTTATATAGTAGGGTCTTATAGAGAAGTGCATTATAGCTTATAGTCTTATAGCTTAGAGTCTTTTAGCTTAGAGTCTTATAGCTTAGTCTTATAGCTTAGATTCTTATAGCTTAGAGTCTTATAGCTTAGTCTTATAGCTTAGAGTCTTATAGCTTAGAGTCTTATATCTTAGAGTCTTATAGCTTAGAGTCTTATAGCTTAGAGTCTTATATCTTAGTGTATTGTAGCGTAGAGTATTATATCTTAGAGTCTTATAGCTGAGAGTCGTATAGCTTAGAGTCTTGTAGAGTATAGTCTTGTAGATTATAGCCATATTGCTTATAGTATTAACTTTAGTAGTAAAGAGTAGCGGCATACAGCTCATAGTCGTATAGCTGCTAGTCTTGATGATAACTGACTAAATGCAAATAGTCAAATGTATTTTATTCTACACGCTTCTATACTGACTGAGTAGTGTCTTATAGTTTAAAATCATGTAGCGGTGAGTTTTAGAAATTAAATTTTGGTAGCTTACAGTCATTTTGGTCATAATTAAATAGCCTAAAACCTTCTAGATTAGAGTCTAACATATTATAGTCTTGTAGATTAGTTATTTTTTGCGTCGAGTCTAATAGCTTGGATTCTTATATATTAGATTTATATTGCTTAGAGTCTTATAGCTTAGAGTCTAATAGCTTAGAGTCTTAGAGCTTAGAGTCTTAAATCTTAATGTCTTATAGCTTAGAATCTTATAGATTAGAGTCTTATAGCTTAGAGTCTTATTACTTAGAGTCTTTTAGCTTAGAGTATTATAGTTTAGAGTCTTATAGCTTAGAGTCTTATAGCTTAGAGTCTTATAGCTTAGAGACTTATAGATTAGAGTCTTATATCTTAGAGTATTATATCTGAGAGAATTATAGATTAGAGTCTTATAGCTTAGAGTCTTATAGCTTAGAGTCTTATAGCTTAGATTCTTATAGCTTAGAGTCTTATAGCTTAGAGCCTTATAGCTTAGTGTAATATATTAGAGGCTTATAGCTTAGAGTATTATATCTTAGAGTCTTATAGATTATAGTCTTATAGCTTAGAGTCTTATAGCTTAGAGTATTATAGCTTAAAGTCTTATAGCTTAGAGTCTTATAGCTTAGAGTCTTATGGCTTAGAGTCTTATAGCTTTGAGTCTTATAGATTAGAGTCTTATATCTTAGAGTCTTATAGCTTAGAGTCTTATAGATTAGAGTATTATAGCTGAGAGACATATAGCTTAGAGTCTTATAGCTTAGAGTATTATAGCTTAGAGTCTTATAGCTTAGAGTCTTATAGCTTAAAGTATTATAGCTTAGAGTCTTATAGCTTAGAGTCATATATATTAGTCTTATAGATTAGAGTCTTATAGCTTAAAGTCTTATAGCTTAGAGTCTTATAGCTTCGAGTCTTATAGCTTAGAGTCTTATAATTTAGAATCTTATAGCTTAGAGTCTTATAGCTTAGAGTCTTAAAGCTTAGAGTCTTATAGCTTAGAGTCTTATAGCTTAAAGTCTTATAGCTTACAGTCTTATAGATTATAGTCTTATAGCTTAGAGTCTTATAGCTTAGAGTCTTATAACTTAGAGTCTTATATCTTAGAGTCTTAAAGCTTAGATTATTATAGCTTAGAGTTTTATAGCTTAGAGTCTTATAGCTTAGAGTCTTATAGCTTAGAGTCTTATAGCTTAGAGTCTTATAGCTCAGTGTCTTATAGCTTAGTTTTATAGCTTAGAGTCTTATAGATTAGAGTCTTATAGCTTAGAGTCTTATAGCTTAGTCTTATAGCTTATAGTCTTATAGCTTAGAGTCTTTTAGCTTAGATTCGTATAGCTTAGAGTCTTATAGCTTAGATTCTTATAGCTTAGAGTCTTATAGCTGATAGTCTTTTATCTTAGAGTCTTTTAGCTTAGAGTCTTATAGCTTAGAGTCATATAGCTTAGAGTCTTATAGATTAGTGTCTTATATCTTAGAGTCTTATAGCTTAGAGTCTTATAGCTTAGAGTCTTATAGCTTAGAGTCATATAGCTTGGAGTCTTATAGCTTAGAGTATTATATCTTAGAGTCTTAGATCTTAGAGTCTTGTATCTTAGTCTTATAGCTTAGAGTCTTATGGCTTAGAGTCCTATAGATTAGAGTCTTATAGCTTAGAGTATTATATATTCGAGTATTATAGCTCAAATTCTTATATATTATAGTATTATATATTATAGTCTAATAGCTTTGAGTATTAAAGACTAGTGTTTTATTTTTATATCTTATAGTCTTTTATCTTAGAGTGATATATCTAATAGTCTTATAGCTTAGAGTATTATAGATTAGAGTCTTATAGCTAATTGTCTTATAGCTTAGTGTTATAGCTTATAGTCTTATAGCTTAGATTATTATATCTTATAGTATTATATACTATAGTCTTATATAATAGACTTTTATATCTGAGAGTCTTATCGCTTAGTCTTATAGCTTAGAGTCTTATAGCTTAGAGTCTTATAGCTTAGAGTCGTATAGCTTAGAGTCTTATAGCTTAGAGTCTTATAGCTTAGAATCTTATAGATTAGAGTCTTTTAGCTTAGAGTCTTTTAGCTTAGAGTATTATATCTTAGAGTCCTATAGCTTAGAGTCTTATAGATTAGTGTCTTATATCTTATAGTCTTATAGCTTATAGTCTTATAGCTTAGAGTCTTATAGCTTATAGTCTTTTAGCTTAGAGTCTTTTAGCTTAGAGTATTATAGCTTAGAGTCCTATAGCTTAGAGTCTTATAGATTAGTGTCTTATAGCTTAGAGTCTTATAGCTTAGAGTCTTATAGCTTAGAGTCTTATAGCTTATAGTCATATAGCTTGGAGTCTTATAGCTTAGAGTATTATATCTTAGAGTCTTATAGCTTAGAGTCTTGTAGATTAGTCTTATAGCTTAGAGTCTTATTGCTTAGAGTCTTATAGCTTAGAGTCTTATAGCTTAGAGTCTTATAGCTTAGAGTCTTATATCTTATTTTCTTATAGATTAGTTTATTATCTCTTTGATTCTTTGCTAACTTATAATTCCATCTTAGTGTCCTACTTAATCTTGTATACTAGTTTATAGTAATATTTAGTAGATTAGTAAATCCTATAGTCTTGGAGTCTTAGAGACTTACAGTTTATCTCATAGCGGATTATATTCTTATTGCTTAGAGTCTTATAGCTTAGAGTCTAATAGCTTATAGTCTTAGAGCTTAGAGTCTTACATCTTAGTGTCTTATAGCTTAGAATCTTATAGCTTAGAGTCTTATAGCTTACAGTCTTATGCCTTAGAGTCTTATAGCTTAGAGTCTTATAGCTTAGAGTCTTATAGCTTAGAGTCTTATGTCTAATAGCTTAGAGTCTTAGAGCTTAGAGTCTTACATCTTAATGTCTTATAGCTTAGAATATTATAGCTTAGAGTCTTATAGCTTAAAGTCTTATGACTTAGAGTCTTATAGCTTAGAGTCTTATATTTTAGAGTCTTATAGCTTTGAGTCTTATAGCTTAGAGTCTTATAGCTTAGAGTCTTAAATCTTATAGTCTTATATATTAGAGTCTTATAGCTTAGAGTATTAAAGCATAGAGTCTTTTATCGTAGAGTGTTATAGCTTAGAGTCTTATAGCTTAGAGTCTTATAGCTTAGTGTCTTATATCTTAGAGTCTTTTAGCTTAGAGTCTTATAGCTTAGTCTTATAGCTTAGAGTCTTATAGCTTAGAGTGTTATAGCTTAGAGTCTTATAGCTTAGAGTCTTATAGCTTAGAGTCTTATAACTTAGAGTCTTATAGCTTAGAGTCTTATAGCTTAGAGTCTTATAGCTTAGAGTCTTATAGCTTAGAGTCTTATAACTTAGAGTCTTATAGCTTAGAGTCTTATAGCTTAGAGTCTTATATCTTAAAGTCTTATAGCTTAGAGGTTTATAGCTCAGAATCTTGTAGATTAGAGTCTTTCTGGTTAAAGTCATATAGCTTAGATTCTTCTAGCTTAGAGTCTTATAGATTAGTGTCTTGTAGATAATTGTCTTAATGGGTAGATACATTTTGATTGGGGTCTTTTTTCTTAGATTAATATTGCTTAGAGTCTTATAGCTTAGAGTATAATAGCTTAGAGTCTTAGAGCTTAGAGTCTTACATCTTAATTTCTTGTAGCTTAGATTCTTATAGCTTAGAGTCTTATAGATTAAAGTCTTATTTCTTAGAGTCGTGTATCTTATAGTCTTATAGTTTAGATTCTTTTATCTTAGAGTCTTATAGCTTAGAGTCCTATAGCTTAGAGACTTATAGCTTAGAGTCTTATAGCTTAGAGTCTTATAGCTTAGAGTCTTATAGCTTAGAGTCTTATAGCTTAGAGTCTTATAGCTTAGTCTTATATCTTAGAGTCTTATAGATTAGAGTATTATATCTTAGAGACTTATATATTTGTCATATAGATTAGAGTCTTATAGATTAGAGTCTTATAGCTTAGAGCCGTATAGCTTAGAGTCCTATAGCTTAGAATCTTATAGCTTAGAGTCTTATAGTTTAGAGTCTTATAGCATAGAGTCTTACAGTTTATAGTAGTATGGATTATAGTCTTCTAGCTTAGAGTCTTATAGCTTAGATTCTTATAGATTAGAGTCTTATATCTTAGAGTAATAAATATTAGAGTATTATAGCATAGACTCTTTTAACTTAGAGTCTTATATCTTAGAGTCTTATAGCTTAGACTTATATCTTATAGTCTTATATATTAGATGAGTATAGCTTAGTCTTATTTCTTATCGTCTTTTAGAATATAGGATTATTGCTTAGAGTAGTTTAGATGTGAGTGTGTTAGACTAGAGCCTAATGCTTTGAGACTTATGGCTTTTTGTCTGATTGCTTCGTGTTTTTTAGCGGTGTGTCTTATTGCTTTTTTCCGTACAGATTAGAGTCTTATAGCTTAGAGTCTTATAGCTTAGAGTCTTTTAGCTGAGAGTCTTATAGCTTAGAGTCTTATAGCTTAGAGTCTTATAGCTTATAGTATTATATCATATATTCTGATAGCTTAGAGTCTTGTAGCTTAGATTAGTACAGCTTAGGGACTTATAGCTTAGAGGTTTATAGATTATAGTCTTACTTCTTAGAGTCTTATTGTTTATAGTCTTATGGCTTAGAGACTTGCAGTTCAGATTCTTATATCTTAGATTCTTATAGCTTAGAGTCTAATAGCTTAGAGTCTTATAGATTATAGTCTTATAGCTTATAGTCTTATAGCTTAGAGTATTATAGCTTAGAGTTTTATAGCTTAGAGTCTTATAGCTTAGAGTCTTATAGCTTATAGTCTTATATATTATATTTATATTGCTTAGAGTCTTATAGCTTAGAGTCTTATAGCTTAGAGTCTTAGAGCTTAGAGTCTTACATCTTATTGTGTTATAGCTTAGATTCTTATAGCTTAGAGTCTTATAGCTTAAATTCTTATGACTTAGAGTCTTATAGCTTAGAGTCTTATAGCTTAGAGTCTTGTAGCTTAGAGTCTTATAGCTTAGAGTCTTATAGCTGAGAGACTTATAGCTTAGAGTCTTATAGCTTAGAGTCTTATAGCTTAGAGTCTTATAGCTTAGAGTCTTATAGCTTAGAGTCTTATAGCTTAGATTAATATTGCTTAGAGTCTTATAGCTTAGAGTCTAATAGCTTAGAGTCTTAGAGCTTAGAGTCTTAAATCTTAATGTCTTATAGCTTAGACTCTTATAGCTTAGAGTCTTATAGCTTAAAGTCTTATGGCTTAGAGTCTTATAGCTTAGAGTCTTATAGCTTAGAGTCTTATAGCTTAGAGTATTATAGCTTAGAGTCTTATAGCTTAGAGTCTTATAGCGTAGAGTATTATAGCTTAGAGTCTTATAGCTTAACGTCTTATAGCTTATAGTCTTATATCTTAGAGTCTTATAGCTTATAGTCTTATGGCTTAGAGTCTTATAGCTTAGAGTTATATATCTTAGTCTTATATCTTAGAGTCTTATAGCTTATAGTCTTATAGATTAGAGTCTTATAGTTTAGAGTCTTATAGCTTAGAGTCTTATAAATTAGAGTCTTTTAGCTTAGAGTCTTATAGCTTAGAGTCTTATAGCTTAGAGTCTTATAGCTTATAGTCTTATAGCTTAGAGTCATATGGCTTAGAGTATTATAGATTAGAGTCTTATAGCTTAGAGTCTTATAGGTTAGAGTCTTATAGCTTAGAGTCTTATAGCTTTGAGTCTTATATCTTAGATTCTTATAGAGTAGACTATTGGAGATTAGACTATTAGACAAAATATTCATATAGATTAGGGACTTTTATCTTTTAGTCTTATGGCTTAGATCCTAATATCTTATTGTCAAACAACTCATAGATTAGTAGATTATATACATAAAGCTAAGAGTCTAATAGATTATAGAAATATATATTAGAGTATTATAGCTTAGAGTCTTATAGCTTAGAGTCTTATAGCTTAGAGTCTTATAGCTTAGAGTCTTATAGCTTAGAGTCTTATAGCTTAGAGTCTTATAGCTTAGAGACTTATAGCTTAGAGTCTTATATCTTAGAGTTTTATAGCTTAGAGTCATATAGCTTAGAGTCTTATAGCTCATTGTCTTATAGAATAGTTTTTGATCTTAGAGTACTAGAGCTTAGATTCTTATAGCTTATAGTCTTATAGCTTAGAATCTTATAGCTTAGAGTTTTATAACTTAGAGTCTTTTAGCTTAGTCTAATAGATAAGAGTCTTATTGATTAGAGTCTTTTAGCTTAGAGTCTTATGGCTTAGAGTCTTATAGCTTAGGGTCTTATAGCTTATAGTCTTATAGCTCATTGTCTTATAGCTTAGTTTTATAGCTTAGAGTATTATAGCTTAGAGTCTTATAGCTTATAGTGTCTTATAGCTTACAGTCTTACATCTTAATGTCTTATAGCTTAGAATCTTATAGCTTAGAGTCTTATAGCTTAGAGTCTTATAGCTTAGAGTCTTATAGCTTAGAGTCTTATAGCTTAGAGTTTTATAGCTTAGAGTCTTATAGGTTAGTCTTATATCTTAGAGTCTTTTAGCTTAGAGTCTTATAGCTTAGAGTCTTTTAGCTTAGAGTCTTTTAGCTTAGAGTCTTATAGCTTAGAGTATTATAGCTTAGAGTCTCATAGCTTAGAGTCTTATAGCTTATAGTCTTATAGCTCAGAGTTTTATAGCTTAGAGTCTTACGGCTTAGAGTCTTATAGCTTAGAGTCTTGTAGCTTAGAGTTTTTTAGCTTAGAGTTTTATAGCTTTGAGTCTTAATGCTTATTGTCTTATATCTTAGATTCTTACAGCGAAGAGGCTTTAAGCTTAGATTATTATATCTTAGAGTAGCATAGCTTCGAGTGTCATAGCTTTGAGTCTTATAGCTTAGAGTCTTATAGCTTAGAGACTTATAGCTTAGAGTCATATTGCTTAGAGTCATATAGCTTAGAGACTTATAGCGAATATGCTTATAACTTAGAGTATTATAGATTTTAGTATTATATATTATAGTATTATAGCTTAGAGTCTTATAGCTTAGAGTCTTATAGCTTAAAGTCTTATATCTTAGAGTCTTATAGCTGAGAGTCTCGTATCTGATAGTCTTTTTGATGAGAGTATTAGATCTTAGATTATTCGATATTATATTCCTATATCTTAGTGTATTATAGCTTCTAGTTTTACAGCTAATAGTCTTATAGTTTAGAGTCTTATAGATTTGATTTATATTGCTTAGAGTCTTATAGATTAGAGTATAATAGCTTAGAGTCTTATATCTTAGAGTCTTACATCTTAATGTCTTATAGCTTAGAATCTTATAGCTTAGAGTCTTATAGCTTAGAGTCTTATATCTTATAGTCTTATAGCTTAGATTCTTATAGCTTATAGTCTTACATCTTATAGTCTTAGAGCTTAGAGTCTTATGGCTGATAGTCTTTTAGCTTAGATTCTTATAGCTTAGAGTCTTATAGCTTATAAGTGTCTTAGAGTCTTATAGCTTAGAGTCTTATAGCTTAGAGTCTTAGAGCTTAGAGTCTTACATCTTAATTTAGTATATCTTAGAGTCTTATAGCTTAGAGTCTTATAGATTAGAGTCTTATGACTTAAAGTCTTATAGCTTAGAGTCTTATAGTTTAGAGTCTTATAGCTTAGAGTCTTATAGCGTAGAGTCATATAGCTGAGAGTCTTATAGCTTAGAGTATTATAGCTTAGAGTCTTATAGCTGAGAGTCTTATAGCTTAGAGTCTTATATATGAGAGTCTTTTAGCTTAGTCTTATAGCTTAGAGTCTTATAGTTTAGGGTCTTATAGCTTAGAGTCTTATATCTCATTGTCTTATAGCTTAGTTTTATATCTTATAGTATTATAGCTTAGTGTCTTATAGCTTATAGTTTTATAGCTTAGAGTCTTATAGCTTAGAGTTTTATAGCTTAGAGTCTTATAGCTTAGTCTTATATCTTAGTGTCTAATAGATTAGAGTCTTTTAGCTTAGAGTGTTTTAGCTTAGAGTCTTTTAGATTAGAGTCTTATAGCTTAGAGTATTATAGCTTAGAGTCTAATAGCTTAGAGTCTTATAGTTTATAGTCTTATAGATTAGAGTCTTATAGCTTAGAGTCTTACTGCTTAGAGTCTTATAGCTTAGAGTCTTATCGCTTAGATGCTTATAGCTTAAAGTCTTACATCTAATAGTCTTATAGCTTAGAGTATTATAGCTTAGAGTCTTAGAGCTTAGAGTCTTATAGTTTAGAGTTTTATAGCTTAGGGTCGTTTAGCTTAAAGTGTTATAGATAATTGTATTAGAGATTTAAGTATTATAGATTAGAGACTTATATCTTAGATACTTATAACTTATAGTCTTAAAGCTTATAGCCTTATAAAGTATAGGCTTGCAGCTAATTTAATTCTATCGACTATTCATTTGTATTCGAGTCTTATAGATTAGAGTCTTATAGCTTAGAGTCTTCTAGCTTAAAGTCTTATAGCTTAGAGTCTTATCGCTTAGAGACTTAGAGCTTAAAGTCTTTTAGCTTAGAGTCTTATAGCTTATAGTCTTACAAATGAGAGTCTAACAGATTAGAGTCTTATAGCTTAGATCTGAGTGTCTTATAGCAAAGTGTCTTGCAGCTTATTGTCTTATAGCTTATATTCATATAGCTTAGAGTCTTATATATTAGAGTCTAATAGCTTAGAGTCTTATAGCTTAGAGTCTTACATCTTAATGTCTTGTAGCTTAGAGTCTTATAGCTTAGAGTATTATAGCTTATAGTCTTATAGCTTAGAGTCTTATAGCTTAGAGTCTTATAGCTTAGAGTCTTATAGCTTAGAGTCTTATAGCTTAGAGTCTTATAGCTTAGAGTCTTATAGCTTTGAGTCTTATAGCTTAGAGTTATATTGCTTAGAGTCTTATAGCTTAGAGTCTAATAGCTTAGAGTCTTAGAGCTTAGAGTCTTACATCTTAATGTCTTATAGCTTAGAGTCTTATAGCTTAGAGTCTTATAGCTTAAAGTCTTATGACTTAGAGTCTTGTAGCTTAGAGTCTTATAGATTAGAGTCTTATAGCTTAGAGTCTTATAGCTGAGAGTCCTATAGCTGAGAGACTTATAGCTTAGAGTCTTATAGCTTAGAGTCTTATATCTGAGAGACTTATAGATTAGAGTCTTATAGCTTAGAGTATTATAGGTTAATTTAATATCTTAGAGTCTTATATCTTAGAGTCTTTTAGCTTAGAGTCGTATATCTTGGAGTATTATAGCTTAGATTATTATATCTTAGAGTCTTATATCGTAGAGCCTTATATCTTAGTGTTATATATTAGAGTCTTATATCTTAGAGTCTTATATCTTAGAGTCTTATATCTTAGAGTATTATATCTTAAAGTCTTATAGCTTAGAGTCTTATAGATTACAGTCTTATAGCTTAAAGTCTTATAGCTTAGAGTCTTATGTCTTAGAGTCTTATAGCTTAGAGTCTTATAGCTTAGAGTCTTATAGCTTAGAGTGTTATATCTTAGAGTTTTTTAGCTTAGATTCTTATATCTTAGAGTATTATACCTTAGAGTCTTATATATTAGAGTCTTTTATCTTATAGTCTTTTATCTTAGTGTTATAGCTTAGAGTGTTATAGAATAGTGTATTATATCTTAGTCTTATAGCTGAGAGTCTTATATATTAGAGTCTTATTGCTTAGAGTCTTATAGATTAGAGTCTTATATCTTAGAGTATTATAGCTTAGAGTCTTATATCTTAGAGTATTATAGCTTAGAGTCTTTTAGCTTAGAGTCTTATAGCTTAGAGTCTTATAGCTTAGTGTATTATAGCTTAGAGTCTTATATCTTAGAGTATTATAGATGAGAGTCGTATAGCTTAGAGTCTTATAGATTAGAGTTTTATATCTTAGAGTATTATAGCTTAGAGTCTTATAGCTTAGATTCTTATAGCTTAGAGTAATACAGCTTAGAGTATAATAGCTTAGAGTCTTATATCTTAGAGTCTTATAGCTTAGAGTCTTATACCTTAGAGTCTTATATCTTAGAGTATTATAGCTTAGAGTCTTATATCTTAAAGTCTTATAGATTAGACTCTTATAGCTTATTCTCTTATATCATAAATGCGTTGAGCATAGAGTATTAGAGCTTAGTCTTATAGCTGAGAGGAATTTAGCTTAGAGTCTTATAGCGTAGATTCTTATAGCGTAGTGTCTTACATCTTTTAGTGATATAGCTTAGAGTCATATAGCTCATAGTCTAATAGCTTAGAGTCTTAGAGCTTAGAGTCTTATAGCTTAGATGTCTTATAGCTTAGAGTCTTATAGCTTAGAGTCTTATAGCTTAAAGTCTTATAGCTGAGAGACTTATAGCTTAGAGTCTTATAGCTTAGAGTCTTATAGCTTAAAGTCTTATAGCTTAGAGTCTTATAGCTTAGAGTCTTATAGCTTAGAGTCTTATAGCTTAGAGTCTTACAGCTTAGAGTCTTATAGCTTAGAGTCTTATAGCTTAGAGTCTTCTAGTTTAGAGTCTTATAGCTTAGAGTATTCGATCTTAGAGTCGTATATCTTAGTTTATTATAGATCATAGTCTTAGAGATGAGTTTTTTATCGGAGAGTACTATAGCTTAGATTCTTATAGATTCTAGTCTTATATCTTAGAGTCTTATAGCCGAGAGTTTTAGAGCTTAGAGTCTTATAGCTTAGTCTTATAGCTTATAGTCTTATTGCTTAGAGTCTTTTAGCTTATAGTCTTATGGCTTAGAGTCTTATAGCTTAGGATTTTATAGCTTAGAGTCTTATAGCTAATTGTCTTATAGCTTAGTTTTATAGCTTAGAGTATTATAGCTTAGAGTCTTATAGCTTATAGTGTTATAGCTTAGAGTCTTATAGCTTAGAGTTTTATAGCTTAGAGTCTTATAGCTTAGTCTTATAGCATAGTGTCTTATAGCTTAGAGTCTTTTAGCTTAGAGTCTTTTATCTTAGAGTCTTTTAGATTAGAGTCTTATAGCTTAGAGTCTTATATCTTAGAGTCTTATAGCTGAGATACTTATAGCTTAGAGTCTTATAGATTAAAGTCTTATTACTTAGAGTCTTGTAGCTTAGAGTCTTATAGTTTAGAGTCTTATAGCTTAGAGTCTTATAGCTTAGAGTCCTATAGCTGAGAGACTTATAGCTTAGAGTATTATAGCTTAGAGTCTTATAGCTTAGAGACTTATAGCTTAGAGTGTTATAGATTAGAGTCTTATAGCTTAATCTTATATCTTAGAGTCTTAAAGCTTAGAGTCTTTTAGCTTAGAGTCTTATATATTGTAGTATTATAGCTTAGATTCTTATAGCTTAGAGTCTTATAGCTTAGAGCCTTATAGCTTAGTCTTATAGCTTAGAGTCTTATAGCTTAGAGTCTTATGGCTTAGAGCCTTTGATCTGCTATTCCTAGCTATGAGAGCATGCGATCTGTTATTATCTGTTCCTAAAGTCTTGGAGAATAGATTCGTACGTCTTCTATTATTACATAGGAGAAGCTTATAGCAGAGTTAATGAAGTCTTTGATAATTATAGCTTAGATAATTATGTCTTAGTTTTTTTTATCATATTGTTGTTTATATTTGAGTAATATATGAAATGATTATATCTTATAGTATGTTTTGTTATAGTCTTATAGATTAGAGTCTTATATCTTATAGTCTTATATATTAGAGTCTTATAGATTAAAGTCTTATAGCTTAGAGTATTATAGCTTAGAGTCTTATGGCTTAGAGTCTTATAGATTAGAGTCTTATAGCTTAGAGTATTATAGCTTAGAGTCTTATAGCTTATAGTCTTATAGCTTAGAGTCTTATAGCTTAGAGTCTTATGGCTTAGTGTCTTATAGCTTAGAGTCTTCTAGATTAGAGTCTTATATCTTAGAGTCTTATAGCTTATAGTATTTTAGCTGAGATTCTTATATCATAGTTTATTATATCGTACTGTATTATATCTTAGTGTATTTTATGGTAGTGTCTTATAGCTTAGTCTTATATCTTAGAGTATTATAGCATAGAGTCTTATAGCTTAGTCTTATAGCTTAGGGTCTTATAGCTTACAGTCATTTAACTTAGACCCTGCGAGGAGAGAGCCGTAGAGCGTAGGGTCTGAGAGGCTGTGAGCTTAGAGTATTACCGCGTATATGCTTATATCATAGTATCGTTTAGCGTTGAGTCTTATAGCTCAGAAGCGAGTAGTTTAGAGACGAATATATACTCGTCTTATAACTGAGAGTGGTTTAGATTATAGAGTTTTATCTTAGATTATTATAGCTTATAGTCTTATAGCTTAGAGTCTTATAGCTTAGATTATTATAGCTTAGAGTCTTACATCTTAGAGTCTTATAGCTTAGAGTATTATATCTTAGAGTCTTATATCTTAGAGTATTATATCTTAGAGTCTTATAGCTTAGAGTCTTATAGATTATAGTCTTATAGCTTAAAGTCTTATAGCTTAGAGTCTTATAGCTTAGAGTCTTATAGCTTAGAGTATTATAGCTTATAGTCTTATAGCTTAGTCTTATAGCTTATAGTATTATAGCTTAGAGTCTTATAGCTTAGAGTCTTATAGCTTAAAGTCTTATAGCTTAGATTTATATAGCTTAGAGTATTATAGCTTAGAGTCTTATAGCTTATAGTCTTATAGCTTAGAGTCTTAGATCTTATTTTATTATAGCTTATATTCTTATAGCTTAGAGTCTTATAGCTTAAAGTCTTATTACTTAGAGTCTTATAGCTTAGAGTCTTATATCTTAGAGTATTATAGCTTATAGTCTTATATATTAGAGTCTTATAGCTTAGAGTCTTGAAGCTTAGAGTCTTATAGCTTAGAGTCTTATAGCTTAGAGTCTTATAGCTTAGAGTCTTATAGCTTAGAGTCTTATAGCTTAGAGTGATATTGCTTAGAGTCTTATAGCTTAGAGTCTAATAGCTTAGAGTCTTAGAGCTTAGAGTCTTACATCTTAATGTCTTATATCTTAGAATATTATAGCTTAGAGTCTTATATCTTAAAGTCATTTAGCTTATAATAATTGATCTCTGAGTCCGAGATCTGATGGACTTATATATGATCTAAAGAGAGAATCGACAACTATCGCGTATTTTGGACTAGCTTATCCACATTTATCTTTGTTTAATAGATATTAGACTAAGCTAGTCTATACGGATATAGTTGATAATTTGAGCTAATATTCTTTAGGAACAGTGTCATGCAGATTAGTGTGTTATAGATTAGTCTTATAGCTTAGATTCTTATAGCTTACAGTCTTATAGCTAATAGTCTTTTAGATTATAGTCTTATATCTTATAGTCTGATAGATTATATACTTACCGAATATAGTATTATTTAATATATACATACGTATTATCGTCTTATATATTAGATTATTAAATATTATAGTGATATAGATTATAGTCTACTAGATGAGGTTTTTATAGCTTATAGTATTAAATGTTATCTTAATACATCTTAGATTCATATTGCTTAGAGTCTTATAGCTTAGAGTCTTGTAGTTTAGAGTCTTATAGTTTAGAGTCTTATAGCTTAGAGTCATATAGCTTAGAGTCTTATAGCTTAGAGTCTTATAGCTTAGAGTCTTATAGCTTAGAGTCTTATAGCTTAGAGTCTTATAGCTTAGAGTCTTATAGCTTAGAGTCTTATAGCTTAGAGTCTTATAGCTTAGAGCTTAGAGTCTTATAGCTTAGATTCTTATAGCTTAGAGTCTTAGAGCTTAGAGTCTTAAATCTTAATGTGTTATAGCTTAGAATCTTATAGCTTAGAGTCTTATATCTTTTATTCGTATTACTTAGATTCGTTTATATCAGATTCTTAGCTAATAGAATCTTATAGCTTCAATACTTATAGCTTAGAGTCTTATAGCGGGGAGACTATTAGCGTAAAAACTAATGTCTAAGAGTCTTCCAACTGATAGTCTTATAGCTTATAGTCTTATAGTTTAGAGTCTTATAGATTAGAGTATTATAGATGAGAGTAATATAAAATAGTCTTATAGCTTAGATTCTTATAGCTTATAGTCTTATAGCTTAGAGTCTTATAGTTTAGAGTCTTATAGCTTAGAGTCTTATAACTTAGAATCTTATAGCTTAGAATCTAATAGCTTAGAGAAATATATTTCAAGTTCATACATATTAATCTATTTTACCTGAGTTAATGATTCAGTAGAGTCTTATAGCTTATGTTTTTCTTAATCAAACTGAGAAAATATTCTGATATCTTAGATTCCGTGATATCTTTTTTTTTTTTACTAGAGTAGTTTGGAGGTTACTTTAATAAAGAAGTGTCTACTAGCTTATAGTCAAACAGATAAGTTTAGTATGTATAATTTTCTTTTAGATTATAGTCTAGTAGCTTAGAGTCTTATAGATTATAGTATTATATCTTAGAGTCTTATAGCTTAGAGTCTTACAGCTTAGAGTATTATAGCTTAGAGTCTTATAGCTTAGAGACTTATAGCTTAGAGTCTTATAGCTTAGAGTTTTATAGCTTAGAGTCTTATAGCTTAGAGTCTTATAGCTCATTGTCTTATAGCTTAGTTTTATAGATTAGAGTCTTATAGCTTATAGTATTATAGCTTATAGTCTTATATCTTAGAGTTTTATAGCTTAGAGTTTTATAGCTTAGAGTCTTATAGCTTAGTCTTATAGCTTAGAGTCTTATAGCTTAGAGTCTTTTAGCTTAGAGTCTTATGGCTTAGAGTCTTATAGCTTAGTGTTTTATAGCTTAAAGTCTTATAGCTCAGTGTCTTATAGCTTAGTTTTATAGCTTAGAGTATTATAGCTTAGAGTCTTATAGCTTATAGTGTTATAGCTTAGAGTCTTATAGCTTAGAGTTTTATAGCTTAGAGTCTTATAGCTTAGTCTTATAGCTTATTGTCTTATAGATTAGAGTCTTTTAGCTGAGAGTCTTTTAGCTTAGAGTCTTTTAGCTTAGAGTCTTATAGCTTAGGGTCTTATAGCTTAGTGTCTTAAAACTTAGAATCTTATAGCTTAGAGTCTTATAGCTTAAAGTCTTATAACTTAGAGTCTTTTAGCTTAAAGTCTTATAGTTTCGAGTCTTGTAGCTTAGAGTCTTATAGCTTAGAGTCCTATAGCTGAGAGACTTATAGCTTAGAGTCTTATAGCTTAGAGTCTTATAGCTGAGAGACTTATAGCTTAGAGTCTTATAGCTTAGAGTCTTATAGCTTAGAGTCTTATAGCTTATAGTCTTATATCTTAGAGTATTTTAGCTTAGAGACTTATATATCAGAGTCATATATCTGTGAGTAATTTATCTTAGAGTAGGAGAGCATAGAATATTATCGAATATATTCTTTTATTATAGTTTATTGTGTAAGAGTGTCTTAACTCTTAGCGTCATACATATTATAGTCTTATAGTTTAGAGTCTTTTAGCTTAGAGTATTATGGATTAGATTACTTATAGCTTAATGTCTTATAGTTTAAAGTCTTATAGCTTAGAGTATTATAGCTTAGAGTCTTATGGCTTAGAGTCTTATAGCTTAGAGTCTTATAGCTTAGTGTCTTGTAGCTTAGAGTCTTATAGCTTAGAGTCATATATCTTCGAGTCTTATATCTTGGAGTCTTATATATTTGAGTATTATATATTAGAGTCTTTTATGTTAGAGTCTTATATATTAGTCTTATATCTTAGACTCTTATATAATAGTGTCTTATAGCTTAGTCTTATTTCATAGAGACATATTTATGATCTTCTTATGGCTTAGAGACGTTGGTCATATATTCTGAGAGCTAATAGTATCTAATCTTAGAGTCTCATATCTTTTAGTCATAGTGCTTAGAGTCTTATTTCGGTTAATAGATCAGCTTAGATTCCTGTTGAGGAGAATCTTAAAGCGACGTTTCTTATGGAGTTGTTGATTTTAACTTAGAGTCGTATATGGTAGTGTATTATAGATTAGAGTCTTATCTCTTATAGTCTTATATCTTAGAGTCTTAAAGCTTATATTATTATATCTTATAGTATTACAGCTTAGAGTATTATAGCTTATAGGCTTATAGATTAGAGTCTTATAGCTTAGAGTCTTGTACATTAGATTCTTAGAGCTTAGAGTATAATGGCTTAGATTCTTACATCTTAAAGTCTAATAGCTTATAGGTTTAAAGAACAGTGACTTAGGATTTAACTGCAAAGTTCTTCGGTTATAATACCCTAGAGCCTTAAAGCCGATAGTCATAGATAGTCTATTCGTATCTCTGATTTTATTACGTCGTAGATACTTTCGTATTTTAGTTTTATATCTTAGATTAATATAGATCAGATTATAATAGATTAGAGTATCATAGATAAGAATATTACATATGTAAGTAGTATAGATTAAAATCTCATAGCTTAGAGTCTTATAGCTAAAAGTCTTATAGCTGAGAGTCTTATAGCTTAGAGTTTTATAGCTTAGAGTCTTATAGCTTAAAGTGTTATAGCTAAGAGTCTTATAGATTAGATTCTTTTAGCTTAGAGTCGTATAGCTTAGAGCCTTATAGCTTATAGTCTTATAGCTTAGAGTCTTATAGCTTAGAGTCTTATAGCTTAGAGTCTTATAGCTTAGAGTCTTATAGCTTAGAGTATTATAGCTTAGAGTCTTATAGATCATTGTCTTATAGCTTAGTTTTATAGCTTAGAGTCCTATAGCTTAGAGTCTTATAGATTATAGTCTTATAGCTTAGAGTCTTATAGACTAGAGTATTATAGCTTAGAGTCTTATAGCTTAGTCTTATAGCTTAGAGTCTTATAGCTTAGAGTCTTTTAGCTTAGAGTCTTATGGCTTAGAGTCTTATATCTTAGTATTTTATAGCTTAGAGTCTTATAGCTCATTGTCTTATAGCTTAGTGTTATAGCTTAGAGTATTATATCTTAGAGTCTTATAGCTTATAGTGTTATAGCTTAGAGTCTTATAGCTTAGAGTTTTATAGCTTAGAGTCTTATAGCTTAGTCTTATAGCATAGTGTCTTATAGCTTAGAGTCTTTTAGCTTAGAATCTTTGAGCTTAGAGTCTTTTAGCTTAGAGTCTTATAGAATAGAGGCTTATAGCTTAGTGTCTTATAGATTAGAATCTTATAGCTTAGAGTCTTATAGCTTAAAGTCTTATGACTTAGAGTCTTGTAGCTTAGAGTCTTATAGTTTAGAGTCTTATAGCTTAGAGTCTTATAGCTTAGAGTCCTATAGCTGAGAGACTTATAGCTTAGAGTCTTATAGCTTAGAGTCTTATAGCTGAGAGACTTATAGCTTAGAGTCTTATAGCTTAGAGTCTTATAGCTTAGTCTTATAGCTTAGAGTCTTATAGCTTAGAGTCTTTTAGCTTAGAGTCGTATAGCTTAGAGTCTTATATCTTAGAGTATTATATCTTAGAGTATTATAGGTTAGTGCCTTATAGCTTAGTCTTATATCTTATAGGCTTATAGCTTAGAGTCTTATATCTTAGAGTCGTATATCTTAGAGTCTTATAGCTTAGAGTCTTATAGCTTAGAGTCTTATAGCTTAGAGTCTTATAGCTTAGAGTCTTATAGCTTATAGTCTTATAGCTTAGAGTCTTATAGCTTAGAGTCTTATAGCTTAGAGTCTTATAGCTTAGATTCTTATAGTTTAGAGTCTTATAGCTTAGAGACTTATAGCTTAGTCTTATAGCTTAGAGTCTTATAGTTTAGAATCTTATAGCTTAGAATCTTATAGCGTAGAGTCTTATAGCTGAGAGTATTAGAGTCTTAGAGTCTTATAGCTTAGAGCCTTATAGCTTAGAGTCTTATAGCTTAGAGTCTTATAGCTTAGAGTCTTAAAGATCAGAGTCTTATAGCTTATGGTCTAATAGTTTAGAGTCTTATATATTAGAGTCTTATAGCTTAGAGTCTTATAGCTTATAGTCTTATAGCTAATAGTCTTATAGCTTAGAGTCTTATAGCTTAGAGTATTATAGCTTAAAGTCTTATAGCTTAGAGTATTATACCTTAGAGTCTTATAGCTTAGAGTGTTGTAGCTTAGAGTATTATAGCTTAGAGTCTTATAGCTTAGAGTCTTATAGCTTAGAGTCTTATAGCTCATTGTCTTATAGCTTAGTTTTTTATCTTAGAGTCTTATAGCTTATAGTCTTATAGCTTATAGTATTATAGCTTAGAGTATTATAGCTTAGAGTTTTATAGCTTAGAGTCTTATAGCTTAGTCTTATAGCTTAGAGTCTTATAGCTTAGAGTGTTTTAGCTTAGAGTCTTATGGCTTAGAGTCTTATAGCTTAGGGTCTTATAGCTTAGAGTCTTATAGCTCATTGTCTTATAGCTTAGTTTTATAGCTTAGAGTATTATAGCTTAGAGTCTTATAGCTTATAGTGTTATAGCTTAGAGTCTTATAGCTTAGAGTTTTATAGCTTAGAGTCTTATAGCTTAGTCTTATAGCATAGTGTCTTATAGCTTAGAGTCTTTTAGCTTAGAATCTTTGAGCTTAGAGTCTTTTAGCTTAGAGTCTTATATCTTAGAGTCTTATAGCTTAGAGTCTTATAGCTGAGAGACTTATAGCTTAGAGTCTTATAGCTTAGAGTCTTATGACTTAGAGTCTTGTAGCTTAGAGTCTTATAGTTTAGAGTCTTATAGCTTAGAGTCTTATAGCTTAGAGTCCTATAGCTGAGAGACTTATAGCTTAGAGTCTTATAGCTTAGAGTCTTATAGCTGAGAGACTTATAGCTTAGAGTCTTATAGCTTAGAGTATTATAGCTTAGTCTTATAGCTTAGAGTCTTATAGCTTAGAGTCTTTTAGCTTAGAGTCGTATAGCTTAGAGTCTTATAGCTTAGATTCTTATAGCTTAGAGTCTTATAGCTTAGAGCCTTATAGCTTAGTCTTATAGCTTAGAGGCTTATAGCTTAGAGTCTTTTAGCTTAGAGTCTTATAGCTTAGAGTCTTATAGCTTAAAGTCTTATGACTTAGAGTCTTGTAGCTTAGAGTCTTATAGTTTAGAGTCTTATAGCTTAGAGTCTTATAGCTTAGAGTCCTATAGCTGAGAGACTTATAGCTTAGAGTCTTATAGCTTAGAGTCTTATAGCTGAGAGACTTATAGCTTAGAGTCTTATAGCTTAGAGTCTTATAGCTTAGTCTTATAGCTTAGAGTCTTATAGCTTAGAGTCTTTTAGCTTAGAGTCGTATAGCTTAGAGTATTATAGATTAGATTATTATAGCTTAGAGTATTATAGCTTAGAGCCTTATAGCTTAGTCTTATAGCTTAGAGGCTTATAGCTTAGAGTCTTATAGCTTAGAGTCTTATATCTGAGATTCTTATATCTGATAGTAATTGATCGGTTAGTATTATTTAGTAAAACATTAGATAATAGAAATATGTCTTAGTTGATTGTAGCTTATAATCATTTCTCATAGAAGTGGATCTGATAGTATAAGCGCTGAGATCCAAATATCTGATTGTCATATATCTTAGTGTCGTAGATCTTAGTCTTTTATATGAGAGTCTTATAGTGTAGAATATTTTATATTAGAGTCTTATATAGTATAGTATTCTATCTGAATTTATTATAGACTAGTTTCTTATAGATTATAGTGTTATAGCTTATAGTCTTATATCTTAGACTCTTATGGCTTAGATTCTTATATCTTAGATTATTATAGATTAGAGTCTTAGAGATTAGAGTCTTATAGATTACAGTCTTATAGCTTAGAGTCTTATAGCTTAGAGTCTTATAGCTTAGAGTCTTATAGCTTAGAGTCTTATAGCTTAGAGTCTTATATCTTAGAGTCTTATAGATTAGAGTATTTTAGATAATAGTATTATATATTATAGAATTATATATTATAGTCTTTTATATGAGAGTATTAGATCATTGTGTCTGATATCTGAGTATTATCGCTTAGAGTAATATATCATAGAGTCTTATATCTTAGTCTTATAGCTTAGAGTCTTATATCTTAGAGTCTTATAGCTTAGAGTCGTATAGATTAGAGTCTTATAGCTTAGAGTCTCATTGCTTTTATTCTTATCTGATAGAGTCTTATATCCGATATTCATATATCTGAGAGTCTTTTATAATTGTGTCCTTTAGCTGCGAGTCTTATAGCGTAGAGTCTTATAGATTATATGCGTGCATCTTAGAGGCTTATATCTCATGTAGTTATTGATTTTAGTCATATAGCGAAGAGTATTATAGCATAGAGTCTTATAGCTTAGAGTCTTATAGCTTATAGTCTTACATCTTAGAGTCTAATATCTTAGAGTCTTATAGCTTATAGTCTTATATCTTAGAGTATTATACCTTAGAGTATTATAGCTGAGAGTGTTATTGCTTAGAGTCTTATTGACTAGAGTAATACATCTAATAGTTTTAGATCATAAAGTGATCGATTTTATCTTTATTGCTTATAGTCTTATAGCTTAGAGTCTTATATCTTAGAGGCTTATAGCTTAGAGTATTATTGCTTAGAGTCTTATATCTTAAAGTCTTATAGCTTAGAGTTTTATATCTTAGAGTCTTATAGCTTAGAGTATAATAGCTTAGAGTCTTAGAGCTTAGAGTCTTACATCTTACTGTATTATAGCTTAGACTCTTATAGCTTAGAGTCTTATAGCTTAAAGTCTTATGACTTAGAGTCTTATAGCTTAGAGTCTTAGAGCTGAGAGACTTATAGCTTAGAGTCTTATAGCTTAAAGTCTTATAGCTTAGAGACTTTAAGCTGAGATACCGATATATTATATTACTAGATCTTATAGTATTTGATAATATAGTATTATATCTTAGTTTATTCTATCTTTTAGTTTTAGATCTTATATAATTAGTTAATAGAGAATTAGATCTGATTGACTTATTTAATAGAGTCTATCAGCTTAATTGCGTATAGATTATAATATTATCTCTTATATTCGATTATATTAAAGTCTGTAGCATAATAGTCTTATAGCTTAGAGTATTATAGCTTAGAGTCTTATATCTTAGAGTCTTATATATTAGAGTCTTATAGCTTAGAGACTTATAGCTTAGAGTCTTATAGATTATAGTCTTATATCTTAGAGTATTATATCTTAGAGTATTATAGCTTAGATTCTTATAGATTAGAGTATTATAGCTTAGAGTATTATAGCTTAGAGTCATATAACTTAGTCTTATAGCTTAGAGTCTTATAGCTTAAAGTCTTATAGCTTAGAGTCTTATAGCTTAGAGTCTTATAGCTTAGAGTCTTATAGGTTAGAGTCAAATAGTGAAGAGTAATATAGATAAGAGTTTTATACCTTAGAGACTTACAGCTCAGAGTCTTATAGCTTAGAGACTGATAACTTATAGTCATAAAGATAAGGTTCATAGAGCGGATATTCATATAGCTTAGACTCTTATAGCTTAGAGTATTAAATATTATAGTCTTATAGCTTAGAGTCTTATAGCTTAGTCTTATAGCTTAGAGTCTTATAGCTTAGAGTCTTATAGCTTAGAGTCTTATAGCTTAGAGTCTTATAGCTTAGAGTCTTATAGCTCAGAATATTATAGATTAGAGTCTTTTAGCTTAGAGTCTTTTAGCTTAGATTCTTATTGCTTAGAGTATTATAGCTTAGATTATTATAGCTTAGATTCTTATAGCTTAGTCTTATATCTTAGAGTCTTATAGCTTAAAGTCTTATATCTTAGAGACTTATAGCTTAGAGTCTTATAGCATAGAGTCTTATAGTTTATAATGTTATGTATTAGAGTCTTATAGATTTGAGTATGTTAGAGGATAGCATTAGATATTAGAGACTTATATATTAGTTTAATATAGCTTAGAGTATTTTAGCTTAGAGTATAATATCTGATAGTATTATAGATCTGAGTATTATAGATTATAGTCTTTTAGATTAGTGACTTATAGATGAGAGTACTTATAGCTTAGAGTCTTATAGCTTAGAATCATATAGCTTAGAGTCTTATAGCTTAAAGTCTTATAGCTTATAGTCTTATAGCTTAGAGTCTTATAGCTTAGAGTATTATAGCTTAGAGTCTTATAGTTTAGAGTATTATAGCTCAGAGTCTTATAGCTTAGAGTTTTATTGCTTAGAGTATTATAGCTTAGAGTCTAATAGCTTAGAGTCTTAGAGCTTAGAGTCTTAAATCTTAATGTATTATAGCTTAGATTCTTATAGCTTAGAGTCTTATAGCTTAAAGTCTTATTACTTAGAGTCTTATAGCTTTGAGTCTTATAGCTTAGAGTCTTATAGCTTAGAGACTTATAGCTCAGAGTCTTATATCTTAGATTCTTGTCGATTTGATTCTTATTGCTGAGTGTGTTTCATCTTAGTGTATTATAAATTAGTGTCTTTTAGATTAGATTCTAGCAGCTTATATTCTAACAACTTAGAGGCTAATAGCTCAGATTCTTATAACTTAGACTGATATATTTTAGTCTTATAGATTAAAGTCTTATATCTTATAGTCTTATAGATTAGAGTCTTATATCTTAGAGTCTTATAGCTTATAGTCTTATAGCTTATACTCTTATAGCTTAGAGTCTTATAGCTGAGAGTCTTATAGCTTAGAGTCTTACAGCTTAGAGTCTTATAGCTTAGACTCTTCTAGCTTAGATTATTATAGCTGAGAGAATTATATATTTTAATCTTGTAGATTCTATACTTATAGAATAGATTCTTAGAGATTAGAGTATTATAGCTTATAATTTTATAGATAACAGTCTTTAATCTTAGATTATTATATATAAGTTAATTATAGCGATTATTAATATATCTTAGAGTCTTATATCTTAGAGTATTATAGTTTAGAGTCTTATAGCTTAGAGTCTTATAGCTTATAGTCTTACATCTTAGATTCTTATGTCATAGAGTTTTATAGCTTAGAGTGTTATAGCCTAGTGTCTTTTGGCTTAGAGCCTTATAGATTAGAGTCATATATCTTAGAGCATTATAGATCAGAGTATTATAGATTAGTTCTTTATATTAGAGTCGAATAGCTTAGAGTATTATAGCTTATAGTGTTATAGCTTAGAGTTTTATAGCCTAGAGTTTTATAGCTTAGAGTCTTATAGCTTAGTCTTATAGCTTAGAGTCTTATAGCTTAGAGTGTTTTAGCTTAGAGTCTTATGGCTTAGAGTCTTATAGCTTAGGATTTTATAGCTTAGAGTCTTATAGCTCATTGTCTTATAGCTTAGTTTTATAGCTTAGAGTATTATAGCTTAGAGTCTTATATCTTATAGTGTTATAGCTTAGAGTCTTATAGCTTAGAGTTTTATAGCTTAGAGTCTTATAGCTTAGTCTTATAGCATAGTGTCTTATAGCTTAGAGTCTTTTAGCTTAGAGTCTTTTAGCTTAGAGTCTTTTAGCTTTGAGTCTTATATCTTAGAGTCTTATAGCTTAGTGTCTTATATCTTAGAATATTATATCTTAGAGTCTTATAGCTTAGAGTCTTATTACTTAGAGTCTTGTAGATTAGAGTGTTATCGTTTAGAGTCTTATAGCTTAGAGTCTTATAGCTTAGAGTCATATAGCTGAGAGACTTATAGGTTAGAGTATTATAGCTTAGAGTCTTATAGCTTAGAGTCTTATAGCTTAGAGTCTTATAGATTAGTGTCTTATAGCTTAATCTTATAGCTTAGAGTCTTATAGCTTAGAGTCTTTTAGCTTAGAGTCGTATAGCTTGGAGTCTTATAGCTTAGATTCTTATAGCTTAGAGTCTTATAGCTTAGAGCCTTATAGCTTAGTCTTATAGCTTAGAGGCTTATAGCTTAGAGTCTTATAGCTTAGAGTCGTATATCTTAGAGTATTATAGCTTAGATTCTTATATATTAGAGTCTTATAGATTAAAGTCTTATAGCTTAGATTCTTATAGCTTAGAGTCTTATGGCTTAGAGTCTTATAGCTTAGAGTCTTATAGCTTATAGTATTGTATCTTAGTGTCTTATAGCTTAGAGTCTTATAGCTTAGAGTCTTA
The DNA here is from genome assembly GCF_049724085.1 of Artemia sp. Qi Xiang Cuo. NCBI lineage: Eukaryota > Metazoa > Arthropoda > Branchiopoda > Anostraca > Artemiidae > Artemia > Artemia sp. Qi Xiang Cuo. Next base: position 152,151 of record NW_028300730.1, read on the forward strand.
TAGCTTAGAGTATTATAGCTTAGAGTCTTATAGCTTAGATTCTTTTATATTAGAGTCTTATAGCTTAGTCTTAGATCTGAGTGTCATATCTATTAGTGTCATTGAGCAGAGTCTTATATCTCAGAGTCAGGTATCTTAGTGTCTTATAGCTTATAGTCTAATAGCTTATATACTAATAGCTTATATTCTTATAGCTTATAGTATAATAGTCTTAGAGTATTTTTGCTTATTTTCTTATAGCGTAGTGTCTTATATCTTATTCTTATATCGTAGATTCTAATAGCTTAAATGCTAATTTCGTAGAGTCTTATAGCTTGTAGTCGAACAGATGAGTGGCTAGCATTTTAGAGTCTTATAGCTTCGAGTCTTATATCTTATAGACTTATAGATTAGATTATTATAGCTTAGAGTTTTATAGCTTAGAGTCTTATAGCTTAGAGTCTTTTAGCTTAGAGTCTTAGAGCTTAGAGTCTTATATCTCTTAGTAGAACAGCTATTAGACTTACGAAGAAGAGTCTTATAACTAAGAGTCTTGTGGCTTATATTCATGTACCCTCTAGTCTTTTAGCTTATAGTATTAAATCTATGAGTCCTATTGCTTAGAGTATTAGATCTTAAATTCATAAATATTATAGTCTTATAGCTTATATTCTTATAGCTTAGAGTCTTATAGCTTATAGTTATATTGCTTAGAGTCTTAGATCATAGACTATTAGATCTTAGATTCTTATAGCTTAGAGTCTTACCTCTGAGTGTATTATAACTTAAAATCTTATAGCTTAGAGTCTTTGAGCCTAGAGTCATATGACTTATAGTCTTGTATAGTATAGTATTTGATATTAGAGACTTATATCTTAGAGTCGTATATCTTAGTTTATTATATCTTATCGTCTTGTAGCTCATAGTCTTATAGCTTAGGGTCTTGTTGCTTAGAGTATCAGAGCTTAGAGTCTTACAGCTCAAAGTCTTATAGCTTAGAGTAGTATAGATTAGAGTCTTATATCTTATAGTCTTACATCTTAGAGTAGTAGAGCTTATAGTCTTAAATCTTAATGTATTATAGCTTAGAATCTTATAGATTATAGTCTTATATCTTAAATTCTTATTTCTTAGAGTATTATAGCTTTGAGTCTTATAGCTTAGAGTCTTATAGCTTAGAGTCTTATAGCTTAGAGTCTTATAGCTTAGAGTCTTATAGCTTAGAGTCTTATAGCTTAGAGTCTTGTAGCTTAGTGTCTTATAGCGTAGAGTCTTATAGCTTAGAGTCTTATAGCTTAGAGTCTTATAGCTTAGAGTCTTATAGCTTAGAGTCATATAACTTAGTCTTATAGCTTAGATTCTTATAGCTTAAAGTCTTATAGCTTAGAGTCTTATAGCTTAGAGTCTTATAGCTTAGAGTCTTATAGTTTAGAATCTTATAGCTTAGAATCTTATAGCTTAGAGTCTTATAGCTTAGAGTCTTATAGCTTAGAGTCTTATAGCTTATAGTCTTACATCTTATAGTCTTATACCTTATATTAATATAGCGTAGATTATTATATCTTATTAGAGTCTTATATTCTTATAGCTTAGAGTCTTATAGCTTAGAGTCTTATAGCTTAGAGTCTTATAGCTTAGAGTCTTATAGCTTAGAGTTATATAACTTAGAGTCTTATAGCTTAGATTCTTATAGCTTAGAGTATTATAGCTTAGATTATTATTGATGATAGTATTTTAGATTTTAGTATTACAAAAGAGCGTCACACATCTTTTATTATTATAGCTTATCGTATAAAGGCATGGTTTATTATGTCTTAGAGACTAATAGATAAGATTCTTATAGCTTCGAGTCTTAAAGCTTATTGTCTTAAATCTTAGTGTCGTATATATTGGATTCTTATAGATTAGAGTCTTATAGCTTAGAGTGTTATAGCTTAGAGTATTATAGCTTAGAGTCTTATAGCTCATTGTCTTATAGATTAGTGTTATATATAAGATTCATATATATTATATTCTTATAGATTATAGTATTATAGATTAGAGTCTTATAGCATAGAGTATTATAGCTTAGAGTATTATATCTTAGTCTTATAGCTTAGAGTCTTATAGCTTAGAGTCTTTTATCTTAGAGTCTTATGTCTTAGAGTCTTATAGCTTAGTATTTTATAGCTTAGAGTCTTATAGCTCATTGTCTTATATCTTAGTTTTATAGCTTAGAGTATTATAGATTAGAGTCTTATAGATTAGAGTTTTATATCTTAGAGTCTTATAGCTTAGTCTTATAGATGAGTGTCTTATAGCTTAGATTCTTATAGCTTAGAGTCTTTTATCTTAGATTATTATAGCTTAGAGTCTTGTAGCATAGAGTATTATAGCTTAGTGTTTTATAGCTTAGAGTCTTATAGCTTAGAGTCTTACAGCTTATAGTCTTATAGCTTAGAGTCTTATAACTTAGATTATTGTAGCTTAGAGTATTATAGCTTAGAGTCTTATAGCTTAGAGTATTATATCTTAGAGTCTTATTGATTAGAGTTTTATAGCTTAGTCTTTTATCTTAGAGTCTTATATATTATAGTGTTATATATTATAGTCTTATAGCTTAGAGTAATATAGATGAGAGTCTTATAGCTTAGAGTCTTATAGTTTAGAGTATTATATCTTAGAGTTTTATAGCTTAGAGTCTTATGGCTTAGAGTCTTATAGATTAGATTATTGTAGCTTAGAGTCTTATATCTTATAGTCTTATATCTTATAGTTGTTTATATTAGATTCTTATATGTTAGATTATTATTTATTATTGTCTTATAGCTTAGTGTCTTTTATCTTAGAGTCTTATAGACTAGTGTTATAGCTTAGATTCTTATATCTTAGAGTATTATAGCTTATAGTATTATAGATTAGAGTATTATAGCTTATATGGTCATAGCTTAGAGTATTTTATATTATATTCTTATATTAGATTAGATTCTTATAGATTAGAGTCTTATAGCTTAGAGTCTTGTATATTAGATTCTTATAGCTTAGAGTATTTTATATTAGAGTCTTATAGACTAGTATTATAGCTTAGATTCTTATAGCTTAGAGTCTTATAGCTTAGAGTCTTATAGCTTAGAGTCTTATAGCTTAGAGGCTCATAGCTGAGAGTCGTATAGCTTAGAGTCTTATAGCTTAGAGTATTATATCTTAGAGTCTTATAGCTTAAAGTCTTATAGCTTAGAGTCATATAGCTTAGAGTCTTATAGCTTAGAGGCTAATATCTTAGAGTCTTATAGCTTAGAGTATTATATTAGCTTATAGTCTTATAGATTAGAGTCATATAGATTAGTGTCTTATAGATTAGAGTCTTATAGCTTAGATTCTTATAGCTTAGGTAATCTTAGATTTGAGAAACTGATATCATAGTCTTTTAGCTTTGATTCTTATAGATTAGAATAGTATTGATTAGCTCCATTTTACTTAGAGGAATATAAATTAGAGTCTTATAGCTTAAGGGTTTCTAGCTTAATTACATACATATTAGAGTATGAAATCTTATAGTCTTATAGCTAAGAGTCTTATAGCTTAGAGTCTTATAGCTTAGAGTCTTATAGCTTAGAGTCTTATATCTTAGAGTCTTATAGCTTAGAGTCTTATAGCTTAGAGTCTTATAGCTTAGAGTCTTATAGATTAGAGTCTTATAGCTTAGATTCTTCTAGCTTAGAGTCTTATAGCTTAGAGTCTAATAGCTTAGAGTCTTAGAGCTTAGAGTCTTACATCATAATGTCTTATAGCTTAGAATCTTATAGCTTAGAGTCTTATAGCTTAAAGTGTTATGACTTAGAGTCTTATAGCTTAGAGTCTTATAGCTTAGAGTCTTATAACTTAGAGTATTATAGCTTAGAGACCTATAGCTTAGAGTCTTACAGCTTTGAGTCTTATAGCTTAGAGTCTTATAGCTTAGAGTCTTATAGCTTAGAGTCTTATAGCTTAGAGTCTTTTTTCTTAGAGTCTTTTAGCTTAGAGTCTTATAGCTTAGAGTCTTATAGCTTAGTGTCTTATAGCTTATAGTATTATAAATTAGATTCTTATATCTTAGAATATTATAGCTTAGAGTCTTATAGCTTAGAGTCTTATAGCTTAGTCAAATAGCTTAGAGTCTTATAGCTTAGAGTTTTATATCTAAGAGTATTATGTCTGTGCTTCTTTCAACACCGTGACATCTCTAATTGTGACTGAGTGGATTTAGCTTAGATATCTTAGTCTTGTAGCGTTTTTTCTTATATCTGTGTATCGTATTTTTCTGAGTTTTGTAGGTATTTGACTTAGCGCTTCGATTTCCATATAATAGGGACGAATATCGTCTATGCATATTTCTGTTTTTTTTTCATCTTAGCGTATTATAGATGATAGTCTTATATATAAGAGTCTTATATCTTAGTTTTATTGATTAGATTCTTATAGCTTAGAGTCTTATAGCTTAGAGTCTTATAGCTTAGAGTCTTATAGCTTAGAGTCTTATAGCTTAGAGTCTTATAGCTTAGAGTCTTTTAGCTTAGATTCTTTTAGCTTAGAGTCTTATAGCTTAGACTCTTATAGCTTAGTGTGTTATAGATTAGTGTATTTTAGATTATTGTATTATATCTTAGTGTCTCATAGCTTAGAGTCTCATAGCTTTGAGTCTTATAGCTTAGAATCTTTTAGCTTATAGTCTTATTCCTTAGATTATTATAGCTTAGTCATATAACTTAGAGTCTTATAGCTTAGATTCTTATATATTAGAGTATTATATAAGATTAGAGTATTATATCTTAGAGTCATTTAGCTTAGTGTCTTATAGCTTAGAGTCTTATAGTTTAGAGTCTTATAGCTGAGAGTCTTATATCTTAGAATCTTATAGCTTAGAGTCTTATATATTAGAGTATTATAGCCTAGAGACTTATAGCTTAGAGTCTTACAGCTTAGAGTCTTATAGCTTAGAGTCTAATAGCTTAGAGTTTTATAGCTTAGAGTCTTATAGCTTAAAGTCTGATAGCTTAGAGTCTTATAGCTCAGAGTATTATAGCTTAGAGTCTTATAGCTTAGAGTCTTAAAGATTAGAGTCTTATAGCTTATAGTCTAGTGGATTAGAGTCTTATAGCTTATAGTCTTATAGCTTAAAGTATTATAGATTAGAGTCTTATAGCTTAGAGTCATATATCTTAGTGTTATATATAATAGTCTTATATCTAAAAGTCTTATATCTTAGAGTCTTATAGCATAGAGTCTTATAGCTTAGAGTCTTATAGATTATAATCTTATAGCTTAAAGTCTTATAGCTTAGAGTCTTATAGATTAGAGTCTCATAGCTTAGAGTCTTATAGCTTAGAGCCTTATAGATTAGAGTCTTATAGCTTAGAGTCTTATAGCTTAGAGTCTTATAGCTTAGAGCCTTATAGCTTAGAATCTTATAGCTTAGAGTCTTATAGCTTAGAGTACTATATCTTAGAGTCTTATAGCTTATAATCTTATAGCTTATAGTCTTATAGCTTAGAGTCTTATAGCTTAGATTTTTATTGCTTAGAGTCTTATAGCTTAGAGTCTTATAGCTTAGAGTCTTAGAGCTTAGAGTCTTACATCTTAGTGTCTTATAGCTTAGAATCTTATAGCTTAGAGACTTATAGCTTATAGTGTTATGACTTAGAGTCTCATAGCTTAGAGTCTTATAGATTAGAGTCTTATATCTTAGAGTATTATATCTTAGAGATTTATAGCTTAGAGTCTTACAGCTTAGAGTCTTATATCTTAGAGTCTTACATCTTAGAGTATTATAGCTTAGAGTCTTATAGCTTATAGTCTTGTAGCTTAGAGTATTAGATCTTAGAGTAATAGAACTTAGTCTTATAGATTAGAGTCTTATATCTTAAAGTCTTATAGCTTAGAGTCTTATAGCTTAGACTCTTATAGCTTATATTATTATAGTTTAGACTCTTATATCTTATAGACTTATAGCTTTGAATCTTAGCGATCAGATACTAAGTTATAAGAGGCTTATAGATTAAATTTTAGTATCTTAGCTTATAGTAGATTATAGTCTTTCATCTTATATAATTATAAATTTGATACGTAAATCTTATTTTCATTTTTATTATTGACTTTCATATTATTGTCTTATACTTTCGAGTGTAAGATCTTAGAGTCTTATAGCTTAGAGTCTTATAGCTTAGAGTATTATATCTTAGATTATTAGATATTATAATCTGATATAATAGAGTATTATATCTTAGAGTATTAGAGCTTAGTCTTATATCATATAGTTTTTTATATAAGAGTCTTATATATTCGAGTCTTATATATAATAGACCTATATATTATAGTCTTATAGCGAAGATTCTTATGGTTTAAAGTCTTATATATTATAGTATTATAGCTTAGAGTCTTATGGCTTAGAGTCTTATAGATTATAGTCTTCTATCTTAGAGTCTTATAGCTTAGACTCTTATGGCTTAGAGTTTTTTAGCTGAGATTCTTATAGCTTGGAGTCTTATAGCTTATACACTTATATATTTGAGTATTATATGTTAGAGTCTTTTAGCGTAGAGTATTATCGCTTAGTCTTATATCTTAGATTCTTATATATTAGAGTATTATATCTTAGTCTGATTTATTAGAGTCTTATATCTTATAGTCTTATAGCTTAGAGTCTTATAGCTTAGAGTCTTATAGCTTAGAGTCTTACAGCTTAGAGTCTTATAGCTTAGAGTTTTATAACTTAAAGTATTTTAGCTTAGAGACTTATAGCTTAGAGTCTTATAGCTTAGAGCCTTATAGCTTAGAGTCTTATAGCTTAGAGTCTTATATTATTTATTTTATTTATTTCCCTCAAAAACGAGGAGTATAAAAGATAATTAAATAAATCTTCAAAAATCCAATACACACCATCAAACATAGCAACAATTTACAAGTTGCCCAAAAGAAAACTTAATCAAATGCAACAAATAGTAATAATGAAATCATGCACTTTTTAAACTATAGAAAAAAAAAGGAAAAATATAGCTGAGAGTCGTATAGCTTAGAGTCTTATAGCTTAGAGTATTATATCTTAGAGTCTTATAGCTTAGAGTCTTATAGCTTAGAGTCTTATAGCTTAGAGTTTTATAGCTTAGAGGCTCATAGCTTAGAGTCTTATATTAGCTTAGAGTCTTATAGCTTAGAGTCTTATAGCTTAGTGTCTTATAGCTTAGAGTCTTATAGGTTAGAGTCTTATAGCTGAGAGTCGTATAGCTTAGAATCTTATAGCTTAGAGTATTATATCTCAGAGTCTTATAGCCTAGAGACTTATAGCTTAAAGTCTTACAGCTTAGAGTCTTATAGCTTAGAGTCTAATAGCTTAGAGTTTTATAGCTTAGAGTCTTATAGCTTAAAGTCTGATAGCTTAGAGTCTAATAGCTCAGAGTCTTATAGCTTAGAGTCTTATAGCTTAGAGTCTTACAGCTTAGAGTCTTATAGCTTAGAGTCTTATAGCTTAGAGTCTTATAGCTTAGAGTCTTATAGCTTAAAGTCTTATAGCTTAGAGTCTTATAGCTTAGAGTATTATAACTTAGAGTTTTATATAATAGACTAATATCTTATAGTATTATATATAAGAGTCTTATATATTAGAGTCTTATATCTTAGAGTCTTATAGATTATACTCTTATAGCTTAGAGTATTATAGCTCAGAGTCTTATAGCTTAGAGTCTTATAGCTTAGAGTCTTATAGCTTAGAGTCTTATAGCTTAGAGTCTTATAGCTTAGAGTCTTATACCTTAGAGTCTTATAGCGTAGAGTCTTATAGCTTATAGTATTATAGATTAGAGTCTTATAGCTTAGAGTCTTATAGCTTAGAGTCTTATAGCTTAGAGTATTATAGCTTAGAGTCTTATAGCTTAGAGTCTTATAGCTTAGATTCTTATTGCTTAGAGTCTTATAGCTTAGAGTCTTATAGCTTAGAGTCTTATAACTTAAAGAATTATAGCTGATAGACTTACAGCTTAGAATCTTACATCTTAGAGTCTTATATCTTAGAGTGTTATGACTTAGAGTATTATAGCTTAGAGTCTTATAGATTAGAGTCTTATAACTTAGAGTATTATAGCTGAGAGATTTATAGCTTAGAGTCTTACATCTTAGAGTCTTATAGCTTAGAATCTTATATCTTAGAGTCTTATAGCTTAGAATCTTATAGCTTAGAGTCTTATAGCTTAAAGTCTTAAAGCTTATAGTAATATATCTTAGTCTTATAGATTAGAGTCTTATAGCTTAAAGTCTTATAGCTTAGAGTCTTATAGCTTAGAGTCTTATAGCTTAGAGTCTTATAGTTTAGAATCTTATAACTTAGAGTATTATAGATTATAGTCTTATAGCTTAGAGTCTTATAGCTTAGAGTCTTATAGCTTAGAGTCTTATAGATTATATTCTTATAGATTAGAGTCTTATAGCTTAGAGTCTTATAGCTTAGAGTCTTATAGCTTAGAGTCTTATAGCTTAGAGTCTTACATCTTAGATTATTATACCTTAGAGTTTTAGAGCTTATAGTCTAATAGCTTAGAGTCTTATAGCTTAGAGTCTTATAGCTTAGAGTATTTTTTCTTAGAGTCTTATAGCTTAGAGTCTTATAGCTTAGAGTCTTATAGCTTAGAGTCTTATAGCTTAGAGTCTTATGGCTTATAGTCTTATAGCTTAGAGTATTATAGCTTAGAGTATTATAGATTAGAGTCTTATAGATTAGAGTATTATAGATTTGAGTATTATATATTAGAGTCTTATAGCTCATTGTCTTATATATTAGTATTATAGCTTAGAGTCTTATATCTTAGAGTCTTATAGCTTAGAGTCTTATAGCTTAGAGTCTTATAGCTTAGATTATTAGAGCTTAGAGTCTTATAGCATAGTCATAAAGCTTAGAGTCTTATAGCTTAGGATCTTTTTGCTTATTGTTGTGTAGTTAAGATACTTGTATCTTAGAGATTATTAGCTTATAGTCATATATATTTTTGACTTATCTCTTAGAGTCTTATATCTTATATTCTTTTAGATTAGAGTCATATAGCTTAGAGTCTTATAGATTAGTGTCTTATAGCTTAGAGTCTTATAGCTTAGAGTCTTATAGCTTAAAGTCTTATAGCTGATAGTCTTTTAGCTTAGAGTCTTCTAGCTTAGAGTCTTATAGCTTAGAGTCCTATAGCTTAGAGTCTTATAGATTAGTGTATTATAGCTTAGAGTCTTATATCTTAGAGTCTTATAGCTTAGAGTCTTATATCTTAGAGTCATATATCTTTGAGTCTTATAGCTTAGAGTATTATATCTTAGAGTCTGATAGCTTAGAGTCTTGTAGCTTAGTCTTATAGATTAGATTCTTATTGATTAGAGTCTTATAGCTTAGAGTCTTATATCTTAGAGTCTTATAGCTTAGAGTGTTATAGCTTAAAGTCTTATATCGTAGAGTATAATAGCTTAGAGTATTATAGATTAGAGTCTTATAGCTTATAGTATTAGAGCTTAGACTCTTATAGCTTAGAGTCTTATAGCTTAGAGTCTTAAAACTTAGAGCCTTATAGCTTAGAGTAGTATAGCTGCGAGTCTTTTATCTTAGAGTCTTATTGCTTTGAGTCTTATAGCTTAGAGACTTATAGCTTATAGTCTTATAGCTTAGAGTCTTACATCTTAGAGTCTTATAGCTTAGAATCTTATAGCTTAGAGTCTTATAGCTTAAAGTCTTATCTCTTAGAGTCTTATAGCTTAGAGTCTTATAGCTTAGAGTCTTGTAGCTTAGAGTCTTATAGCTTAGAGTATTATAGCTTAGAGAATTATAGCTTAGAGTCTTATAGCTTAGAGTCTTATAGCTTAGAGTCTTATAGCTTAGAGTCTTATAGCTTAAAGTCTTATAGCTTAGAGTTTTATATCTTAGAGTCATATATATTAGTCTTATATATTAGAGTCTTATAGCTTATAGTCTTATAGCTTAGAGTCTTATAGCTTCGAGTCATATATCTTAGTCTTATAGATTAGAGTCTTATAGCTTAGAGCCTTATAGCTTAGATTCTTATAGCTTAGATTCATATAGCTTAGAGTCTTACAGCTTAGAGTCTTATAGCTTACAGTCTTATGGCTTACATTCTTATAGCTTAGAGTCTTATAGGTTAGAGTATTATAGCTTAGAGTCATATATCTTAGAGTATTACAGCTTAGATTATTATAGCTTAGAGTTTTATAGCTTAGAGTCTTATAGCTTAGAGTCTTATAGCTTAGAGTCTTATAGCTTAGAGTCTTATAGCTCATTGTCTTATAGCTTAGTTTTATAGCTTAGAGTCTTATAGCTTATAGTATTATATATTAGAGTGTTATATATTAGTCTTATAGCTTAGAGTCGTATAGATTAGAGAAATATATATGATATTTTTTTATTCTAGAATCGTATAGCTTTGAGTATTTTTGCTTACAGTCTTATAGCTTATTTTCTTATATATTAGAGTATTATATATTATTGTCTTATATATGAGTGTCTTATAGCATAACGTATTATATATTAGAGTCTCATAGCTTAGAGTCTTATAGCTTAGAGTCTTATATTAGCTTAGAGTCTTATAGCTTAGAGTCTTATAGCTTAGAGTATTAGATCTTAGAGTCTTATAGCTTAGAGTCTTATAGCTTAGAGTCTTATAGCTTAGAATCTTATATATTAGAGTCTTATATCTCAGAGTCTTATAGCTTAGAGACTTATAGCTTAAAGTCTTACAGCTTAGAGTCTTATAGCTTAGAGGCTCATAGCTTAGAGTCTTATAGCTTAGAGTCTTATAGCTTATAGTCTGATAGCTTAGAGTCTAATAGCTCAGAGTCTTATAGCTTAGGGTCTTATAGCTTAGAGTCTTACAGCTTAGAGTCTTATAGCTTAGAGTCTTATAGCTTAGAGTCTTATAGCTTAGAGTCTTATAGCTTAAAGTCTTATAGCTTAGAGTCTTATCTCTTAGAGTCATATAACTTAGTCTTATATATTAGAGTCTTATAGCTTAAAGTCTTATAGCTTAGAGTCTTATAGCTTAGATTCTTATCGATTAGACCATTATAGTTTATAATATTATAGCTTAGAGTCTTATAGCTTAGAGTATTATAGATTATAGGCTCACAGGTTAGAATCTTATAGCTCATTGTCTAACAGCTTATAGTCTTACATCTTAGAGTCTTAAAGCTTAGATTCTTATAGCTTAGATTATTATATCTTAGATTATTATAGATTAGATTCTTATAGCTGAGAGTCTTATAGATTAGATTCTTATAGCTTAGAGTCTTAGAGCTTAGAGTCGTATATCTTAGAGTCTTATAGCTTAGAGTCTTATAGCTTAGAGTCTTACAGCTTATAATATTATAGCTGAGAGACTTATATCTTAAAGTGTTACATCTTAAAGTCTTATAGCTTAGAATCTTATAGCTTAGAGTCTTATAGCTTAAAGTGTTATGACTTAGAGTCTTATAGCTTAGAGTCTTATAGCTTAGAGTCTTATAACTTAGAGTATTATAGCTTAGAGATTTATAGCTTAGAGTCTTACAGCTTAGAGTCTTATAGCTTAGAGTCTTATAGCTTAGAGTCTTATAGCTTAGAGTCTTATAGCTTAAAGTCTTATAGCTTAGAGTCTTATAGCTTAGAGTCATATAACTTAGTCTTATATATTAGAGTCTTATATCTAAAAGTCTTATAGCTTAGAGTCTTATAGATTAGAGTCTTACAGCATAGAGTATTATAGTTTAGAGTCTTATAGCTTAGAGTATTATAGCTAAGAGTCTTATTGCTTAGAGTCTTATAGCTTAGAGTCTTATAGCTTAGAGACTTATAGCTTAGATTCTTACAGCCTAGAGTCTTATAGTCTTAGAGTTTTATAAATTATATACTGTTATATTAGAGTAGTTTTTATTAGAGTCTTACAGCTTAGATTATTATAGCATAGAGTTTTATAGCTTAGAGTCTTATAGCTTAGAGTCTTGTAGCTTAGAGTCTTATAGCTTAGAGTCTTATAGCTTAGAGTCTTATAGCTTAGAGTCTTATAGCTTATAGTCTTATAGCTTAGTCATATAGCTTAGAGGCTTTTAGCTTAGAGTCTTATAGCTTAGAGTCTTGTAGCTTAGAGTAGTATAGCTTAGAATCTTATAGCTTAGAGTCTTATGGCTTAAAGTCTTATAGCTTAGAGTCTTATAGCTTAGAGTCTTATGGCTTAGAGTCTTATAGCTTAGAGTCTTATAGCTCAGAGTCTTATATCTTTGAGTCTTATAGCTTAGAGTCTTATAGCTTAGAGTCTTATAGCTTAGAGTATTATAGCTTAGAGTCTTATAGATTAGAGTGTTATAGCCTAGAGTCTTTTAGTTTAGAGTCTTATATCCTAGTATTATAGCTTAGATTCTTATAGCTTAGAGTCTTATAGCTTAGTCTTATTTATAAGATTCTTGTAGCTTAGAGTCTTATAGCATTGAGTCTTATATGTTAGAGAATTATAGCTTATAGACTTTTAGCTTATAGTCTTTTAGCTTAGAGTCTTATAGATTAAATTCTTATAGCTTACATTCTTTTAGCTTAGACTATTATAGCTTAGAGTCTTATAGCTTAGAGTCTTATAGCTTAGAGTCTTATAGCTGAGAGTCTTTTAACTTAGAGTCTTATAGCTTAGAGTATTATATCTTAGAGTCTTATAGCTTAGAGTCTTATAGCTTAGAGTCTTATAGCTTAGAGTCTTATAGCTTAGAGTCTTATAGCTTAGAGTCTTATATTAGCTTAGAGTCTTATAGCTTAGAGTCTTATAGCTTAGTGTCTTATAGCTTAGAGTCTTATAGCTCAGAGTCTTATAGGTTAGATTCAATTATCAGCTACACATATAGCTTAGATTCTTAGAGCTAAGAGTCTTTAAGCGACGAGTCTTACGTCGTAGAGTCTTATCTCTTAGAGTCTTTTAGCTGATAGTGTGAAAGATTTTAGTCTTTTAGCTTCGATTCTTTTAGCTTAGTGTCTGATAGCTTAGTCTTATAGCTTAGAGTCTTATAGCTTAGAGTCTTATAGCAGATAGTCATATAGCTTAGAGTCTTATAGCTTAGAGTATTATATCTTAGAGTCTTATAGCTTAGAGTCTTATAGCTTAGTTTTATAGCTTAAAGTCTTATAGATTAGAGTCTTATAGCTTAGAGGCTTATAGCTTAGAGTATTATAGCTTAGAGTCTTATAGCTTAGAGTCTTATAGCTTAGAGTCTTATAGCTTAGAGTCTTATAGCTTAGAGTCTTATAGCTTATAGTCTTATAGCTTAGAGTCTTATGACTTAGATTCTTATAGCTTAGATTTTTCTATCTTAGAGTATTATAGCTTAGATACTTGCTGCTTATAGTCTTACTGCTTATAGTATTAAGCTAAGATAATTATAACTTAGATTCTTATAGCTGATAGTTATATATACTAGATACTTATAGATTAGAGTCTTATAGAGTTTAGTCTTTTAGCTGAGAGTATTAAATCTTCTAGTATTATACCTTAGAGTTTTATAGATTATATTCTTATAGCTTAGAGTCTTATAGCTTATAGTCTTATAGATTAGAGTCTTATAGCTTAGAGTCTTATAGCTTAAAGTCTTATAGCTTAGAGTCATATATCTTAGAGTATTATATCTTAGAGTCTTTGATGTTATATTCTTATAGCTTAGAGTCTTACAGCTTAGATTATTATAGCTTAGAGTCTTATAGCTTAGAGTCTTATAGCTTAGAGTCTTATAGCTTAGAGTCTTATAGCTAATTGTCTTATACCTTAGTTTTATAGCTTAGAGTCTTATAGCTTAGAGTCTTATAGCTTATAGTCTTATAGCTTAGAGTCTTATAGCTTAGAGTTTTATAGCTTAGAGTCTTATAGATTAGTCTTATATCTTAGAGTCGAATAGCTTATAGAATTCGGGGACATTGACGTATATATTAGATTCTTATATCATAGAGTCTTATTTCTAATAGTCTTAGTGATTAGAGTTTTTTATCTGTTTTTAATTTATCTGTGTTTATTATTGAATTTTATCTTTTATCGTCTTGGCTTAGATCTTAGAGTCGTTATTGTTAGTGTATTATATAGGAGAGTCTGATTTGTTTTAGTCTTCTATATTAGTGTAATAGATATTAGAGTCTTTGTGAGGAGTTAAATATGTCTTAGAGTAATATATATTAGTGTCTTATAGATTCGAGTCTTATTTCTTAGAGTCTTATATCTTGGAGTGTTATATCTTATTGTCGTATAGCTTAGAGTTTTATAGCTTAAAGTCTTACAGCTTAGAGTATTATACCTTAGAGTCTTATAGCGTAGAGTCTTGTAGCTTAGATCTTAGAGCTTAGAGAATTATAGCTTAGAGCCTTGTGGCTTAGAGCCTTATATATTAGAGTCTTTTAGCTTATCGTCTTACTACCTAGAGTCTTACAGCGTTTAGTCTTATAGATTATAGACTTATAACTTAGATTCTTATGGCTAAGATCATTAAAGCTTAGAGTCTTATAGATTAGATTCTTATAGACTAGAGTATTGTAGATTAGAGTCTTATATCTTAGAGTGTTATAGATTAGAGTCTTATATCTTAGATTCTTATTGCTTAGAGTCTTATAGCTTAGAGTCTAAGAGCTTAGAGTCTTAGAGCTTAGAGTCTTACATCTTAGTGTATTATAGCTGAGAATCTTATAGCTTAGAGTCTTATAGCTTATAGTCTTATTGCTGAGAGTCTTGTATCTTAGAGTCTTATATCTTAGAGTCTTATAGCTTAGAGTCTTATAGCTTAGAATCTTATATCTTAGAGTCTTATAGCTTAGAGTCTTATAGCTTAGAGTCTTATATCTTAGAGTCTTATAGCTTAGAGTCTTATAGCTTAAAGTCTTATAGCTTAGAGTGTTATAGCTTAGAGTCATATAACTTAGTCTTATATATTAGAGTCTTATAGCTTAGAGGCTTATAGCTTAGAGTATTATATCTTAGAGTATTATATCTTATAGTCTTATATCTTATAGTCTTATAGTTTAGAGTCTTATAGCTAAGAGTTTTATAGCTTAGAGTATTATAGCTTAGAGTCTTATAGCTTAGATTCTTATAACTTAGAGTATTACATCATAATGTATTATAGCTTAGAATCTTATAGCTTAGAGTCTTATAGCTTAAATTCTTATAACTTAGAGTCTTATAGCTTATAGAATTCGCTATGATAGAATTAGCGCATAGAGAACTAGCTCTTAGAGTCTTACAGCTTAGAGTCTTACAGCTTAGAGTCTTTTAGCTTAGATACTTATGGCTTAGAGTATTATATCTGTGTGTATTTTAGCTTAGAGTCGTACGTATTATAGTATTATAGCTTAGAGTCATATAACTTAGTCTTATAGATTAGAGTCTTATAGCTTAAAGTCTTATAGCTTAGAGTCATAAGGCTTAGAGTGTTATAGTTTAGAATATTATAGGCAAGAGTGTTATAGCTTCGAGTCGTATATCTTAGATTCATATATCTTAGAGTCTTATAGATTAGAGTCTTATAGATTAGAGTCTTTTAGGTTAGAGTCTTATAGCTTAGATTCTTATTGCTTTGAGTCTTATAGCTTATAGTCTAATAGCTTAGAGTCTTAGAGCTTAGAGTCTTACATCTTAGTGTGTTATAGCTTAGACTCTTATAGCTTAGAGTCTTATAGCTTATAGTCTTATTACTTAGAGCCTTATAGCTTAGAGTCTTATAGCTTAGAGTTTTATAGCTTAGAGTCTTATAGGTTAGTGTCTTATGGTTCTGAGTCTTATAGCTTAGAGTCTTATAGCTTAGAGTCTTAGAGCTTAGAGTCTTATATCTTAGTGTCTTATAGCTTAGAGTCTTATAGCTTAGAGTCTTATAGCTTAAAGTCTTATCTCTTAGAGTCTTATAGCTTAAAGTATTATAGCTTAGATTCTTATAGATTAGAGTCTTATATCTTAGAGTATTATAGATTATAGTCTTATAGATTAGAGTCTTATAGCTTAAAGTATTATAGCTTAGAGTCTTATAGCTTAGAGTCATATAACTTAGTCTTATAGATTAGAGTCTTATAGCTTAAAGTCTTATAGCTTAGAGTCTTATAGCTTAGAGTCTTATAGCTTAGAGTATTATAGCTTAGAGTCTTATAGCTTATAGTCTTAAGGCTTAGATTCTTTTGTCTTAGCTTCTTATAGATTATGTACTTAAAGATGAGAGTTATACCGCTAAACTAAATATACCTACTATTCTTGCAGATAATATCATTGTATCGTAGAGTCTAACAGCTTATTTACTTATAGAGGAGAGTTATACTAATTCAATGGGTCTAGCTCATAGTCTTATAGCTTAGTTTTATAGCTTATAGTCTTATAGCTTAGAGTCTTATAGCTTAGAGTCTTATAGCTTAGTCTTATAGCTTAGAGTCTTTTAGCTTA
This sequence comes from Artemia sp. Qi Xiang Cuo, assembly GCF_049724085.1. Taxonomy (NCBI): domain Eukaryota; kingdom Metazoa; phylum Arthropoda; class Branchiopoda; order Anostraca; family Artemiidae; genus Artemia; species Artemia sp. Qi Xiang Cuo. Next base: position 168,542 of record NW_028300730.1, read on the forward strand.
GAGTCTTATAGCTTAGAGTCTTATAGCTTAGAGTCTTATATCTTAGAGTCTTATAGCTTAGAGTCTTTTAGCTTAGAGTCTTTTAGCTTAGAGTGTTATAGCTTAGAGTCTTATAGCTTAGAGTCTTATAGCTTAGAGTCTTATAGCTTAGTGTATGATAGCTTAGAGTCTTATATATTAGAGTCTTATAGCTTAGAGTCTTATAGCTGATATTCATATAGTTTGGAGTCTTATAGCTTAGAGTATTATATCTTAGAGTCTTATAGCTTAGAGTCTTATAGCTTAGTTTTATATCTTATAGTCTTATCTCTTAGAGTCTTTTAGATTAGATTATTATAGCTTAGAGTCTTATAGCTTAGAGTCTTATAGCTTAGAGTATTATAGCTTAGAGTCTTATAGCTTAGAGTCTTATAGCTTAGAGTCATATAGCTTATAGTCTTATAGCGTAGAGTCTTATTGCTTAGATTCTTATAGCTTAGAGTCTTATAGCATAGACTCTTATAGCTTTGAGTCTTATAGCTTAGAGTTTTATAGATTAGAGTCTTATAGCTTAGAGTCTTATATCTTATAGTCATATATCTTAGATTCTTGTAGCTTATAGTATTATAGCTTAGAGTCTTATAGATTAGATTCTTATAGCTTAGAGTCTTATAGCTTAGAGAATTATAGATTAAATTATTATATATTAGAGTACTATAGAAGAGACTATTAGAGATTAGTTTATTATATATTAGTGTATTATATATTAGTCTTATAGCTTAGAGTCTTATAGATTAGGGTCTTATAGCTTAGAGTCTTATATCTCAGTGTCTTATAGCTTAGTTTTATAGCTTATAGTCTTATAGCTTAGAGTCTTATAGCTTATAGTCTTATAGCTTAGAGTCTTTTAGCTTAGAGTCTTATAGCTTAGAGTATTTTAGCTTAGAGTCTTTTAGATTAGAGTCTTACAGCTTATAGTCTTATAGCTTAGAGTCTTATAGCTTAGAGTCTTATAGCTGAGAGTCTTATAGCTTAGAGTCTTATAGCTTTGAGTATTATATCATAGAATCTTATAGCTTAGAGTCTTATAGCTTAGAGTCTTATAGCTTAGAGCCTTATAGCTTAGTATTATATCTTAGAGGCTTATATCTTAGAGTCTTTTATCTTAGAGTCTTATAGCTCAGAGTCTTATAGCTTAGAGTCTTACTGTTTAGAGTCTTAGAGCTTATAGTATTACATTTTAGAGTCTTATAGCTTAGATTCTTATAGCTTAGAGTCTTATAGATTAGAGTCTTATAAATTAGAGTCTTATAGCTTAGAGTCTTATAGCTTAGTCTTATAGCTAAGAGTCTTATAGCTTAGAGTCTTATAGCTTAGAGTCTTATAGCTTAGAGTCTTTTAGCTTAGAGTCTTATAGCTTAGTCTTATAGCTTAGAGTCTTATATCATAGAGTCTTATAGCTTAGTCTTATAGCTTAGAGTCTTATAGCTTAGAGTCTTATAGCTTAGAGTCTTATAGCTTAGAGTCTTATATCTTAGAGTCTTATATCTTATATTCTTATAGCTTAGAGTCTTTTAGAGTAGAGTCTTTTAGCTTAGAGTCTTATAGCTTAGAGTCTTATAGCTTAGTGTCTTATATCTTAGAGTCTTATAGCTTAGAGTCTTATAGCTTAGAGTCTTATAGATTTGAGTCTTATCGCTTAGAGTATTATAGCTTAGAGACTTTCAGCTTATAGTATTATAGCTTAGAGTTGTATATCTTAGAGACTCATAGCTTATAGGCTTATAGCTTAGAGTCTTATATTACCTTAGGGTCTTATAGCTTCGAGTCTTAAAGCTTAGATGCTTAAAGCTTAAAGTCTTGTAGCTTAGAGTCTAATAGCTTAGAGTCTTATAGTTTAGAGTCTTATAGCTTAGAGTCTTATAGCTTAGAGTATTATAGCTTAGAGTCTTATAGCTTAGAGTCTTATAGCTTAGAGTCTTATAGCTTAGAGTCTTATAGCTTAGAGTCTTATAGCTTAGATTTATATTGCTTAGAGTCTTATAGCTTAGAGTCTTATAGCTTAGAGTCTTAGAGCTTAGAGTCTTACATCTTAATGTATTATAGCTTAGAATCTTATAGATTAGAGTCTTATAGCTTACAGTCTTATGACTTAGAGTCTTGTAGCTTAGAGTCTTATAGTTTAGAGTCTTATAGCTTAGAGTCTTATAGCTTATAGTCTTATAGCTGAGAGACTTATAGCTTAGAGTCTTTTAGCTTAGAGTCGTATAGCTTAGAGTCTTATAGCTTAGATTCTTATAGCTTAGAGTCTTATAGCTTAGAGCCTTATAGCTTAGTCTTATAGCTTAGAGGCTTATAGCTTAGAGTCTTATAGCTTAGAGTCTTATAGCTTAGAGTAATATAGCTTAGAGTCTTATAGCTTAGAGTCTTATAGTTTAGAGTTTTATAGCTTAGAGTCTTAGATTTTCGAGTCTTATGGCTTGAATACCTATAGTTTTTGGTTATATAGCTCAGAGTATTATATCTTATAGTCATATAGCCGAGATTCTTATAAGGTAGATTCTTATAGTTTAGATTCTAATTGCTTATAGGTTTTCGGCATAAAGTCTTTTTGCTTAGAGACGTATAGCTTAGTCTTATATATTAGATTCTTATATAATATATTCTTATATCTTAGTCTTATATATTAGAGTCTTATAGATTAGAGTCTTATAGCTTAGAGTTTTATAGCTTAGAGTCTTATATAATAGATTATTTTAGCTTAGAGTCTTATAAATTAGAGTCTTATATCCTTTATTATTTCATCTGAGAGTGTTAGAGCTTAGAGTGTTTTAGCTCTGTATCATCTAGGTGAGTTCATTAACGCTGAGTTTGGTTTATAATATTGTCATACTTATGATAGTCATATAGATTAGTGAAGTAAATAACCGTTACTTGAATAATAGAGTCTTAAATCTTCTATTCTTTTAGCTTATTTGCTTATATTTTAGTTGAATATCGCATAGATTCTTTTATCAGGGAGTCTAGTGGATTTGAGTCGTATAGACGAGCGACGTAGGTCTAATATTCTCCCATCTTAAATTAAAGTAGCTTAGTGGTTTATAGCATAGATTATTAGGGCATTGATAAATATTTCTTCGGTAAAAATTTGTTATAGTCTTAAAGCCTAGAGTAGAATATAGGCTTGTCTTTAATCTTAGTGTGTTATGGGTTAGAGTTTTATAGCTTAGAGTCTTATAGCTTAGAGTCTTATAGCTTAGAGTCTTAGAGCTTAGAGTCTTACATCTTACTGTCTTATAGCTTAGATTCTTATATCTTATAGTCTTATATCTTATATTCTTATTGCTTAGAGTCTTATAACTTAGAGTCTTACAGCTGATCGTCTTTAAGCTGAGAGTCTTTGAGCTTAGAGTCTTCTATCTTAGAGTCCTATAGATAATAGTCCTAAGTATGATAGTCTTATATAATGGATTATAACAGCTTAGAGTCTTATAGCTTAGATTTATATTGCTTAGAGTCTTATAGCTTAGAGTCTAATAGCTTAGAGTCTTAGAGCTTAGAGTCTTACATCTTAATGTATTATAGCTTAGAATCTTATAGCTTAGAGTCTTATAGATTATAGTCTTATATCTTAGAGTGTGATAGCTGAGAGTCTTGTAGTCTTAGATTCTTAGAGCTTATTTACTTGTAGCTTTGAGTCAAATTGCTTTGTGACTTATTTAATAGAGTATTACAGCTCCGAGTCTTATAAAATATATTCAAACAGCTTCGCGTCTTACGGCTCATAGACTTATAGCTCTTAGTCTTCCAACTTATAGACTAACGGCTTTTTGTTTTATAGCTTAGTCTTATAACTTATATTGTTGTAGCTAAAATTATTACATCTTAGATTATTATACATTAGATTATAATAGCTTATAGTTTTATAGCTTAGAGTCTAGTACCTTAGGGTCTTACAGATTAGAGTCTTATATTTTATAGTCTTATAGCTTAGAGTCTTATAGCTTAGAGTCATATAGATGTGAGTCATATAGCTTCTAGTGAGATATCTAACAGTCTTATAGATTAGAGTCTTATAGCTTAGATTCTTATAGCTTAGAATCTTGTAGCTTAGATTCTTATAGCTTTTGGTCGTGAAACTAAGAATCAGTTAGCATAGAGTCATATATATCAGAGTCTAATAGATAAGATTCTAAAATCTTATATTCAAATAGATAATCGTCATTTAGATTAGATTCTAACAGCTTTGATTCATATTGATTAGTGTAAATCGTATTGGAGTCATATAGATTATAGTATTATATCTTAGAGTTTTATAGCTTAGATTCTTCTAGCTTAGAGTCTTATAGCTTAGAGTCTTATATCTTAGAGTCTTATAGCTTAGAGTTATATATCTTAGAGTCTTATATCTTAGAGTCCTATAGCTCATTGTCTTATAGCTTAGTTTTATAGCTTAGAGTCTTATAGCTTAGAGTCTTATAGCTTATAGTCTTATAGCTTAGAGTATTATAGATTAGTGTTTTATAGCTTAGAGTATTATAGCTTAGTCTTATAGCTTAGAGTCTTATAGCTTAGAGTCTTTTAGCTTAGAGTCTTATTGCTTAGAGTCTTATAGCTTAGTGTCTTATAGATTATAGTCTTATAGATCATTGTATTATAGCTTAGTTTTATATCTTAGAGTATTATAGCTTAGAGTCTTATAGCTTATAGTGTTATAGCTTAGAGTCTTATAGCTTAGAGTTTTATAGCTTAGAGTCTTATAGCTTAGTCTTATAGCTTAGTGTCTTATAGCTTAGAGTCTTTTAGCTTAGAGTCTTTTAGCTTAGAGTCTTTTAGCTTAGAGTCTTATAGCTTAGAGTATTATAGCTTAGAGTCTCATAGCTTAGAGTCTTATAGTTTAAATTCTTATAGCTTAGAGTCTTATAGCTTAGAGTCTTAATGCTTAGAGTCTTAAAGCTTAGAGTCTTATAGCTTAGAGTCTTTTAGCTGAGAGTCTTTTAGCTTAGAGTCTTATAGCTTAGAGTCTTATAGCTTAGTGTCTTATAGATTATAGTCTTATAGCTTAGAGTCTTATAGCTTAGAGTCGTATATCTTAGAGTCTTATAGCTTAGAGTCTTATAGCTTAGAGTCTTATAGCTTAGAGTCTTATAGCTTAGAGTCTTATAGCTTAGCGTCTTACAGCTTATAGTCTTATAGCTTATAGGCTTATAGCTTAGAGTCTTATAGCTTAGAGTCTAATAGCTTAGAGTCTTAGAGCTTAGAGTCTTACATCTTAATGTCTTATAGCTTAGAATCTTATAGCTTAGAGTCTTATAGCTTAGAGTCTTATAGCTTAGAGTCTTATAGCTTTTAGTCTTATAGCTTAGAGTCTTATAGCTAAGAGTCTTGTAGCGTAGAGTTTTATAGATTAGAGTCTTATAGCTTTGAGTCTTATAGCTTGGAGTCTTATAGCTTAGATTTATATTGCTTAGAGTCTTATAGCTTAGAGTATTAGAGGTTAGAGTCTTATAGCTTAGAGTCTTACATCTTAATTTATTATAGCTTATAATCTTATATCTTAGAGTCTTATAGATTAAAGTCTTATGAATTAAAGTCTTTTAGCTTAGTTTCTTTTAGGTTAGAGTCTTATAGCTTAGTGTCTTATAGCTTATAGTCCTATAGCTGAGAGACTTATAGCTTAGAGTCTTATAGCTTATAGTCTTATATCTAAAAGACTCTCAGCTAAAAGACTCTAAGCTATAAGACTCTAAGCTTTAAGACTCTAAGCCGTAAGACTCTAAGCTATAAGACTCTAAGCTATAAGACTTTAAACTATAAGACTCTAAGCTATGAGACTCTAAGATATAATACTCTAAGCTATAAGACTCTAAGCTAAAAGACTCTAAGCTAAAAGACTCTAAGCTAAAAGACTCTAAGCTATAAGACTCTAAGCTATAAGACTAAGCTATAAGACTCTAAGCTATAAGACTCTAAGCTATAAGACTCTAAGCTATAACACTCTAAGCTATAAGACTCTAAGCTATAAGACTCTAAGCTATAAAACTAAGATATAAGATACTGATAAATAAGACTCTAATCTATAATACCCTAATATATAATACTCTAAGACATAATTCTCTAAGATATAAGACTCTAAGCAATAAGACTCAAAGCTCTAAGACTAATAGCTAAGACTCTAATATCTAAAACACTCACATAGAAGAATCTAATCTATAAGACTATAAGCTATAATACTCTAAGCTATAAGACTCTAAGCTATAATACTAAGCTATAAGACACTGAGCTATAAGACAATAATATATAATACTCTAAGATATAAGACTCTAATCTATAAGACTCTAAGATATAAGACTCTAAGCTATAATACTCTAAGATATAATACTCTAAGATGTAAGACTCTAAGCTATAAGACTCTAAGCTATAAGACTCTAAGCTATAAGACTATAAGCTATAAGACTCTAAGCTATAAAACTATAAGCTATAAGACTCTAAGCTATAAGACTCTAATCTATAAGACTCTAAGATATAAGACTATAAGCTATAAGACTTTAAGCTATAAGACTATAATATATAAGACTCTAAGCTATAAGACTCTAATCTATAAGACTCTAAGCTATAAGACACTAAGCTATAATACTCTAAGCTATAAGACTCAAAGCTATATGACCCAAAGAAGTAAGACTCTAAGATATATGACTATAAGTTATAAGACTATAACCTGTAAAAATCTAAGCTATAAGAATCTAAGCCATATGACTCTAAGTTATAATACGATTATATAAATTACTATTATATGTAACAATATAATCCATAACACTCTAAGTTATAAGACTCTAAGCTATAAGACTCTAATCTATAAGACTCTAAACTATAAGACTCTAAGCTATAAGACTCTAAGACATAAGACTTTAAGCTATAAGACTCTAAGCTATAAGATTCTAAGCTATAAGAAATTAAGATGTAAGACTCTAAGCTCTAAGACTCTAAGCTATTATACTCTAAGCTATAAGACTCTAAGCAATATAAATCTAAGCTATAAGACTCTAAGCTATAAGACTCTAAGCTATAAGACTCTAAGCTATAAGACACTAAGCTGTAAGACTCTCAGCTATAAGACTCTAAGCTAGAAAACTCTAAGCTATAAGACTCTAAGCTATAAGACTCTAAGCTATAAGAGTCTAAGCTATAAGACATTAAGATGTAAGACTCTAAGCTCTAAGACTCTAAGCTATTAGACTCTAAGCTATAAGACTCTAAGCAATATAAATCTAAGCTATAAGACTCTAAGCTATAAGACTCTAAGCTAAAAGACTCTAAGCTAAAAGACTCTAAGCTATAAGACTCTAAAATTTAAGACTCTAAGCCGTAAGACTCTAAGCTATAAGACTCTAAGCTATAAGACTTTAAACTATAAGACTCTAAGCTATGAGACTCTAAGCTATAATACTCTAAGCTATAAGACTCTAAGCTATAAGACTCTAAGCTAAAAGACTCTAAGCTAAAAGACTCTAAGCTATAAGAAACTAAGCTATAAGACTAAGCTATAAGACTCTAAGCTATAAAACTCTAAGCTATAAGACTCTAAGCTATAACACTATAAGCTATAAGACTCTAAGCTATAAGACTCAAAGCTATAAAACTAAGATATAAGACAATCACAAATAAGACTCTAATCTATAAGACACTAAGCTATAATACTCTCAGACATAAGACTCTAAGCTAAAAGACTCTAAGCTATAAGACTCTAAGCTATAAGACTAAGCTATAAGACTCTAAGCTATAAAACTCTAAGCTATAATACTCTAAGCTATAAGACTATAAGCTATAAGACTATAAGCGTATTATAGCGTATTAAGCGTATTAAGCGTATATAAGCTTATAAAAGCGTATTATAAGCTATAAGACTATAGAGTATTATAGCTTAGAGTCTTATAGCTTAGAGTGTTATAGCTTAGAGTCTTATAGCTTAGAGTTTTATAGCTTAGAGTCTTATAGCTTAGTCTTATAGCTTAGTGTCTTATAGCTTAGAGTCTTTTATCTTAGAGTCTTTGAGCTTATAGTCTTTTATCTTAGAGTCTTATAGCTTAGAGTATTATAGCTTAGAGTCTCATAGCTTAGAGTCTTATAGTTTAAAGTCTTATAGCTTAGAGTCTTATAGCTTAGAGTCTTACGGCTTAGAGTCTTAAAGCTTAGAGTCTTATAGCTTAGAGTCTTTTAGCTGAGAGTCTTTTAGCTTAGAGTCTTATAGCTTAGAGTCTTATAGCTTAGAGTCTTATAGCTTAGAGTCTTATAGCTTAGAGTCTTATAGCTTGGAGTCTTATAGCTTAGATTTTTATAGCTTAGAGTATTATAGCTTAGAGTCTAATAGCTTAGAGTCTTATAGCTTAGAGTCTTACAGCTTAATGTATTGTAGCTTAGATTCTTATAGCTTAGAGTCTTATAGCTTAGAGTCTTAGAGTTTAGAGTTTTACATCTTAGAGTCTTATAGCTTAGAATCTTATAGCTTAGAGTCTTATAGCTTAGAGTCTTATAGCTTAGAGTCTTATAGCTTGGAGTCTTATAGCTTAGATTTATATTGCTTAGAGTCTTATAGCTTAGAGTATAATAGCTTAGAGTCTTAGAGCTTAGAGTCTTACATCTTAATGTCTTATAGCTTAGAATCTTATAGCTTAGAGTCTTATAGCTTAAAGTCTTATGACTTAGAGTCTTTTAGCTTAGAGTCTTATAGCTTAGAGTCTTATAGCTTAGAGTCTTGTAGCTTAGAGAATTATAGTTTATATTATTTTTGCTTAGAGTCTTATTTCTTATAGTATTAGTGATTATAAACTTAGTTATTAGGTTCTTTGATATGATTTTATTCTCTCTTTGAGTATTCGATGATAGAGTATTATAGCGGAAAGTCTTATAGCTTTAAGTATTATATCTTATAGTATTATATATTAGTGTCTTTTAGAGTAGAGTCTTTTATCTTATAGTCTTATAGCTTATAATATTATAGCTTAGAGTCATATATCTTAGAGTCTTATAGCTTAGAGTCTTATAGTTTAGAGTCTTATAGCTTAGATTCTTATAGCTTAGAGTATTATAGCTTAGAGTCTTATAGCTTAGAGTCTTATAGCTTAGAGTCTTACAGCTTAGAGTCTTATAGCTTAGAGTCTTATATCTTATAGTCTTATAGCTTGGAGTCTTATAGCTTAGAGTCTTATAGCTTAGAGTCTTATAGCTTAGAGTCTTATATCTTAGAGTCTTATAGCTTAGAGTCTTATAGCTTAGAGTCTTATAGCTTAGAGTATTATATCTTAGAGCATTATATCTCATTGTCTTATAGATTAGTGCTTTATCTTAGAGTCCTATATCATAGATTCTTATAGATTAGAGTGTTATATATTAGAGTCTTTTATATTAGTATTATTTAGCTTAGAGTCTTTTATATTAGTCTTATAGATTATAGTCTTATAGCTTAGAGTCTTATAGCTTAGAGTCGTATGGCTTAGAGTCTTATAGCTTAGGGTCTTATAGCTTAGAGTCTTATAGCTCATTGTCTTATAGCTTAGTTTTATAGCTTAGAGTATTATAGCTTAGTGTCTTATAGCTTATAGTGTTATAGCTTAGAGTCTTATAGCTTAGAGTTTTATAGCTTATAGTCTTATAGCTAAAAGACTCTAAGCTAAAAGACTCTAAGCTATAAGACTCTAAGCTTTAAGACTCTAAGCATAAAGACTCTAAGCTATAATACTCTAAGATATAATACTATAATCTATAAGAATCTAAGATATGAGACTCTAAGATATAATACTCTAAGCTATAAGACTCTAAGATAAAAGACTCTAAGCTCAAAGACTCTAAGCTAAAAGACTCTCAGCTATAAGACTCTAAGCTATAAGACTAAGCTATAAGACTCTAAGCTATAAAACTCTAAGCTATAAAACTCTAAGCTATAACACTCGAATCTATAACACAATAAGATATAAGATAATACTAGATAAACATACGAGATAAGACTCTGAGAAATAATACATTATTCAATAAGGCCATCATAACAAAGTCTATACTACAAACGAATATCCTATATTATACTATAATAAATAATACTATAATATATAATACTAAGATCTATGACTCTAAGATATAATAAACTAAGATCTAAGATTATAAGCTATATCACTCTAATCTCTAAGAATCTAAGCTCTAGGACTCTAAGCTATAACACTAATCTATAATACACTGAGCTATAAGACTCTAATATATAATACTCTAAGCTCTAAAACTCTCAGCTATAAGACTCTAATCTATAAGACTCTAATCTATAAGACTCTAAGCTATAATACTCTAAGCTATAAGACTCTAAGCTATAAGACTCTAAGCTATAAGACTATAAGCTATAAGACTCTAAGCTATAAGAATCTAAGATATATAACTCTTGTCTGTTACACTATAATATACAAGTAACTTATATATAAGACTCTAAGATATATGACTCTGAGATATAATACGCTAATCTATAAGACTCTAAGCAAGATTCTAAGCTCAAAGACTCTAAGCTATAAGCCTCTACCCAATACGACCCAAACCTATAAGATTCTAACCTAAATGACACTAAGCTATATTATTCTAAGCTATAAAACTCTAAGCTATAAGAATCTAAGCTGTAAGAATATAATCAATAATAATCTAATATATATGACTCTAAGCTATAAGACTCTAAGCTATAATACTCTAAGCTATAAGACTCTAAGCTATAAGATTCTAATTTATAAGACTCTAAGCTATAAGACTCTAAGCTATAAGACTCTAAGCTATAAGACTCTCAGCTACAAGACTCTAAGTCATAAGACTTTAAGCTATAAGACTCTAAGCTATAAGATTCTAAGCTATAAGAACTTAAGATGTAAGACTCTAAGCTATAAGACTCTAAGCTATTAGACTCTAAGCTATAAGACTCTAAGCAATATCAATCTAAGCTATAAGATTCTAAGTTAATAGACTAAAATCTGTAACAATCGAAGCTATAACGCTCAAAGCTCCAAGACTCTAAGTTATAAGTTTCTAAGCTATATGACTGTAAACTTCAAGACTCTAATCTCAAATAGTAAAATATAGTAGATTATAAGATATAATACAATAAGATATAAGACTCTAAGCTCTAAGACTCTAAGCTATTAGACTCTAAGCTATAAGACTCTAAGCAATATAAATCTAAGCTATAAGACTCTAAGCTATAAGACTCTAAGCTAAAAGACTCTAAGCTAAAAGACTCTAAGCTATAAGACTCTAAGCTTTAAGACTCTAAGCCTTAAGACTCTAAGCTATAAGACTCTAAGCTATAAGACTATAAACTATAAGACTCTAAGCTATGAGACTCTAAGCTATAATACTCTAAGCTATAAGACTCTAAGCTAAAAGACTCTAAGCTAAAAGACTCTAAGCTAAAAGACTCTAAGCTATAAGACACTAAGCTATAAGACTAAGCTATAAGACTCTAAGCTATAAAACTCTAATCTATAAGACTCTAATCTATAACACTATAAGCTATAAGACTCTAAGCTATAATACTCTAAGCTATAAAACTAAGCTATAAGACAATTAGCTATAAGACTCTAAGCTATAAGGCCCTCATCTATAAGACTCTAAGCTATAAGACTCTAAGCTAAAAGACTCTAAGCTATAAGACTCTAAGCTATAAGACTAAGCTATAAGACTCTAAGCTATAAAACTCTAAGCTATAATACTCTAAGCTATATGACTATAAGCTATAAGACTATAAGCGTATTATAGCGTATTAAGCGTATTAAGCGTATATAAGCTTATAAAAGTATTATAAGCTATAAGACTATAGAGTATTATAGCTTAGAGTCTTATAGCTTATAGTGTTATAGCTTAGAGTCTTATATCTTAGAGTCTTATAGCTTAGAGTCTTATAGCTTAGTCTTATAGCTTAGTGTCTTATAGATTAGAGTCCTAGATCTGATTTTATTATAGCTGAGAGTCTTTTATCATAGAGTCTTATAGCTTAGAGTATTTTATATAAGAGTATTGTAGACTAGAGTATAATAGTTTAAAGTCTTAGAACTTATAGTAAAATTGCTTCGGAGCAAAGGGATTAATGTAGTATATATTATACTCAATACGAATATAGTCTAAAATATTATATTAATTAAGCATAGATTCTAGACTATTCGAGTCTTATATCTATGTGGCTTTTATCATCTATTCTTATGTAGTAAATTGTTATCGCTTAGAGTCTTATAGCTTAGATTTATATTGCTTAGAGTCTTATAGCTTAGAGTCTAATAGCTTAGAGTCTTAGAGCTTAGAGTCTTACATCTTAATGTCTTATAGCTTAGAATCTTATAGCTTAGAGTCTTATAGCTTAGAGTCTTATAGCTTAGAGTCTTACATCTTTGAGTCTTATATCTGAGAGACTTATAGCTTAGAGACATATAGCTTATAGTCTTATAGCTTAGAGTATTATAGCTTTGAGTATTATAGCTTAGAGTAATATAGCTTATAGTCTTATATCTTATATTCTTATATCTTATAGTCTTGTATATTAGAGACTTACAGCTTAAATTCTTATATAGTATAATCTTATATCTTAGAGTCTTATAGCTTAAAGTCTTATGTCTTAGAGTCTTGTAGCTTAGAGTCTTATAGCTTAGAGTCTTATAGCTTAGAGTCTTATAGCTTAGAGTCTTATAGTTTAGAGTCTTATGGCTTAGAGTCTTACAGCTAATATTCATATTCTTACTCATCTTTCGGTTGAGTCATATAGCTTATAGTCTTATAGCTTAGAGAAATACAGCTTAGATTCTTGAGGCTTAGATCGTTACAGAGTTGTATAATTTACGTTAGGGTCGTATAGCTTTGTGTCTTGTAGCTTAGAGTATTATAGCTTAGAGTATTATAGCTTAGAGTCTTATAGCTTAGAGTTATATAACTTAGAGTCTTATAGCTTAGAGTCTTATAGCTTAAAGTCTTATAGCTTAGAGTCTTATAGCTTAGAGACTTATAGATTAGAGTATTATAGCTTAGAGTCTTATAGCTTAGAGTCTTACAGCTTAGAGTCTTATAGCTTATAGTCTTATAGCTTAGAGTCTTATAGATTAGAGTCTTATAGCTTAGAGTCTTAGAGCTTAGATTCTTATAGCTTAGAGTCTTCTATCTGATAGTCTTATAGCTTAGTGTAGTATCGCTGAGAGCCTTAGCGCTTAGTGTAGTAGAGATTAGTTTATTATATCTGAGAGTCTTATCTCTGAGTGTTTTATAGTATAGTGTTTTATATTAGAGTCTTATAGATGTTAGTCTTATAGATGAGATTCTTATATCTTAGAGTATTATAGCTTAGAGTCTTATATCTTAGTCTTATAGCTTATAGTCTTATATCTTAGAGTCTTTTATCTTAGAGTCTTATTGCTTAGAGTCTTATAGCTTAGGATCTTATAGCTTAGAGTCTTATAGCTCATTGTCTTATAGCTTAGTTTTATAGCTTAGAGTCTTATAGCTTAGAGTCTTATAGCTTATAGTCTTATAGCTTAGAGTCTTATAGCTTAGAGTTTTATAGCTTAGAGTCTTATAGCTTAGTGTTATAGTTGTGTGTCTTATAGATTAGAGTCTTATATCTTAGAGTCTTATAGCTTAGAGTCTTTTAGCTTAGAGTCTTAGGTCTCTAATTCATATAGTTTAGTTTTTTACTGACTATAGTATAAGTGCTTATAATCTTATAGAGTTGTGTGTGATACCTTGGTGTATTGTTGCAGAGATACTTGTAACTTTGCGTCTAATAGAGTATCGTCTAGCAGCTTTTAGTCTTATTGCATAGAGTTATATAGATTAGAGTCTAACTAAGTTTAGTCTTATAGCCTAGAGTCTTCTTATAGCTTATAGACCTTTTGAGAATAGTATTATGGTTCATTGCCTTATAGATTTGAGTCTTATATCTTATTGTCATATATCTTATTTTCTGATATCTGTCTGGCTAAGATCTTTGTTTCTTTCTGGTTTTTTTCTTATTTAGTAATTTCTTATGTCTTATATTCTAATAGCTTAGTGACTTATTTCTTTGTGTATTAAAGAGTAGGGACTTATAGCTCCGTGATATATATCTTATATTCTTGTAGCTTAGAGTCTTATAGCTTAGAGTCTTATAGCTTAGAGTATTATAACTTAGAGTTTTATAGCTGAGAGACTTACAGCTGAGAGTCTAACAGCTTAGATTCTTATAGCTTAGAGTCTTACATCTTACTGTCTTATAGCTTAGAATCTTATAGCTTAGAGTCTTATAGCTTAAAGTGTTATGACTTAGAGTCTTATAGCTTAGAGTCTTATAGTTTAGAGTCTTATAGCTTAGAGTCTTATAGCTTAGAGTCCTATAGATGAGAGTCTTATAGCTTAGAGTCTTATAGCTTATAGTCTTATAGCTTAGTATTATAGATTAAAGTCTTATAGCTGAGAGTCTTATAGCTTAGAGTCTTATAGCTTAGAGTCTTATAGCTGAATCTTATAGCTTAGAGTCTTAAAGCTTAGAGTCTTATAGCTTAGAGTAGTATAGCTTGGAGTATTATAGCTTAGATTCTCATAGCTTAGAGTCTTATAGCTTAGAGACTTATATTTTAGTCTTATAGCTTAGAGTCTTATAGGGTAGAGTCTTATAGCTTAGAGTGTTATAGATTAGAGTCTTATAGCTTAGAGTCTTATAGTTTAGAGTCTTATAGTTTAGATTATTATAGCTTAGAGTATTATATATTTTATTGTTACATCTTTGTGTCTTATATCTTAGAGTCTTACAGATCATAGGAATATGGCGTAGATTCTTATATTTTTGATTCAAGTAGACACGATTCTTTTATATTTGAGTCTTATATCTTAGTGGATTTTAGCTTAGAGTCTTATAGATTAGAATCACCTTGCTTAGTCTTATATCTTATATTCTTATATATTATAGTCTTATATCTTATAGTTAATGATATTAGTCTATTATATTATAGTCTATTATATTATTTTCTTTTAACTTAGAGTATTATAGATTAGAGTCTTATAGCTTAGAGTCTTTTAGCTTAGATTCTTATAGCTTAGATTATTTTAGCTTAGAGTCTTATAGCTTAGAGTCTTATAGCTTAGAGTCTTATAGCTTATAGTCTTTTAGCTTAGAGTCTTATAGCTTAGAGTCTTATAGCTTAGAGTCTTATAGCTTAGAGTCTTATATCTTAGAGTCTTATATCTTAGAGTATTATATCTTAGATTATTATATCTTAGAGTATTATAGCTTAGAGTCTTATAGATTAGAGTCTTATAGCTTAAAGACTTATAGCTTAGAGTCTTATAGCTTAGAGCCTTATAGATTAGAGTCTTATAGCTTAGATTCTTATTGCTTACAGTCTTATAGCTTAGAGTCTTATAGCTTAGAGTCTTATATATTAGAGTCTTATAGATTATAGGCTTATTTCTTAGAGTCTTATATCTTAGGGTCTTATAGCTTAGAGTCTTATAGCTTAGAGTCTTATAGCTTAAAGTCTTATAGCTTAGAGTCATATAGCTTAGAGTCTTATAGCTTAAAGTCTAATAGCTTAGAGTCTTAGAGCTTAGAGTCTTACATCTTAGTGTATTATAGCTTAGAATCTTATAGCTTAGAGTCTTATAGCTTAAATTCTTATTACTTAGAGTCTTATAGCTTAGAGTCTTAGAGCTTAGAGTCTTATAGCTTCGAGTCGTATAGCATAAAGTCTTATATCTTAGAGTCTTGTAGCTCAGAGTCTTATAGCTTAGAGTCTTGTTGCTTAGAGTCTTATAGCTTAGAGTCTTATATCTCAGATTCTTATTGCTTAGATTAATATTGCTTAGAGTCTTATAGCTTAGAGTATTATAGCTTAGAGTCTTAGATCTTAGAGTCTTACATCTTATTGTATTATAGCTTAGAATCTTATATCTTAGAGTCTTATAGCTTAAAGTCTTATGACTTAGAGTCTTATAGCTTAGAGTCTTATAGCTTAGAGTCTTATATCATATAGTCTTATATCTGAGAGACTTATAGATGAGAGAATTATTGCTTATAGTCTTATAGCTTAGAGTATTATATATTTGAGTCTTATCTCTTATAGTATTATAGCTTAGAGTCTTATAGCTTAGAGTCATATATCTTAGTCTTATCGCTTAGATTATTATGTCTTAGAGTTTTCTAGCATAGAGTATTATTGCTTAGAGTATTATATCATATAATCTTTTAGCTGATAGTCCTTTAGTTTTGAGTCTTTTAGGTTAGAGTCTTATAGATTAGAGTTTTATATCTTAGCGTAATGCTTCTTTTAGTCTTATAGATTAGAGTCTTATATCTTATAGTCTTAAAGAATAGAGTATTATATCTTAGAGTCTTATAGCTTAGATTATTATAGCTTAGAGTCTTATAGCTTTGAGTCTTATAGCTTAGAGTATTATATCTTAGAGTCTTATAGCTTAGATTCTTATAGCTTAGAGTCATATAGCTGAGAGTCTTTTAGCTTAGAGTCTTATAGCTTAGAGTCTTGTAGCTTAGAGTCTTTTATCTTAGAGTCTTATAGATTAGAGTCTTATAGCTTATCGTTTTATAGGTTATAGCGTTCTAGCTTATAGTCTTATGTATTGGAGTATTTGGGGTCATAGTCATATTTCTTAGAGACTTTCATCTTCAAGAAATAAAGCCTTTATTCATATAGCTAATATTCGTTTAGATAATAGTCTTAAAGAGTAGTGTCTTATAGATTAGAGTCTTGTATATTCTATTCTTATATGTTAGAGTATTATAGCTGAGTGTCTTATAGCTTAGTGTTATAGCTGAGAGTCTTATAGCTTATAGTCTTATAGCTTAGAGTCTTATAGCTTAGAGTATTATAGCTTAGAGTGTTATAGCTTAGAGTCTTATAGCTTAGTCTTATAGCTTAGAGTCTTATAGCTTAGAGTCTTTTATCTTAGAGTCTTATGGCTTAGAGTATTATATCTTAGTATTTTATAGCTTAGAGTATTATAGCTGAGTGTCTTATAGCTTAGTTTTATATCGTATAGTATTATATATTAGAGTCTTATAGCTTATAGTGTTATAGCTTAGAGTCTTATAGCTTAGAGTTTTATAGCTTAGAGTCTTATAGCTTAGTCTTATTGCTTAGAGTATTATAGCTTAGTGTCTTATAGCTTAGAGTATTATAGATTAGAGTGTTCTAGATTAGTGTATTATCGCTCAGTGTCTTAGAGATTAGAGTATTATAGCTTTGAGTCTTATCGCTTAGAGTATTATAGCTTAGAGTCTTATAGTTTAGATACTTTTAGCTTAGAGTATTATATCTTAGAGTCTTATAGCTTAGAGTCTTATAGCTTAGAGTCTTATTGCTTAGAGTATTATATCTTAGTCTTATATCTTAGAGTCTTATAGATTAGAGTCCTATAGCTTATAGTCTTATAGCTTAGAGTACTATAGCTTAGAGTCTTATATCTTAGAGTCTTATAGATTATAATCTTATATCTTAGAGTCTTATAGCTTATAGTCTTATGGCTTAGAGTCTTATATCTTAGAGTCTTATAGCTTAGAGTAATATAGGTTAGAGTCTTATAGCTTAGAGTCTTATAGCTTAGAGTATTATAGATGAGAGACTTATATCTTAGAGTCTTATAGCTTAGAGTCTTTTAGCTTAGAGTATTATAGCCTAGTATTATATCTTAGATTCTTATATCTTAGAGTCTTAGATATTAGTCTCTTATTGCTTAGATTATTATATATCAGATTATTATGGATTTGTTTATTAAAGCTCTTATGCTTTTGGGTCTTAGAATTAGAGCTTAGAGTCTTATATCTTACATTCTGATATCTGTGAATATTAATTCTTATAGTTTTTTATCTGAGAGTCTTATTTAGTTTATTCATATAGATCTTTTGCTGTCATCTTTTATGAGTCAAGATTAGAGTCTAATAGCTTAGAGGCTAATAGCTGAGAGTCGTATAGCTTAGAGTCTTATAGCTTAGAGTATTATATCTTAGAGTCTTATATCTTAAAGTCTTATAGCTTAGAGTCATATAGCTTAGAGTATTATAGCTTAGAGTCTAATAGCTTAGATTCTTATAGATTAGAGTATTATATTAGCTTAGAGTCTTATATCTTAGAGTCATATAGCTTAGAGTCATATAGCTTAGAGTCTTATAGGTTAGAGTATTATAGCTTAGTGACTTTCATCGTTTAGTATTTCATCTTAGAGTCTTGGAGCGTACATTATTATTGATTATATTATTTTTGATTAGAGAATTGTAGCTTAGTCTTATAAATTAGAGTCTTATAGCTGAGAGTCTTATAGCTTAGAGTCTTATAGCTTAAAGTATTATAGCTTAGAGTCTAATAGCTCAGAGTCTTATAGCTTAGAGTCTTATAACTTAGAGTCTTATAGCAGAGAGTCTTATAGCTTAGAGTTTTATAGCTTATAGTCTTATAGCTTAGAGTCTTATAGCTTAGAGTTTTATATTTTAGAGTCTTATATCTTAGATTATTATTGCTTAGAGTCTTATAGCTTAGAGTCTAATAGCTTAGAGTCTTAGAGCTTAGAGTCTTACATCATAATGTCTTATAGCTTAGAATCTTATAGCTTAGAGTCTTATAGCTTAAAGTATTATGACTTAGAGTCTTATAGCTTAGAGTCGTATAGCTTAGAGTCTTATAGCTTAGAGTATTATAGCTTAGAGTCTTATAGCTTAGAGTCTTATAGCTTTGAGTCATATAGCTTAGATTTTTGTATCTTTGAGTCTTAAAGCTTATATTAGTATCTCTTTGAGACTTTTTTCTTAGACACATATATATTTGATTATAAGTGCTTAGTGAGTTAAAGCTTAGAGTCGTAGATCTTAGTGTATTATATATTAGAGTCTTATAGCTTAGAGACTTATATATGATTGAATTATATATCTTTTAAGAAAAGCTCTGATTCTTAGCTAAGATAGACTATTAGCTTATTGTCATATCGATTCTCGTAAAATATCATATATACATGTTTCTTAGGGTCAAATATCTTCTTTTCTAATATATTAGTGTCTTGTATCACTTATACTTTTGGATCAGAGTCAATCCGCTTCGATTCATATAGCTTAAAATCTTAAAGATGCCAGATATATTGAGTTGAATCTTATAGCGTAGAATCTTATTTATTTGATTCGAATAGATTCTAGTCTTATATCTAATAGTGTTATAGCTTTGAGTTATATAGCTTATAATCTTATAGCTTAGAGTCTTATAGCTTAGATTTATATTGCTTAGAGTCTTATAGCTTAGAGTCTTTTAGCTTAGAGTCTCAGAGCTTAGAGTCTTACATCTTAGATGTATTATAGCTTAGAATCTTATAGCTTAGAGTCTTATAGCTTAAATTCTTATGTCTTAGAGTCTTATAGCTTATAGTCTTAGAGTTTAGAGTCTTATAGCTTAGAGTCTTATAGCTTAGAGTATTATAGCTGAGAGACTTGTAGCTTAGAGTCTTATAGCTTAGAGTCTTATAGCTTAGAGTCTTATAGCTTAGAGTCTTATAGCTGAGGGTCTTATAGCTTAGAGTCTTATAGCTTAGATTTATATTGCTTAGAGTCTTATAGCTTAGAGTCTAATAGCTTAGAGTCTTAGAGCTTAGAGTCTTACATCTTAATGTGTTATATCTTAGATTCTTATAGCTTAGAGTCTTATAGCTTATAGTATTATTACTTAGAGTCTTATAGCTTAGAGTCATATAGTTTAGAGTCTTATAGCTTAGAGTCTTATCGCTTAGAGTCTTATAGCTTAGAGACTTATAGCTTAGAGTCTTATAGCTGAGAGTCTTATAGATTATAGTCTTATAGGTTAGAGTCTTATATCTTAGAGTCTTATAGCTTAGAGTCTTATATCTTAGAGTCTTATATCTTAGAGTCATATAACTTAGTCTAATATCTTATAGTCTTATATCTTAAAGTCTTATATCTTCGACAATAATAGCAGCTCCTATTTTTGCATATAGAAATATAGATTAGCGCCTTATAGATTAGACTAACACAGGTTTTGGTATTGTGTATGTGAGTCGGGCAGCTCATATACTTGTCTATTAGGATAATAAAACTTAGAGCTTCGATACTGTTATTCTAGAGTTTTAAATAGTAGTGACTCAAAAAGTATAGTCGTAGAGCTTATAGTCTAATAGATGAGATTCCTTCTTATTAGATTCGTATAGCTTAGAGTCTTAGATCTTAGAGTCTTGTATCTTAGAGTATTAGATATGAGAGTCATATAGCATAGTATCGCATATTTTAAATAATTATAGATGAAAGTCTTAGAGCTTATAGTCTTACAGATTAGATAAGTCTAGATTATAGTCGTATAGCTTAGAGTCTTATAGCTTAGAGTCTTATAGCTTAGAGTTTTATAGCTTAGAGTCTTATAGCTTAGTGTCTTATAGCTCAGTGTCTTATAGCTTAGTTTTATAGCTTAGAGTCTTATAGCTTATAGTATTATAGCTTATAGTCTTATAGATTAGAGTATTATAGCTTAGAGTTTTATAGATTAGAGTCTTATAGCTTAGTCTTATAGCTTAGAGTCTTATAGCTTAGAGTGTTTTATCTTAGAGTCTTATTGCTTAGAGTCTTATATCTTAGTACTTTATAGCTTAGAGTCTTATATCTCATTGTCTTATAGCTTAGTTTTATAGCTTAGAATATTATATCTTAGAGTCTTTTATGTTAGATAGTTATATCTTATTTTCTAATATCTTATAGAAACAGATCTTAGATTCTTATAGCTTAGATTCTGTTATCTGTTAGTATTTGATTACTTAGACTTATAGGTGAGAGTATTATAGCTGTTAGTCTTTTTGCTATGATCCGTTTATCTTTTTTCCATACAGCTTATAGGCTTGTATCTGAGTGACTTACGTCTCATATTCTTATAGCTTCGTCTTATAGCTTAGAGTCTTATAGCTTAGAGTCTTATAGATTAGAGTGTTATAGATTAGAGTATTATAGCTTAGAGTCTTATAGCTTAGAGTGTTATAGATTATAGTCTTATAGCTTAGAGTCTTATAGCTTAGAGTCTTATAGCTTAGAGTCTTATAGCTTAGAGTCTTATAGCTTAGAGTCTTATATCTTAGAGTCTTATAGCTTAGAGTCTTTTAGATTAGAGTCTTATAGCTTAGAGTCTTATAGCTTAGAGTATTATATATTAGAGTCTTATATCTTAGAGTAATATAGATTAGTCTTATATCTTAGATTGTAATAGCTTAGAGTCTTATAGCTTAGTCTTATTTCTTAGAGTCTTATAGCTTAGAGTCTTATAGCTTAGAGTCTTATAGCTTAGAGTCTTATAGATTAGAGTCTTATAGCTTAGAGTCTTATAGATTAGAGTCTTATAGCTTAGAGTCTTATATCTTAGAGTCTTGTAGCTTAGAGTCTTATAGTTTAGAGTCTTATAGCTTAGAGTCTTATCGCTTAGAGTATTATATCTTAGATTATTATAGCTTAGAGTCTTATAGCTTAGAGTCATATAGCTTAGAGTCTTATAGCTTAGAGTCTCATAGCTTATAGTATTATAGCATAGAGTCTTATATTAGATTAGAGTATTATAGCTTAGAGTCTTATAGCTTAGTGTCTTATATATTAGAGTCTTATAGCTTAGAGTATTATAGCTGAGAGTCGTATAGCAGAGAATCTTATAGCTTAGAGTATTATATCTCAGAGTCTTATAGCTTAGAGACTTATATCTTAAAGGCTCACATCTTAGAGTCTTATAGCTTAGAGTCTCATAGCTTAGAGTTTTATAGCTTAGAGTCTTATAGCTTATAGTCTTATAGCTTAGAGTTTTATATCTTAGAGTCACGTAGTTAAGCGACTAAGAGCTAAGAGACTAACTTATGAGAGGTATAGTAATTTGAGTTTTATAGATTAGAGAGTTATTGCTTATCTACTTCCATTAAAGCAACATGCAGCGACTCGTATTATAGCTGAGAGTCTTATAGCTTAGAGTCTTCTAGCTTCGAGTAAAATAGCTTACAGTATTACAGCATAGTGTATTATAGCTTAATGTCTTGTATCTTATTGTCTTATAGATTATAGTATTACATCATAGATTCTTATAGCTTAGAGTTTTATATCTTAGAGTGTTATAGCATAGAGTATAAATGATTATAGTCATTGAAATTAGAGTATTATAGATTTTTGCTTGTAAATCAGAGTCTATCTGATCATTGACTAGCTAATCGTCTTCTTTCAGATTATAGTCAAATAACCTATCGTCAAGTAGCTTAGAGTTCTCGAGCGCCGCGACTTCTAGTGACGATTCCTATATCTTATAAGAGTCTTAGAGCTGATAGTCTTATACCTCAGATTCTTAACGATTAGAGTATTATAGCTTATATTCTTATAGCTTAGAGTATTATAGCTTAGAGTCTTATAGCTTAGAGTCTTATAGCTTAGAGTCTTATAGCTTAAATTCTTATATCTTAGAGTCTTATAACTTATAGTCTTATAGCTTAGAGTCTTATAACTTAGAGTCTTATAGCTTAGAGTCTTATAGCTTAGAGTCTTACATCTTAGATTATTATACCATAGAGTTTTAGAGCTTAGAGTCTTATAGATTATAGTCTTCTATATGAAAGTATTAGAGATTAGAGTCATATATCTTAGAGTATTATGGCTTAGAGTCATATAACTTAGTGTTATGGCTAAGAGTCTTATAGATTAAAGTGTTATAGCTTATAGTCAGATAGCTTAGAGTCTTATAGCTTAGAGTCTTATACTTTAGAATCTTATAGCTTAGAGTCTTATAGCTTAGAGTCTTATAGCTTAGAGTCTTATAGCTTATAGTCTTCTGGCTTAGAGTCTTATAGCTTAGAGTCTTATAGCTTAGAGTCTTATAGCTTAGAGTATTACAGCTTAGAGTATTATAGCTTAGAATTTTATAGCTTAGAGTCTTATAGCTTAGAGTCTTATAGCTTAGTGTGTTATATCTTAGAGTCTTATAGCTGATTGTCTTATATCTTAGTTTTATAGCTTAGAGTCATATAGCTTAGAGTCTTATAGATTAGAGTCTTATAGCTTATAGTCTTATATCTTAGAGTCTTATAGCTTAGAGTCATATAAATTAGTATTTTATATTAGAGTCTTATAGCTTAAAGTCTTATAGCTTAGAGTCTTATAGCTTAGAGTCTTATAGCTTAGAATCTTATAGATTAGAGTCTTTTAGCTTAGAGTCTTATAGCTTAGAGTCTTATAGCTTAGTGTCTTATAGCTTAGATTCATATATCTTAGACTCTTATAGCTGAGAGTCTTATAGCTTAGAGTCTTATAGCTTAGAGTATTATATCTTAGAGTCTTATAGCTTAGAGTCATATAACTTAGTCTTATAGCTTAGAGTCTTATAGATTATAGTCTTATAGCTTAGAGTCTTATAGCTTAGAGTCTTATAGCTTAGAGTAATATATCTTAGTCTTATAGCTTAGACTCTTATAGCTTATAGTCTTATAGCTTAAAGTCTTATAGCTTAGAGTCTTATAGCTTAGAGTCTTATAAATTAGAGTCTTATGGCTTAGAGTCTTACATCTTATGTTTAATCGGTTACTAGTCAAATGGCTTAGTGTCTAAGGGCTCATGGTCAAATACCATGGAGTCTTTCAGAGTAGTTATATGTGGCGTAGAGACTTATTTCGTAGAGTATTATAGCGTAGGATCATATCGCGACTTTACATATTTCTTCGAGTCTCAGAGCTTATGTACAGACATTTTAGAGTCATACATCTTATAGTTTTACAGAAAATAGAATTCTAGATTAGCGTCTGATATCTAAGAGTCTTATTGCTTCTAGTATAGTATCTAATAGTCTTTTATTTAATATTCTTATAGCGTAGTCATATATATTAGATTCATATATCGAATTGAGTTAAATCTTAGATTCTTTTATCTTAAAGTATTATTGATTAGATTGTTTTAGCTTATAATATTATAGCTTTGTTTCTTACAGCTTAGATTCGTATAGCTTAGATTATTACAGCTTAGATTATTATAGCTTAGAGTCATATATCTTAAAGTCTTACAGCTTAGATCATTATAGCTCATAGTCTTATAGCTTAGTTTTTTATCTTATATTACAATAACTTAGATTCTTATAGCTTATAGTCTTAGAGCTTAGAGTCTTATAGATTAGAATTTTATAGCTTAGAGTCTTTTATCTTAGTCTTATAGCTTAGAGTCTTATTGCTTAGAGTCTTTTAGCTTATAGTCTTATGGCTTAGAGTCTTATAGCTTAGGGTCTTATAGCTTAGAGTCTTATAGCTCATTGTCTTATAGCTTAGTTTTATATCTTAGAGTATTATAGCTTAGAGTCTTATAGCTTATAGTGTTATAGCTTAGAGTCTTATAGCTTAGAGTTTTAGAGCTTAGATTATTATAGCTTAGTCTTATATCATAGAGTCTTATAGCTTAGAGTCTTTTATCTTAGAGTCTTTGAGATTAGAGTCTTTTCGCTTAGAGTCTTATAGCATAGAGTCTTATAGCTTAGTGTCTTATAGCTTAGTGTCTTATATCTTAGTGTCTTTTATCTTAGAGTCTTTTAGCTTATAGTCTTATAGCTTTTAGTCTTATAGCTTAGAGTATTATATCTTAGAGTCTTATAGCTTAGAGTATTATAGCTTAGAGTCTTATAGCTTAGAGTCTTATAGCTTAGTCTTATAGCTTAGAGGCTTATAGCTTAGAGTCTTATAGCTTAGAGTGTTATATCTTAGAGTAGTATAGCTTAGAGTCTTATAGCTTAGAGTCTTATAGTTTATAGTCTTATAGCTTAGAGTATTATAGCTTAGAGTCTTATCGATTAGAGTCTTATAGCTTAGAGAATTATTGCTTAGAGTCTTATATATTAGAGTCTTATAGATTATAGTCTTTTATATTTTAGTATTATATAATAGATTCTTATATCTTAGTGTGTTTTATATTAGATTCGTATATCATAGAGTCTTTTATCTTAGTCTTATATCTTAGATTATTATAGCTTAGAGTATTATAGCTTAGTCTTATTGCTTAGAGTCTTAGAGCTTAGAGTCTTACAGCTTATAGTCTTATATCTTATAGTATAACCTATTAGATTATTATATAATAGAGTCTTATATATTATATTATTATATATTAGATTATTTTATCTTATATTATTATATATTAGAGTCTTTTAGCTGAGAGTCTTATAGATTAGAGTCTTATAGCTTAGAGTCTTATAGCTGAGAGTCGTATAGCTTAGAGTCTTATAGATTAGAGTATTATATCTTAGAGTCTTATAGCTTAGAGTCTTTTAGCTTAGAGTCTTATAGCTTAGATTCTTATAGCTGAGATGATAATTGCTTAGAGTATTATTTGTTATATTATTATTATAGCTTTGAGTCTTATAGCTTAGAGTCATATAGCTTAGAGTATTATAGCTTAGAGTCTTATAGGTTAGAGTCTTATATCTGAGAGTCGTATAGCATAGAGTCTTATAGCTTATATTCTTATAGCTGAGAATCTTATAGCTTAGAGTATTATAGCTTAGAGTCTTATAGCTTAGAGTCTAATAGCTTAGAGTCTAATAGGTTAGAGTTTTAGAGCTTAGAGTCGAAGATCTTAAAGTCTTATAGCTGAGAGTCTTAGAGATCAGAGTAGTAGAGTTTAGAGAATTAGATATTTTAGTCTTACATATTAGATTCTTATATCTTAGATTCTTCTATATTATAGACTTTTAGCGTAGTGTATTATATATTATAGTCTTATAGATTTGTGTCTTATAGCTTATAGTATAATAGCTTAGAGTCTTATAGCTTATAGTCTTAGATCAGTGAGTATAATATATTAGAGTAGTAGATATTAGATACTTTTTTATTAAATTGTAATGAGTTAGAGTATCGGCTATTATATTAGAATATATGATTGTAATATAACGGATATTCGTATATATTATATAACTATATATTAGAGTAGTATATCTTAGTGTATTCTCTCATATAATCTTACCTATTAGTGTCTTACATCTTAAAGTATTATAGCTTAGAGTCTTATAGCTTAGAGTCTTATAGCTTAGAGTCATATAACTTAGTCTTATACATTATAGTCTTATAGCTTAAAGTCTTATAGCTTAGAGTCTTATAGCTTAGAGTCTTATAGCTTAGAGTCTTATAGGTTAGAGTCTTATAGCTTAGAGTCTTATAGCTTAGAGTCTTATAGCTTAGAGTCTTATAGCTGAGAGACTTATAGCTTAGAGTCTTATAGCTTAGAGTCTTATAGCTTAGAGTCTTATAGCTTAGAGTCTTATAGCTTAGAGTCTTATAGCTTAAAGTCTTATAGCTTAGAGTCTTATAGCTTAGAGTCATATATCTTAGTCTTGTAGATTAGAGTCTTATAGCTTAAAGTCTTATAGCTTAGAGTCTTATAGCTTAGAGTCTTATAGCTTATAGTCTTATAGTTTAGAGTCATTTATCTTAGAGTCTTATAGATTAGAGTCTTATAGCTTAGATTGTTATATATTAATTTCTAAAATATTAGTGTCATATAGAATTTATACTTATAGCTTATAGTCTTATATATCATAGTATTATAGCTGAGAGTCATATATCTTAGTCTTATAGCTTAGAGTGTTATAGCTTAGAGTCTTATAGATTAGAGTCTTATAGCTTAGAGTCTTATAGCTTAGAGTCTTATAGCTTAGAGTCTTATAGCTTAGAGTCTTATAGCTTAGAGTCTTATAGATTAGAGTCTTATAGCTTAGAGTCTTATAGCTTAGAGTCTTATAGCTTAGAGTCTTATAGCTTAGAGTCTTATATATGATAGTCTTATAGCTTAGAGTATTATAGCTTAGAGTCTTATAGCTTTGAGTCTTTTAGCTTAGAGTATTATAGCTTAGAGTCTTATAGCTTATAATCTTATAGATTAGAGTCTTATATATTACAGTCTTATATCTTATAGTCTTATAGCTTATAGTCTTATAGCTTAGAGTCTTATAGGTTAGAGTCTTATAGCTTAGAGTCTTATAGCTTAGAGTCTTATACCTTAAATTCTTATAGCTTAGAGTCTTATAGCTTATATTCTTATAGCTTAGAGTCTTATAGCTTATAGTCTTATAGCTTAGAGTCTTACAGCTTAGAGTATTATAGCCTAGAGTTTTATAGCTTAGAGTCTTATAGCTTAGAGTCTTATAGCTTAGAGTCTTATAGCTTAGAGTCTTATAGCTTAGAGTCTTATAGCTCATTGTCTTATAGCTTAGTTTTATAGCTTAGAGTCGTATAGCTTAGAGTCTTATAGCATAGAGTCTTATAGCTTATAGTCTTACAGCTTAGAGTATTATAGCTTAGAGTATTATAGCTTAGTCTTATAGCTTAGAGTCTTATAGCTTAGAGTCTTTTAGCTTAGAGTCTTATGGCTTAGAGTCTTATAGCTTAGGATTTTATAGCTTAGAGTCTTATAGCTCATTGTCTTATAGCTTAGTTTTATAGCTTAGAGTCTTATAGCTTAGTCTTATTGCTTATAGTGTTATAGCTTAGAGTCTTATAGCTTAGAGTTTTATAGCTTAGAGTATTATATCTTAGTCTTATAGCTGAGAGTCTTATAGCTTAGAGTCTTTTAGCTTAGAGTCTTATAGCTTAGAGTCTTATAGCTTAGAGTATTATATCTGAGAGTCTTTTAGATTAGAGTATTATAGCTTATATTATTATATCTTATATTCTTATATATTATAGTATTATAGATTATAGTATTATATCTTAGAGTATTATAGATTAGAGTATTATAGCTTAGAGTATTATAGCTTAGAGTCTTATATCTTAGAGTTTTATAGATTAGAGTATTATAGCTTAGTCTTATAGCTTAGAGGCTTATAGCTTAGAGTCTTATAGCTTAGAGTCTTATAGCTTAGATTACTATAGCTTAGAGTCTTATAGCTTAGAGTCTTATAGTTTATAGTCTTATAGCTTAAAGTCTTATAGCTTATAGTCATATAGCTTAGAGACTTATAGCTTAGAGTCTAATCGTCTAAACTGTTAGAGGTTAGAGTCATATAGCTTATAGTCTTATAGCTTAGAGTCTTATAGCCCAGAGTTTTATAGCTTATAGTCTTATAGTTTAGAGTCTTATAGCTTAGAGTCTTATAGCTCAGACTTATATATTATAGTCTTATAGCTAATAGTCTTATAGCTGAGTGTTTTTGCTTTGAGTCTTATAGATTAGAGTCTTATAGCTTAGAGTCTAATAAATTAGAGTCTTATATCTTAGAGTCTTATAGCTTAGAGTCTTATAGCTTAGAGTCTTTTAGATTAGAGTCTTTTAGCTTAGAGTCTTATAGCTTAGAGTCTTATAGCTTAGAGTCTTATAGCTTAGAGTCTTATAGCTTAGAGTCTTATAGCTTAGAGTATTATAGCTTAGAGTCTTATATCTTATAGTATTAAAGCTTAGAGTCTTATAGCTTTGAGTCTTATAGCTTAGAGTCTTATATCTTAGATTCTTATAGCTTAGAGGTTAATATCTTAGATGATCATATCAGATTTTAGTATAGCAGAGAGTGTTTTAGATTAGTGTCATATAGCTTAGAGTATTATAGCTTAAAGTCTTATAGCTTAGAGTCTTATAGCTTAGAGTCTTATATCAGCGAATCGTATAGATCATATTATTATATCTTATAGTCTTATAGCTTAGTGACTTATAACTTAAAGTCTTTCAGCTTAGAGTCTTATAGCTTAGAGTCTAATAGCTTAGAGTCTTATAGCTTAGAGTCTTATAGCCTATAGCTTAGAGTATTAGTCATCAGAGTAAGCTCGCTTAGAGTATTCTAGCTTTTATTCACGTAGCTTAGAGTATAAGAGCTTAGTTTTGTAGATCAGAGTATTATAGGTACTAGGAATATGTCTTAGTTTCGCACTCAGTCTTTTAATTTATCGTATAGTCTTATAGCTTACAGTCTTATAGCTTAGAGTCTTATAGCTTAGAGTCTTAGAGCTTTGAGTCTTACATCTTAATGTCTTATAGCTTAGAATCTTATAGCTTAGAGTCTTATAGCTTAAAGTATTATGACTTAGAGTCTTATAGCTTAGAGTCTTATAGCTTAGAGTCTTATAGCTTAGAGTATTATAGCTGAGAGACTTATAGCTTAGAGTCTTATAGCTTAGAGTCTTATAGCTTAGAGTCTTATAGCTTAGAGTCTTATAGCTTAGAGTCTTATAGCTTATAGTCTTATAGCTTAGAGTCTTATAGCTTAGAGTCATATAACTTAGTCTTATAAATTAGAGTCTTATAGATTAAAGTCTTATAGCTTAGAGTCCTATAGCTTAGAGTCTTATAGCTTAGATTCTTATAGCTTAGAGTCTTACTGCTTAGAGTCTCAGTTTATCGCGACGTATTGATCCGTGTTAAAGCTCTCACTACTATACTTCTTTGAACCTATCATCATAAAGTCATACGTTTCCTATTCATATGGTACCGTGACTAATACCGTATAATATAACTGCTTAAATTCTTATGGTCTATGAGTCAGACATCTAAGAGTCTTACAGATTAGATTATTATAGCATAGAGTTTTATAGCTTAGAGTCTTATAGCTTAGAGTCTTGTAGCTTAGAGTCTTATAGCTTAGAGTCTTATAGCTTAGAGTCTTATAGCTTAGAGTCATATAACTTAGTCTTATAGCTTAGAGTCTTATAGCTTATAGTCTTATAGATTATAGTCTTATATCTTAGAGTCTTATAGCTTAGAGTCTTATAGTTTAGAATATTATAGCTTAGAGTCTTATAGCTTAGAGTCTTATAGCTTAGAGTCTTATAGCTTAGAGTCTTATGGCTTAGAGTCTTATAGCTTAGAGTCTTATAGCTTAGAGTCTTATAGCTTAGAGTCTTAAAGCTTACATTCTTATAGCTTCGAGTATTATAGCTTAGAGTCTTATAGCTTATAGTCTTGTAGCTTAGAGTCTTATAGCTTATAGTCTTATAGCTTAGTGTCTTATAGCTTAGAGTCTTATAGCTTAGAGTTTTATAGCTTAGAGTCTTATAGCTTAGTCTTATAGCTTAGATTCTTATTGCTTAGAGTCTTATAGCTTAGAGTATAATAGCTTAGAGTCTTAGAGCTTAGAGTCTTACATCTTAGAGTCTTATAGCTTAGAATCTTATAGCTTAGAGTCTTATAGCTTAAAGTATTATAACTTAGAGTAGTATAGATGAGAATAATATATGTTCTTGAATGGCAGCTTAGAGTCATATAGCTTAGATACATTTATCTCATATTATTGTATCTTAGTAAGTTATATCTTATATTCTAATTGCTTAGATACTTTCATATTAGCGTCTTACATATTAAATTCTTATATATCAGAGTCTTGCAGCTTATAGTCTTATAACTTAGTCTTATAGCTCTTAGTCATATAGACTAGAGTACTACATCTTAGAGCTTAATCCGATTTTCTTTTAGGTTAGAGACTTTTAGCTTAGAGTCTTATAGCTTTTATTATTAAATCTTAAAGTCATGTATATTATTTTCTTATATCTAATATACTTATATATTATAGTCTTATAGCTTATATTATTCTAAATTCGTGTATTATATCTTAGAGTATTATAGATTAGAGTCTTATAGCTTAGAGTCATATAACTTAGTCTTATAGATTAGAGTCTTATAGATTATAGTCTTATAGCTTAGAGTATTATGGAATAGATTCATAGATCAGAGTGTATTCTCACATAGAGTATTAGGGATGTGATTCGGCGATATTAAATTATAATATCTATGAGTCATATATAATAGTCTTCTATTTAATATTCTTATAGTTCATAATCAAATGAAAAAGAATCGTTCATAATAGATACTTATATCTCAGAGTAACCTTTATTAGATACTTCTGTCTGGGTTACTTCTTTCGTTTAGTCTTACAGAGTAGTATCAAGAATCGGATATTATTTTATCTTCTTAGAGTCTTAGAGTCTTATAGCTTAGAGTCTTATAGCTTAGAGTCTTATAATAGCATATAGTTTTAGAGCTTAGAGTCTTATAGATTAAAGTTATTTAGCTGATAGTCTTATAGCTTAAAGTCTTATAGCTTAGAGTATTATACCTTAGAGTCTTATAGCATAGAGTCTTGTAGCTTAGAGTATTATAGCTTAGAGTTTTATAGCTTAGAGTCTTATATCTTAGAGTATTATAGCTGAGAATCTTATAGCTCAGTGTATTAGATATTAGTTTTATATGTTAGAGTCTAATAAATTATAGTCTTATAGCTTATAGTCTTATAGCTTAGAGTCTTATATCTTAGAGTTTTATATCTTAGAGTCTTATAGCTTAGTCTTATAGCTTAGATTCTTATTGCTTAGAGTCTTATAGCTTAGAGTATAATAGCTTAGAGTCTTAGAGCTTAGAGTCTTACATCTTAGTGTCTTATAGCTTAGAATCTTATAGCTTAGAGTCTTATAGCTTAAAGTATTATGACTTAGAGTCTTATAGCTTAGAGTATTCTAGCTACGAGTCATATATCTTATATACTTTGCTCTGAGATTCTTAATGATTAGAGAATTACATATTATCTTTACATATAATTTTCGTTGTTATTATATTATAATAGATTTTATTATTATATCTTAAAGTGTTATATATTATAGTCTTATAGATTAGAGTCTTATAACTTAGTCTGATAGATTATAGTCTTATATATTAAAGTCTTATAGCTTAGAGTCTTATATATTAGAGTCTTATAGCTTAGAGTCTTATAGCTTAGAGTCTTATAGCTTAGAGTCTTATAGCTTAGAGTCTTATAGCTGAGTGTCTTATAGCTTAGAGTCTTATAGCTTAGAGTCTTCTAGCTGAGAGTCTTATAGCTTAGAGTCTTATAGCTTAGAGTATTATAGCTTAGAGTCTTATAGCTTAGAGTCATATAACTTAGTCTTATAGCTTAGAGTCTTATAGATTAAAGTCTTAGAGCTTGGAGTCTTAGAGATTAGAGTATTAGATATTAGAGTCATATAACTTAGAGTCTAATAGATAAGACTCTTAGAGATTAGAGTAATATCTCTGTGTGACATAATTATTCGAATAAGCTATCTTATAATATTAAAGATTATAATCTTATGGCAATTAGCCGTGTTTCTTAGAGACGAATAGCATTGCGAAATTTATCTTAGATTCGTACATAAACTAGTAATGATGAATATATACTTTTATATTAGATTATATCAGAATATATAAATAATGAATCTTTACGAATAGAGTATATTATTATAGCTTTGAGTCTTTTAGCTTAGAGTCTTAGAGCTTATAGTTTTATAGATTATAGTCTTATAGCTTAGATTTTTACAGCTTTGAGTCAGTCACGATCTAGGTATGTAGCTTGTATACAAATATCTTTTTGTATAAAAGCTTATAGTCTAATCTCTTCGTTACTTATGGCATATATACAATTGGCTTATATACAAATGGATTATTGACAAATTTATACGTGAAAACTGTATAAGATTATTATAGCTTAGAGTCTTATAGCTTAGAGTCTTATAGCTTAGAGTCTTATAGCTTAGAGTCTTATAGCTTAGAGTCTTATAGCTTAGAGTCTTATAGCTTAGAGTCTTATAGCTTAGAGTCTTATAGCTTAGAGTCTTATAGCTCATTGTCTTATAGCTTAGTTTTATAGCTTAGAGTCTTATAGCTTATAGTCTTATAGCTTATAGTCTTATAGCTTAGAGTATTATAGCTTAGAGTTTTATAGCTTAGAGTATTAGAGCTTAGTCTTATAGCTTAGAGTCTTATAGCTTAGAGTGTTTTATCTTATAGTCTTATGGCTTAGAGTCTTATAGCTTAGTATTTTATAGGTTAGAGTCTTATATCTCAGTGTATTATAGATTAGTTTTATAGCTTAGAGTTTTATAGCTTAGAGTCTTATAGCTTATAGTGTTATAGCTTAGAGTCTTATAGCTTAGAGTTTTATAGCTTAGAGTCTTATAGCTTAGTCTTTTAGCGTAGAGTTTTATAGCGTAGAGTCTTTTTGCTTAGAGTCTTAGATCATATATTCTTATAGATTATATACATTTATCATTGTGGCTTTCCTATTATTGTATTTGAGATAGTAATATTTAAGAGTATTGCATTTTCTCTTAGTGTATTATATCTGATAATATCATATCTTAGATTCTTATATCTTATAGTGTTATATATTATAGTCTTATATATTAGTCGTATATCTTAGAGTATTATAGCTTAGATTCTTATAGCTTAGTGATTTATCTTAGAGGGTTATATCTTAGAGTGCTATAGCTTAGAGTCTTATAGCTTAGAGTAATATAGCTTAGAGTCTTATAGCTTAGAGTCTTATAGTTTAAAGTCTTATAGCTTAGAGTCTTATAGCTTATAGTCTTATGGCTTAGAGTATTATAGATTAGAGTCTTATAGCTTAGAGTCTTATATATTATAGTATTATATATTTGATTATTTTAGCTTATAGTATTATAGCTTAGAGTATTATCTCTTTGAGTCTTAAAGCTTAGTGTCTTTTAGATTAGATTCGTTTATCTTAGTATTATATATAAGATTCTTATAGCTTAGTGTCTTATAGCTTAGTGTTATTTCTTAGAGTCTTATAGATTAGAGTCTTATAGTTTAGATTCTTATAGCTTAGAGTCTTATAGCTTAGAGTCTTATAGCTTAGAGTCTTATAGCTTAGAGTCTTATAGCTTAGAGTCTTATAGCATAGAGTCTTATAGGTTTGAGTCTTATAGCTCATTGTCTTATAGCTTAGAGTCTTATAGCTTAGAGTCTTATAGCTTAGAGTCGTATAGCTTAGAGTCTTATAGCTTAGAGTATTATATCTTAGAGTCTTATAGCTTAGAGTCTTATAGCTTAGAGTCTTATAGCTTAGAGTCTTATAGCTTAGAGTCTCATAGCTTAGATTCTTATAGATTAGAGTATTATATTAGCTTAGAGTCTTATAGCTTAGAGTCTTATAGCTTAGTGTCTTATAGCTTAGAGTATTATAGGTTAGAGTCTTATAGCTGAGGGTCTTATAGCTTAGAATCTTATAGCTTAGAGTATTATATCTTAGAGTCTTATATCTTAGAGTCTTATAGCTTAGAGTCTTATAGCTTAGAGTCTTATAGCTTAGAGTCTCATAGGTTAGAGTCTTATAGCTTAGAGTCTTATAGCTTAAAGTCTGATAGCTTAGAGTCTAATAGCTCAGAGTCTTAGAGCTTAGTGTCTTATCGAATAGTGTCTTGGAGCATATCTTCGTATAGCTTAGAGTCTTCTTATAGCCGAAAGACTTATAACTTAGAGTCTTACGGCTTAGAGCCTTATAGATTAGAGTCTTATAGCTTAGAGTCTTACATCTTAGAGTCTTTTAGCGGAGAGTCTTATATCTTAGAGTCTTATAGCTTAGAGTCTTACAGCTTACAGTCTTATAGCTTAGATTCTTATAGCTTAGAGTCTTATAGCTTATAGTATTATCGCTTAGAGTCTTATAGCTTAGAGTCTTAGAGCTGAGACTCTTATAACTTAGACTCTTATAGATTAGAGTCGTATATCTTAGATGCTTAGATCATAGAGTCTTATAGCTTAGAGTCTTATAGCTTAGAGTCTTATATATTAGAGGCTTATAGCTTAGAGTCTTATAGCTTAGAGTCTTATACCTTAGAGTCATATAACTTAGTCTTATACATTAGAGTCTTATATCTTATAGTCTTATAGCTTTGAGTCTTATAGCATAGAGTCTTATAGATTAGAGTCTTATAGCTTAGAATCTTATAGCATAGAGTCTTATAGCTTAGAGTCTTATAACTTAGAGGATTATAGCTTAGAGACTTATAGCTTAGAGTCTTACAGATTCGAGTCTTATAGCTTAGAGTCTTATAGCTTAGAGTCTTATAGCTTAGAGTCTTATAGCTTATAGTCTTATAGCTTAGAGTCTTATAGCTTAGAGTCATATAACTTAGTCTTGTAGATTAGAGTCTTATAGCTTAAAGTCTTATAGCTTAGAGTCTTATAGCTTAGAGTCTTATAGCTTAGAGTCTTATAGATTAGAGTCTTTTATATTAGAGTCTTATAGATTAGAGTCTTTTAGATTAGAGTATTATATCTTAGAGTCTTATAGATT
The DNA here is from genome assembly GCF_049724085.1 of Artemia sp. Qi Xiang Cuo. Taxonomy (NCBI): domain Eukaryota; kingdom Metazoa; phylum Arthropoda; class Branchiopoda; order Anostraca; family Artemiidae; genus Artemia; species Artemia sp. Qi Xiang Cuo. Next base: position 203,584 of record NW_028300730.1, read on the forward strand.
ATACTCTTATAGCTTAGTCTCTTATATATTAGAGTCTTATAGCTTAGAGTCTTATAGGTTAGAGTCTTATAGATTAGAGTCATATAACTTAGTCTTATATCTTAGATTCTTATAGTTTAAAGTCTTATAGCTTAGAGTCTTATAGCTTAGAGTCTTATAGCTTAGAGTCATATAACTTAGTCTTATAGCTTAGAGTCTTATAGCTTATAGTCTTACAGCTTATAGTCTTATAGCTTAGAGTCTTATAGCTTAGAGAATTATAGATTAGAATATTATAGCTTAGACTCTTTTTTCTTATAGTCTTATACCTTATATTATTAGGGCATAGAGTCTTATAGATTAGTGTCTTATAGCTTAGAGTCTTATAGCTTAGAATTTTATAGCTTAGAGTCTTATAGCTTAAAGTCATATAGCTTAGAGTCTTATAGATTAGAGTTTTGTAGCTTAGAGTCTTATATCATAGAATATTATAGCTTAGATTCTTCTAGATTAGAGTCTTTGAGCTTATTTTATTCGATCATATAGTCGTATATAAGTGATACTAATAAGATAGAGTAAAGAGTCTTATAGCTTAGCGTCTTATAAATTAAAGTCTTACATCTTATTCTTTAGGATTAGAGTCTTATATCTTTTTGTATTGTAGATAAGAGTCGAATATATTGTAGGCTTAGATATTAGAGTATTATATCTTCAAGTCTTATAGCTTAGAGACTTATAGATTAGAGTCTTATAGCTTAGAGTCTTATAGCTTAGAGTCTTATAGCTTAGAGTCTTATAGGTCATTGTCTTATAGCTTAGTTTTATAGCTTAGAGTCCTATAGCTTATAGTCTTATATCTTATAGTCTTATAGCTTAGATTATTATATCTTAGATTTTTATAGCTTAGAGTCTTATAGATTAGTCTTATAGCTTAGAGTATTATAGCTTAGAGTGTTTTAGCTTAGAGTCTTATGGCTTAGAGTCTTATAGCTTAGGGTCTTATAGCTTAGAGTCTTATAGCTCATTGTCTTATAGCTTAGTTTTATAGCTTAGAGTATTATAGCTTAGAGTCTTATAGCTTATAGTGTTATAGCTTAGAGTCTTATAGCTTAGAGTCTTATAGCTTAGAGTCTTATAGCTTAGTCTTATATCGTAGTGTCTTATATCTTAGAGTCTTTTAGCTTAGAGTCTTTTAGCTTATAGTCTTATATCTTTGAGTCTTATAGCTTAGAGTCTTATAGCTTAGTGTCTTTTAGAAGATATTCTTTAATAGTAGTATATTTGCGATTAGACTAATATAGCTTTTTGTCTTATCTTTTTGTGTCTTAGCTGTTATATTAGTCGAGAGGAGATTATTTGATAAGATTGTCGTAGATATTAGAGTATGAATTAATATTGTCTTTGCTATTAGTCCTTGATATTCTAGTTTTTTATATATTTGTGCAATATATACTAGTCTTATATATTATATACCTATATCGAAGAGTCCTATAGCATAGAGTCTCATAGCCTAAAGTCTTATAGCTTAGAGTCTTATGGCTTAGAGTCTTATGGCTTAGAATCTTATAGCTTAGAGTCTTATAGCTTAGAGTCTTATATCTTAGATTCTTATAGATTAGAGTCTTATAGCTTAGAGTCTTTTAGGTTATATTATTATAGATTAGAGTCTTTTATCTTAGAGTCTTTTAGGTTAGTGTCTTATAGCTTAGTCTTATATCTTATATTCTTATATCTTAGAGTCTTATAGCTTAGTCTTATTTCTTAGAGTCTTATAGCTTAGAGTCTTATAGCTTACAGTGTTATAGCTTAGAGTCTTATAGCTTAGTCTTATAGCTTAGTGTCTTATAGCTTAGAGTCTTTTAGATTAGAGTCTTTTAGCTTAGAGTCTTTTAGCTTAGAGTCTTATAGCTTAGAGTTTTATAGCTTAGTGTCTTATAGCTTAGAGTCTTATAGCTTAGAGTCTTATAGCTTAGAGTCTTATATCTGAGAGTCTTATAGCTTATAGTCTTATAGCTTAGAGTATTATATCTTAGAGTCTTATAGCTTAGAGTATTATAGCTTAGAGTCTTATAGCTTAGAGTATTATAGCTTAGTCTTATAGATTAGAGTCTTATAGCTTAGAGTCTTATAGCTTAGAGTCTTATAGCTTAGAGTACTATAGCTTAGATTCATATAGCTTAGAGTCTTATAGCTTATAGTCTTATTGCTTAGAGTATTATAGCTTAGAGTCTTATAGCTTAGAGTTTTATATCTTAGACTATTATAGCTTAGTCTTTGATAATAGAGTCTTATATCTTTGATTAATATAGATGTGAGTCTTAGTTAGTTGTGTCTTATATATTATATTCTTATATAAGATTATATTACCTCTGATTTACTCATATAGGATAAGCTTATTTATAAGTGTCTTTCTTCTTTGTGTAGTTTCGATTATAGTACAATATCTTATAGTATTATATCTTATATAATTATTGCTAAGAGTGTTTTAGCTTAGAGTCTTATAGCTTAGAGTCTTATAGCTTAGTGTCTTAGAGCTTAGTCTTATATCATATAGGCTTATATCTAAGAGTCTTATAGCTTAGAGTCTTATATCTTATATTACTATATCATAGAGTCTTATAGCTTAGAGTCTTATAGTTTAAAGTCTTATAGCTTAGAGTCTTATAGCTTAGAGTCTTATGGCTTAGATTCTTATAGCTTAGAGTCTTATAGCTTAGAGTCTTATATCTTAGAGTCTTATATCTTAGAGTTCTTTATCTTAGAGTTTTATAGCTTAGAGTCTTATAGCTTAGAGTCTTATAGCTTAGAGTCTTTTAGCTTAGAGTCTTATAGCTTAGTCTTATATCTGAGATTCTTATATCTTAGAGTCTTATATCTTAGTCTTATTGATTAGAGTCTTATATCTTAGATTATTATATATTAGAGTCTTATAGATTATAGTCTTATAGATTAGAGTCTTATAGCTTAGAGTATTATAGATTATAGTCTTATAGATTAGAGTCTTTTAGATGTTAGTATTTTATCTTAGAGTCTTATAGCTTAGAGTATTATAGCTTAGAGTCTTATAGGTTAGAGTCTTATAGCTTAGAGTCGTATATCTTAGAATCTTATAGCTTAGAGTATTATATCTTATAGTCTTATAGCTTAAAGTCTTATAGCTTAGAGTCTTATAGCTTAGAGTATTATAGCTTAGAGGCTCATAGCTTAGAGTCTTATAGCTTAGAGTCTTATATTATATTAGATTATTATAGCTTAGAGTCTTATAGCTTAGTGTCTTATAGCTTAGAGTCTTATATGTTAGAGTCTTATAGCTGAGAGTCGTATATCTTAGAGTCTTATAGCTTAGAGTATTATATCTTATAGTCTTATAGCTTAGAGTCTTATAGCTTAGAGTATTATAGCTTAGAGTCTTATAACTTAGAGGCTTATAGCTAAGAGTCTTATAGCTTAAATTCTTATAGCTTAGAGTCTGATAGCTTAGAGTCTAATATCTTAGAGTCTTATATCTTAGAGTCTTATATCTTAGAGGCTAACAGCTTAGAGTCTTATAGCTTAGAGTCTTATAGCTTAAAGTCTGATAGCTTAGAGTCTAATAGCTCAGAGTCTTATAGCTTAGAGTCTTATAGCTTAGATTCTTATAGCTGAGATTCTGATAGCTTAGAGTCTTATAGCTTAGAGTCATATAACTTATAGTCTTATTGCTTAGAGTTTTATAGCCTAGAGTCTTTTAGCTTAGAGTCTTATTGCTTAGAGTCTTATAGCTTAGAGTCTTATAGATTAGAGTCTTATAGCTTAGAGTCTTACATCTTAGTGTCTTATAGCTTAGAGTCTTATAGCTTAGAGTCTTATAGCTTAAAGTATTATGACTTAGAGTCTTATAGCTTAGAGTCTTATAGCTTAGAGTATTATAACTTAGAGTATTATAGCTTAGAGACATATAGATTAGATTCTTATAGCTTAGAGTATTATAGCTTAGAGTCTTATAGCTTAGAGTCTTATAGCTTAGAGTCTTATAGCTTAAAGTCTTATAGCTTAGAGTCTTATACCTTAGAGTCATATAACTTAGTCTTATACATTAGAGTCTTATAGCTTAAAGTCTTATATCTTAGAGTCTTATAGCTTAGAGTCTTATAGATTAGAGTCTTATAGTTTAGAATCTTATAGCTTAGAGTCTTATAGCGTAGAGTCTTATAGCGTAGAGTCTTATAGCTGAGAGACCTATAGCTTAGAGTCTTATAGCTTAGAGTCTTATAGCTTAGAGTCTTGTAGCTTAGAGTCTTATAGCTTAGAGTCTTATAGCTTATAGTCTTATAGCTTAGAGTCTTATAGCTTAGAGTCATATAACTTAGTCTTATAGATTAGAGTCTTATAGCTTAGAGTCTTATAGCTTAGAGTCTTATAGCTGAGAGTCTTATAGTTTAGTATCTTATAGTTTAGAATCTTTTAGCTTAGAGTCTTATAGCTTAGAGTCTTATAGCTTAGAGTCTTATAGCTTAGAGTCTTATAGCTTAGTGTCTTATAGCTTAGAGTCATATAACTTAGTCTTCTAGATTAGAGTCTTATAGCTTAAAGTCTTATAGCTTAGAGTCTTATATCCTAGAGTCTTATAGGTTAGAATCTTATAGCTTAGAGTCTTATATATTAGTGTCTTTTTGCTTAATTTATTATAGATTTGAGTCTTATATATTATAGTTTAATAGCTTAGAGTCTTATAGCTGATAGTATACTAAATTAGAGTATTATAGCTTAAAGTCTTACAGCTTAGAGTCTTATACCTTAGAGTCTTAAAGCATAGAGTCTTATAGCTTAGAGTCATATAACTTAGTCTTATAGCTTAGAGTCTTATAGCTTAAAGTCTTATATCTTAGAGTCTTATAGATTAGAGTCTTATAGCTTAGAGTCTTATAGCTTAGAGTCATATAACTTAGTCTTATAGCTTAGAGTCTTATATCTTAAAGTCTTATAGCTTAGAGTCTTATAGCTTAGAGTCTTATAGCTTAGAGTCTTATAGATTAGAGTCTTACAACTCGTATTCGTGCGGATTATTGTCCTACAGAGTATATTTAGTGTATTAGTTTCTATTGGCTTATATACATTAAAAATATTTTCTAGTCGATAAGAGCTTAGTTACATTTTGAGGTTTTTATAGACTATAAGTGGCTTTAATCTTAGAGTCTTATAGATTAGAGTCTTATATATTAGAATCTTGTAGCTTAAAGTCTTACCGCAGAGAGTTTTAGATCTTATAATACTAGTGATTAAATTATTATCTCCAACATTCTTATAATTTAGAGTATTATACCTTATAGTCTTAGAGATGAGAGACTCATCTCTTAGAGCTTGATAGACTATAGTAAGAAGTATTGTTGTCTTCTCGATTCTAGACGTATAGCATTTTTAATTAGATAGGAAAGTCTGATAGCTTCTTCGCGCTTATTGTCGTTATTATGATAGTCATGTATATTAGTGTCTTATATAGTAGTATCTTATATATTAGTGTCTTATGGATGAGTGTATTATAGATCATTGTCTTATAGCTTAGTGTTATATCTTAGAGTATTATAGCTTATAGTCTTATATCTTATAGTCTTATACCTTAGAGTCTTATAGCTTAGAGTTTTATAGATTAGAGTCTTATAGCTTAGTCTTATAGCTTAGAGTCTTATAGCTTAGAGTGTTTTATCTTAGAGTATTATTGCTTAGAGTATTATAGCTTAGTATTTTATAGCTTAGAGTCTTATAGCTCATTGTCTTATAGCTTAGTTTTATAGCTTAGAGTATTATAGCTTAGAGTCTTATAGCTTATAGTGTTATAGCTTAGAGTCTTATAGCTTAGAGTTTTATAGCTGAGAGTCGTATAGCTTAGAGTCTTATAGCTTAGAGTATTATATCTTAGAGTCTTATAGCTTAGAGTATTATAGCTTAGAGTCTTATAGCTTAGAGTCTTATAGCTTAGAGGATAATAGCTTAGAGTATTATAGCATAGAGTCTTATATAAGCTTATATTATTATATCTTAGAGTCTTATAGCTTAGTGTCTTATAGCTTAGAGTCTTATAGCTTAGAGTCTTAGAGCTGAGAGTCGTATAGCATAGAATCTCATAGCTTAGAGTATTATTGCTTAGAGTCTTTTAGACTAGAGACTTTTAGCTTAGATTATTACAACTTAGAGTCATAAAGATTAGAGGATTATATATTAGAGGCTTTTAGCTTAGAGGATTATATCTTAAAGTCTTACAGCTTAGAGTCTAATAGCTTAGAGTCTTATAGCTTAGAGTCTTATAGCTTAGAGGCTCATAGGTTAGAGTCTTATAGCTTAGAGTCTTATAGCTTAAAGTCTGATAGCTTAGAGTCTAATAGCTCAGAGTCTTAGAGCTTAGAGTCTGATAGCTTAGAGTCTTTTAGCTTAGCGTATTAGAACTTAGAGTCTTATATGTTAGAGTGTTATATCTTAGAGTCTTATATCTTAGAGTATTATAGCTTAGAGTCTTATAGATTAGAGACTTATAGCTTAGAGACTTACAACTTAGATTATTACAGCTGAGAGAATTAGAGCTTAGAGTCGTAGATCTTCATGTATTATAGATTATAATATTATAGATTAGAGACTTATAGCTTATAATGTTTTGTCTTAGATTATTATATATTATTATATAATAGATTTTTTAATACGAACGTTGCTTCTTATCTATTATTGAATTATATCTTAAAGTCTTTCATCTTCTATTATTCTATATTATAATATTAGGTCTTAGTTTCTTATATCTTAGAGTATTAGATCTAAGAATATTACATATTATACTATTATAGCTAATAGTATTATATATTAGTCTGATACATTAGAGTCTTATAGATTAGAGTCTAATATCTTAGAGTCTTATAGCATAGAGTCTTATAGCTAAGAGTCTTATAGTTTAGAGTCTTATAGCTTAGAGTCTTATAGATTAGAGTCTTATAGCTTAGAGTCTTATAGCTGAGAGACTTATAGCTTAGAGTCTTATAGCTTAGAGTCTTATAGCTTAGAGTCTTATAGCTTAGAGTCTTATAGCTTAGAGTCTTATAGCTTATAGTCTTATAGCTTAGAGTATTATAGCTTAGAGTCATATAACTTAGTCTTCTAGATTAGAGTCATATAGCTTAAAGTCTTATAGCTGAGAGTCTTATAGCCTAGAGTCTTATAGGTTAGAGTCTTATAGTTTAGAGTCTTTTAGCTTAGAGTCTTATAGCTTAGAGTCTTATATCTTAGAGTATTATATCTTAGAGTCTTATAGATTAGAGTATTATAGCTTAGAGTCTTATATATTAGAGTATTATATATTATAGTATTATATCTTAAAGTATTAAAGCTTAGAGTCTTATAGGTTAGATTATTATAGCTTAGAGTCATATAACTTAGAGTCTTATGGCTTATATTTTTATAGCTTATAGTCTTATAGCTTAGAGTCTTATAGCTTAGAGTCTTATAGCTTAGAGTGATATAGTTTAGAGTCTTATAACTTAGAGTCTTATAGATTAGAGTCTTATAGCTTAAAGCCTTATATCTTAGAGTCTTATAACTTAGAGTCTTATAGTTTAGAGTCTTATAGCTTAGAATCTTATAGCTTTGATTCTTATATCTTATATTCTTTTAGCATATAGTTTTATATCTTTGATTCTTACGGCTTCTGTTCTAATATATTATAGGCTAATAGCTTAGACTCTTATAGGTAAGATTCTTACATCTTTGAGTATTATATCTTATAGTATTATGGCTTTGAGTCTTGTAGCTTAGAGTCTTATAGCTTAGAATCTTATAGCTTATACTCTTATATCTTTGAGTTTTATAGCTTAGAGTTTTACAGCTTAGAGGCTTGCGGATTTGCGTCATATAAATTCGATTAATGTAGCGCAGTAATTAATAGCTTCGGGTCTTATTACTTAGAGTCTTGCATCTTAGAGTCTTAAAGCCTATAGTGTTAGGTCGAATAGTTTTATAACTTAGTGACTTTTATCTTAGATCAGGATTTATTCTTGACTTTTAGCATAGTATTATCTCTTAGAGTTCAATCCCTTTTTGTAATAAGGCTTAGATTCTTAAAGCTTAGAGTCTTGTAGCTTAAAGTCTTATAGCTGATTGTCTTATAGCTTAGTTTTATAGCTTAGAGTCTTATAGCTTATAGTCTTATATCTTATAGTCTTATACCTTAGAGTATTATAGCTTAGATTTTTATAGCTTAGAGTCTTATAGCTTAGTCTTATAGCTTAGAGTCTTATAGCTTAGAGTCTTTTAGCTTAGAGTCTTATGTCTTAGAGTCTTAGAGCTTAGTATTTTATAGCTTAGAGTCTTATAGCTCATTGTATTATATCTTAGTCTTATATCTTAGAGTATTATAGCTTAGAGTCTTATAGCTTAGAGTGTTATAGCTTAGAGTCTTATAGCTTAGAGTTTTATAGCTTAGAGTCTTTTAGCTTAGACTTATATCATAGATTCCTTTATATTATAGTGTATTATATTAGAGTCTTTGAGCTTATAGTCTTTTATCTTAGAGTCTTATAGCTTATAGTCTTATAGCTTAGAGTCTTATAGATTAGTATCTTATATCTTAGATTGTTATATATTATAGACTGATAGATTATATACTTATATCATATAGTATTTTATATTATAGTCTTATAGATTATATTATTATATATTATTGTCTTATCTATTAGATTCTTCTAGCTTAGAGTATTATAGCTTAGAGTCTTAGATCATAGAGTCTTATAGCTTAGAGTCTTAGAGCTTAGAGTCTTAGAGCTTAGAGTCTTATAGCTTAAAGTGTTACAGCTTAGTGTCGTACAGATTAGAGTCTTATAGATTAGAGTCTTATAGCTTAGAGTCATATAACTTAGTCTTATAGATTAGAGTCTTATATCTTAGAGTCTTTGAGCTTAGAGTCTTACAGCATAGAGTCTTAAAGATTAGAGTCATATAGCTTAGACTCTTATAGCAGAGATTCGTATAGATTTATGTCTTAGATCAGAGATTCTTAGAGCTTATAGACTTGTAGCTTAGAGTCATACAGCTTAGGGTCTTATGTCTTTTATTCTTATAGCTTAGAGTCTTATAGCTTAGAGTCTTATAACTCAGAGACTTCTAGCTCAGAGTCTTACAGCTTAGAGTATTATAACTTAGTCTTATAGATTAGAGTCTTATAGCTTAAAGTCTTATAGCTTAGAGTCTTAAGCCTAGAGTCTTATAGGTTAGAGTCTTATAGATTAGAGTCTTATAGATTAGAGTATTATAGCATAATGATTAATATCTTTGAGTATTATTACGTAGATGCTTATATCTTTTATGCATAAGCTGATACTCATCTTGAGATATGTCCTGTTTATGTGGGTCGTATAGATTCGCTAATTATATCTGCTTGTCGTATAGCGAAGATTCATGTATCTTATAGTCTTATAACTTAGTCTTATAGCTTAGAGTCTTATAGCTTAAAGTCTTATAGCTTAGAGTCTTATAGATTAGAGTATTCTAGATGAGAATAATTTAGCTTAGAGTAATATAAGATAGAGTCTAATGTCTTAGATTATTATCTATTAAAATATCATATCATAGAGTCTTATAGCTCAGATTATAAGATTGAATAGACTGTTTGCTTAGGGTCATCCAGCTGAGAAACTTACAGCATAGAGTCAAATAGTGTCTAAGATCATAACTTATGGACAAATTGTTTAGTGACTTATAGAGTCAAGTCAAATCTATTAGAGTTTAAAAGCTAGGATTCATAAATCTTCGAGTCATATAGCTTTTATTCAGTTGTCTAAGTGTCTTGTAGGTTAGAGCATTATAGCTTAGAATCTTATAGCTTAGAGTCTTATAGCTTAGAGTTTTATAGCTTAGAGTCTTATAGCTTAAAGTCTTATAGCTTAGAGTCTTATAAATTAGAGTCTTATATCTTATAATCATATAGATTATATTAGTCTATATTAGAGTTTTATAGCTTAGAGTCTTATGGCTTAGTGTATTAGCTCTTAGATTCATCGATATGAGAGACTTAGAGCTTCTCTACATAAAGAGGTTTTTCTTAGAGAAGATAGTTTTTTCGCTGATATTAGTAGCTAATAGTGACATATATATTAGAGTATTATCTAAGAGATAATTACATCGTAATGCATTATCTCTCAGAGTAATAGCTAGGAGTGCTTTCTCGTATAGTGCGATAGAAGAGATTATTATATCTTTGATTCATATAGCGTAGCGTATTACATCTGAGAATTTTATAGCTTAGAGTCTTATATCTTAGTCTAATATATTAGAGTCTTATAGCTTAGAGTCTTTTAGCTTAGAGTCTTATGGCTTAGAGTCTTATAGCTTAGGATCTTATTGCTTAGATTCTTATATCTCAGTGTCTTAGAGATTAGTCTTAGAGCTTATATTCTTATATCTTATTGTCTTATCTATTAGAGTCTTATATAATAGAGTCTTATATCTGAGAGTTTTATAGCTTAGAGACTTTTAGATTAAAGTGGTTTATAATAGATTCTATTATATTATAGCCTTATATATTAGAGACGTAGCGATTATATTCTTTTCGCTTAAATTCTTATATCTTAGAGTTTTATATCTTAGTGTCTTATATCTTAGAGTCTTATAGCTTAGAGTCTTATAGCTTAGAGTCTTATAGCTTAGAGTCTTATAGCTTAGAGTCTTATAGCTTAGATTCTTATATCTTAGAGTATTATAGCTTAGAGTATTATAGCTTAGAGTATTATAGCTTAGAGTATTTTAGCTTAGTCTTAGAGCTTAGAGTCTTATAGCTTATAGTCATACAGCTCAGAGTCTTTAAGCTCGAAGTCTATCATATCAGAGTATGTTCTCGGAGATACTTATCTCGTAGAGTCTTATAGCTGAGAGTATTATAGCATATATAATGGTAGATTCTTGTAAATTAGATGAGATTCTTCTATATGAGAGTATTATAGCTTAGAGTCTTATAGCATAGAGTCTTATAGCTTAGAGTCTTACAGCTTAGATTCTTATAGCATAGAGTACTATAGCTTAGAGTCTTATAGCTTAGAGTCTTATAGTTTAGAGTCTTATAGCTTCGAGTTTTATAGCTTAGAGTCTTATGGCTTAGAGTCATATAGCTTAGAGTCTTATAGATTAGAGTCTTAGAGCTTAGATTCTTATAGCCTAGAGTCTTATTGTTTTGAGTCTAATAGCTTATAGTCTAATGGTTTCGAGTCTTATAGCTTAAAGTCTTATAGCTTAGAGTCTTATAGCTTAGAGTCTTACAGCTTAGAGTCTTTTAGCTTAGAGTCTTATAGCTTAGTCTTATAGCTTAGATTCTTATAGCTTAGAGTCTTATAGCTTAGTCTTATTGCTTATAGTGTTATAGCTTAGAGTCTTATAGCTTACAGTTTTATAGCTTAGAGTCTTATAGCTTAGTCTTATAGCTTAGTGTCTTATAGCTTAGAGTCTTTTAGCTTAGAGTCTTATAGCTTAGAGTATTATAGCTTAGAGTGTTATATCTTAGAGTATTATATCTTAGAGTCTTATATCTTATAGTCTTTAATATGAGATTCTTTTAGCTTAGAGTATTATTGCTTAGATTCTTATATATTAGAGTATTAGAGATTAGAGTCTTATAGCTTTGAGGCTTATAGCTTAGAGTCTTATAGCTTAGAGTGTTATAGCTTAGAGTACTATAGCTTAGAGTCTTATAGCTTAGAGTCTTATAGCTTAAAGTGTTATAGCAGAGATTTTGATAGCTTCTAGTCTTAGAGTTATAGTCTTATAGCTTAGAGTCTTCTTATGGCTTTGAGAATAATAACTTAGAGTCTTATGTCTTAGAGCCATATAGAAACTCTTCTAATATCTTAGATTCTATTAGCTTATAGCTATTATATTATAGTCTAATATCGTAGAGTCTTATTTCTTAAAGACTATTAGATTATATTCTATTAGATTAGAGTCTTATATCTTAGTCTTTTTTCTTAGAGTCTTATAGCTTAGAGTCTTATAGCTTAGAGTCTTATAGCTTAGAGTCTTATAGCTTAGAGTCTTATAGCTTAGAGTCTTATATCTTAGAGTCTTATATCTTAGAGTCTTATAGCTTAGAGTCTTATAGCTTAGAGTCTTATAGCTTAGTGTCTTATAGCTTAGAGTCTTATATCTTAGATTCTTATAGCTTATAGTCTTTTAGATTAGATTCTTTTAGCGTAGATTATAATTGCTGATATTATTATAGATTATATTATTTTATCTTAGAGTAATATAGATTAGATTCTTATATCTTATAGTCTCATAGCTTAGAGTCTTAAATAGTAGAGACTTATATTATATTATATTATAATATATGATATTAAATTTGCTTAGAGTCTGCGATCTAAGATACTTAGATCTTAGAGGCTCTTAGATGAGATTCTTAAAGCAGAGAATATTATAGCTTAGAGTATTTTTTATTAGAGTCTTATATCCTAGAGACTTATAACTTAAAGTCTTACAGCTTATAGTCTTATAGCTTAGAGTCTCATAGCTTAGAGTCTTATAGCTTAGAGTCTTATAGCTTAAAGTCTGATAGCTTAGAGTCTAATAGCTCAGAGTCTTATAGCTTAGAGTCTTATAACTTAGAGTATTATAGCTTAGAGTCTTATAGCTTAGAGTCTTATAGCTTCGAGTCTTATAGCTTAGAGTCTTATAGCTTAGAGTCTTATAGCTTAGAGTCTTATAGCTTAGATTCTTATTGCTTACAGTCTTATAGCTTAGAGTCTAATAGCTTAGAGTCTTAGAGCTTAGAGTCTTACATCTTACTGTCTTATAGCTTAGAATCTTATAGCTTAGAGTCTTATAGCTTAAAGTATTATGACTTAGAGTCTTATAGCTTAGAGTCTTATAGCTTAGAGTCTTATAGCTTAGATTATTATAGCTTAGAGCCTTATAGCTTAGAGTCTTAAAGCTTAGAGTCTTATAGCTTAGAGTCTTATAGAGTCTTATAGCTTAAAGTCTTATAGCTTAGAGTCTTATAGCTTAGAGTCATATAACTTAGTCTTAGACATTAGAGTCTTATAGCTTAGAGTCTTATAGGTTAGAGTCTTATAGCATATAGTCTTACAGCCTAGAGTCTTATAGCTAAGAGTCTTATAACCCAGAGTCTTATAGCTTAGAGTCCTATAACTTAGAGTCTTATATCGTAGAATCTTATAGCTTAGAGTCTTATAGATTAGAGACTTATAGCTTAGAGTCTTATAGATTAGAGTCTAATAACTTATAGTCTTACAGCTTAGAGTCTTATAGATTAGAGTCTTACAGCTTATATTATTATAGGTTAGAGTGTTAGATCAGAGAGACTAAGATCTGATATAATTGTATCTTTGAGTGTTATATCTTTGAGTCTTATAGATTAGAGTCTTATAGCTTAGAGTCTTATAGCTTAGAGTCATATAACTTAGTCTTATATCTTAGAGTCTTATAGCTTAAAGTCTTATAGCTTAGAGTCATATAGCTTAGAGTCTTATAGCTTAGAGTCTTATAGATTAGAATCTTATAGCTTAGAGTCTTATATCTTAGAGTCTTATAGCTTAGAGTCTTATAGCTTATAGTCTTCTAGCTTAGAGTCTTATAGCTTAGAGTCTTATAGCTTATAGTCTTATAGCTTAGAGTATTACAGCTTAGATTATTATAGCATAGAGTCTTATAGCTTAGAGTATTATAGCTTAGAGTCTTTTATCTTAGAGTATTATAGCTTAGTGTCTTATAGCTGAGAGTCTTATAGCTAATTGTCATATAGATTAGTTTTATATGTTAGAGTCTTATAGCTTAGAGTCTTATAGCTTATAGTCTTATAGCTTAGAGTCTTATAGCTTAGAGTTTTATAGCTTAGAGTCTTATAGCTTAGTCTTATAGCTTAGATTCTTATTGATTAGAGTCTTATAGCTTAGAGTATAATAGCTTAGAGTCTTAGAGCTTAGAGTCTTACATCTTATTGTCTTATAGCTTAGACTCTTATAGCTTAGAGTCTTATAGCTTAAAGTATTATGACTTAGAGTCTTATAGCTTAGAGTCTTATAGCTTAGAGTCTTATAGCTTAGAGTATTATAGCTGAGAGACTTATAGCTTTGAGTCTTATAGCTTAGAGTCTTATAGCTAAGAGTCTTATAGCTTAGAGTCTTATAGCTTAGAGTCTTATAGCTTAGAGTCTTATAGCTTAGAGTCTTATAGCTTAGAGTCATATAACTTAGTCTTGTAGATTAGAGTCTTATAGCTTATAGTCTTATAGCTTAGAGTCTTATAGCTTAGAGTCTTATAGCTTAGAATCTTATAGATTAGAGTCTTTTAGCTTAGAGACTTATAGCTTAGAGTCTTATATCTTAGAGTCTTATAGCTTAGAGTCTTATATATTAGAGTCTTATAGCTGAGAGTCTTATAGCTTAGAGTCTTATAGCTTAGAGTCTTATATCTTAGAGTCTTATAGCTTAGAGTCATATAACTTAGTCTTATAGCTTAGAGTCTTATAGTTTAAAGTCTTATAGCTTAGAGTCTTATAGCTTAGAGTCTTATAGCTTAGAGTCATATATGTTAGTGTTATATCTTAGACTCTTATAGATTATAGTCTTATAGATTATAGTCTTATAGCTTAGAGTCTTATAGCTTAGAGTCTTATAGGTTAGAATCTTATTGCTTATACACTTATAGATTAGAGTCTTATAGCTTAGAGTCTTATAGCTTATAGTCTTATAGCTTAGTGTCTTATAGCTTAGAGTCTTATAGCTTAGAGTCATATAGCTTAGAGTCTTATAGCTTAGAGTATTATAGCTTAGAGTCTTATAGCTTAGAGTCTTGTAGATTAGAGTCTTATAGCTTAGAGTCTTATAGATTATAGTATTATAGAATATAGTCTTATCGCTTAGATTATATGCGCAGAGAATCGGACCGCATATAGACTCACAGCTTATAGGCTAATGGCTTCTAATTATATGGCTCATAGACATAAAGCTATGCATCCAATAGATAGAAGATTAGCCTCTTACACTCAAGTACCTTAGAGTCTTATGGCGTGTTGACTTACAGCTTAGTGTCTTATAGCTTAGAGTCTTACAGCTAAGATTCTTATAGCTAAGAGTCTTATAGCTAAGAGTCTTATAGCTTAGAGTATTATAGCTTAGAGTCTTATAGATGAGAGTCTTATAGATTAGAGTAATATAGATGAGTGTATTATAGATT
Organism: Artemia sp. Qi Xiang Cuo; assembly: GCF_049724085.1. Lineage (NCBI taxonomy): Eukaryota > Metazoa > Arthropoda > Branchiopoda > Anostraca > Artemiidae > Artemia > Artemia sp. Qi Xiang Cuo. The sequence goes on from NW_028300730.1 coordinate 218,752, forward strand.
AGTTTTATAGCTTAGAGTCTTATAGCTTAGAGTCTTATAGCTTATAGTCTTATACCTTAGAGTCTTATAGCTTAGAGTTTTATAGCTTAGAGTCTTATAGCTTAGTCTTATATCTTATAGTATTAGTTCTTTGAGTATTATAGATTAGATTCTTATGGCTTAGAGTCTTATAGCTTAGGGTCTTAGTTCTTTGATTATTATTTATCTGGTTCTTCGCTCTTAGTCTATGAGCTGATAGACTTATATCTGATTTCATTATTTATTAGAGTCTTATATATTAGATTTTTATATATTACAGTTTTATATATTATAGAATTATAGATTATACTAATATAATAGAGTCTAATATCTTAGAGACTTTTAGCTTAGAGTCTTAGAGCTTAGAGTCTTTTAGCTTAGAGTCTTATAGCTTAGAGTCTTATAGCTTATTGTCTTATAGTTTAGAGTCTTATAGCTTAGAGTCTTATAGCTAAGAGTCTTATATCTTTGAATCTTAAATCTTAGATTCTTATAGATTTTAGTCTTACAGCTTAAAGTCTTATAGCTTAGAGTCTTATAGCTTAGAGTCTTATAGCTTAGAGTCTTAGATCTTAGTCTTATAGCTTAGAGTCTTATAGCTTAGAGTCCTATAGCTTAGAGTGTTATAGCTTAGAGTACTATAGCTTAGAGTCTTATAGCTTAGAGTCTTATAGTTTAAAGTCTTATAGCTTAGAGTCTTATAGCTTAGAGTCTTATGGCTTATAGTCTTATAGTTTAGAGTGTTATAGATTAGAGTCTTATATATTAGAGGAATATATATTAGAGTATTAATGCTTATAGTAATATATATTACAGTATTATATATTTGATTCTTTTAGCTTAGTGTCTTTTAGCTTAGAGTCTTATAGCTTAGTCTTATAGCTTAGATTCTTATAGCTTAGAGTCTTATAGCTTAGTCTTATTTCTTAGAGTCTTATATCTTAGAGTCTTATAGATTAGAGTCTTATAGCTTAGAGTCTTATAGCTTAGAGTGTTATAGATTAGAGTTTTATAGTTTAGAGTCTTATAGCTTAGAGTCTTAATGCTTATAGTCTAGTAGCTTAGAGTCTTATAGCTTAGAGTCTTATAGCTTAGAGTCTTATAGATTAGATTCTTCTATCTTCGAGTCTTATAGCTAAGAGTCTTATAGATTAGAGTCTTATAGATTAGAGTCTTTTTGCTTAGAGTCTTATAGCTTAGAGTCTTATCGCTTAGAGTCGTATAGCTTAGAGTCTTATAGCTTAGAGTATTTTTTGTTAGAGTCTTATAGCTTAGAGTCTTATAGCTTAGAGTCTTATAGCTTAGAGTATTATAGCTTAGAGTCTTATAGCTTAGAGTATTATAGCTTAGAGTATTATATTAGCTTAGAGTCTTATAGCTTAGAGTCTTATAGCTTAGTGTCTTATAGCTTAGAGTCTTATAGGTTAGAGTCTTATAGCTGAGAGTCGTATAGCTTAGAATCTTATAGCTTAGAGTATTCTTTCTTAGATTATTATATACTATAGTATTTTATCTTAGACTATTATAGCTTAGAGTCTTATAGCTTAGAGTCTCATAGCTTAGAGTCTTATAGCTTAGAGTCTTATAGCTTAAAGTCTTATAGCTTAGAGTATAATAGCTAAGAGTCTTATAGATTAGAGTCTTATAGCTTAGAGTATTATAGCTTCGAGTCTTATAGCTTAGAGTATTATAGCTTAGAGTGTTATAGATCAGAGTATTATATCTTAGAGTCTTATAGCTTAGAGTCTTATAGCTTTGAGTCTTTTAGCTTAGAGTCTTATAGCTGAGAGTCGTATAGCTTAGAGTCTTATAGCTTAGAGTATTATATATTAGAGTATTATAGCATAGATTATTATAGCTGAGATTATTTTTTAAGAGCGTAATAGATCTGAGTTTATCATATATGAGAGTATTATTTCAGATATTAGTATTAAATATATTATTATTCTATATAATATTAAATTATATGATATTATTATAGATTGAATTCTTCGTTGGGCGAGAATTTTATATGAGATTAGTTTATGAGAGAATCTTTTATCTTAGAGAATTATTGATCAGAGTATTATTTATTAGAGAATATAATATTCGAGTCATACATCTTAGAGTCTTATATCTTAGAGTCTCATAGGTTCGAGTCGTATATATTATAGTATTTTATTTTAAAGTCTTATATCTTAGAGTCTTATAGCTCAGAGTCTTATAGCTTAGAGTCTTATAGCTTAGAGTCTCATAGCTTAGAGTCTTATAGCTTAGAGTCTTATAGCTTAGAGTATTATAGATTAGAGTATTATATCTCAGAGTCTTATAGCTTAGAGTCTTTTAGCTTAGAGTATTAGATCTTAGATTATTACATCATAATTTATTAGAGCTTAGAATATTATAGATGAGAGTCTTATATCTTAAAGTCTGTTTACTTAAATTCTTGTAGATTAGTATAATGTAATTTAGGGAATTGTAAATGAGAGAGTTATAGTGGAGATTAGTACATATTAGAATCAATATGATTATATTATAATAGATAATAGTATTTTAGGTTAGATTCTTATAGCTTAGAGTATTATAGCTTAGAGTCTTATAGCTTAGAGTCTTATAGCTTAGATTATTATAGCTTAGAGTCTTATATTATCTTAGAGTATTATAGCTTAGAGTCTTATAGCTTAGTGTCTTATAGCTTAGAGTCTTATAGGTTAGAGTCTTATAGCTGAGAGTCGTATAGCTTAGAATGTTATATCTTAGAGTATTATATCTTAGAGTCTTATAGCTTAGAGACTTATAGCTTAGAGTCTTACAGCTTAGAGTCTTATAGCTTAGAGGCTTATAGCTTAGAGTCTTATAGCTTAGAGTCTTATAGCTTAAAGTCTTATAGCTTAGAGTCTTATAGCTCAGAGTCGGAGCGCTTAGACTCATCGATCTTAGTGTCATTGAGCTGATAGTCTTAGAGCTTAGAGTCTTATAGCTTAGAGACTTATAGCTTAGAGTCTTACAGCTTAGAGTCTTATAGCTTAGAGTATTATAGCTTAGAGTCTTACATCTTAGAGTCTTATAGCTTAAAGTCTTATAGCTTAGAGTCTTATAGCTTAGAGTCTTACATCTTAAAGTCTTACATCTTAGATTCTTATAGATTAGAGTCTTATATCTTAAATTATAATGTATTAGACTAACGGAGCTTAGATTCGAAGAGATGAGTGTATTATAACTGATATTCTTATATCTTAGATTTTTATAGCTTAGAGTCTTATATCTTCGAGTAATATATATTATTATCGAATATATTAAATAGGTACTTCTTAGTATGGATTTTCATATAATACAATCTAAGAGTGTCTTTTAGCTTAGACTATTATAAATGATTGTTAGACATTAGAGACTTATATCTTAAAGTCTTATAGCTTTGAGTCCTATAGCATATAGTCTTATAGCTAATAGTCTTATAATTTAGAATATTATAGAATAGATTCTTATATATTATGGAATAATAGCTGATTGGACCAGCTCTTAGAGTCCGCGAGCTTAGAGTCTTACATCTTCAAGACTTATATCTTAGAGACATATAGATTAGAGTCTTATAGCTTAGAGTCTTATAGCTTAGAGTCTTATAGCTTAGAGTCTTATAGCTTAGAGTCTTATAAATTAGTCTTGTATAGTAGAGTCTTATATCTTATAGTCTTTTAGCTTAGAGTCTTATAGCTTAGAGTCTTATAGCTTAGAGTCTTATAGTTTAGAGTCTTTTAGATTAGAGTCTTATAGCTTAGAGTCTTATAGCTTAGTGTCTTAAAGCTTAGAGTCTTATAGCTTAAAGTAGTATAGCTGTGAGTCATATAGATTATAGTACTACAGCTTAGAGTATTAATCCTAGAGTCTTATAGGTTAGAGTCTTATAGCTTAGAGTCTTATAGATTAGAGTCTTATAGCATAAAGTTGTGTTGCTTAGAGTATTGTAAATTATAGTTTTATAGCTGAGAGTCTTAATCTGCGAGTCTACTAAAATAGAGTATTCAAGCTTAGATTCTTATAGCTTAGATACTTATAGCAGAGATTATTATAGCTTAGAGGCTTGTAGCTTAGAGTCTTATAGCTTAGAGTCTTGTAGCTTAGAGTCTTATAGCTTAGAGTTTTATAGCTTAGAGTCTTATATATTAAAGTCTTATAGCTTAGAGTATTATGGCTTAGAGTCTTATAGCTTAGAGTCTTATAGCTTAGAGTCTTATAGCTTAGAGTCTTATAGCTTAGAGTCTTATATCTTAGAGTCTTTTATCTTAGAGTCTTATAGCTTAGTCTTATAGCTTAGTGTATTATAGCTTAGAGTCTTAGAGCTTAGTCTTATAGCTTAGAGTCTTATAGCTTAGAGTCTTATAGCTTAGAGTCTTATAGCTTAGAGTCTTATAGCTTAGAGTCTTATAGCTTACAGTCTTATATCTTAGAGTCTTATAGCGGAGAGTCTTATATATTAGAGTCTTATAGGTTAGAGTCTTATAGCTTTGAGTCGCATAGATTTGAATCTTATAGATTTTATGCTTATTGATTAGAATATTATTGATTAGAGTCTGACAGCTTAGATTATTATAGCTTAGTGACATATAACTTATAGTCTTATAGCTTATAGGCTAATAAATTAGAGTCTTATATCTTAAAGTCTTATAGCTTAGAGTATTATAGCTTAGAGTCTTATAGCTTAGAGTCTTATAGCTTAAAGTCTTATAGCTTAGAGTCTAATAGCTTAGAGTCTTGTAGCTTAAAGTCTTATAGCTTCGAGTCTTATAGCTTAGAGCCTTATAGCTTAGAGTCTTATAGCTTAGAGTCTTATAGATTAGAGTCTTATACCTTAGAGCATTATAGCTTAGAGTCTTATAGATTAGAGTCTTATGGCTTAGAGTCTAATAGCTTAGAGTCTTAGAGCTTAGAGTCTTACATCTTAATGTCTTATAGCTTAGAATCTTATAGCTTAGAGTCTTATAGCTTAAAGTCTTATGACTTAGAGTCTTGTAGCTTAGAGTCTTATAGCTTAGAGTCTTATAGCTTAGAGTATTATATCTGAGAGACTTATAGCTTAGAGTCTTATAGCTTAGAGTCTTATAGCTTAGAGTCTTATAGCTTAGAGTCTTATAGCTTAGAGTCTTATAGCTTAGAGTCTTATAGCTTAGAGTCTTATAGCTTAGAGTCATATAACTTAGTCTTATAGATTATAGTCTTATATATTAAAGTCTTATAGCTTAGAGTCTTATAGCTTAGAGTCTTATAGCTTAGAGTCTTATAGATTAGAGTCTTATAGCTTAGAGTCTTATAGCTTAGAGTCTTATAGCTTAGAGTCTTAAGGCTCAGAGTCTTTCAGCTTAGAGTCTTATAGATTATAGTCTTATAGATGACAGTCTAAGAGATTAGAGTCTCAGGGCATATATTTGTATATCTTCTAGTTGTTTATCTTATTGTAATATAGCTTCGAGTCTTACATATTGTTGTCTTATAGCTTTTTTTTTTATAGATCAGAGTCTTATAGATTACTTCAATATAGATTTGCGTCGTATATATGTTTGTATTGCAGCTAGATTAGTATAGCTGATTGTCTTATAGCTTGGAGTCTTATAGCTTAGAGTCTTATAGCTTAGAGTCTTATAGACTAGAGTCTTATAGCTTTGTCTTATAGATTAAAGTCTTATAGCTTAGAGTCTTATAGCTTAGAGGCTTATAGCTTAGAGTCTTATATCTTAGAGTATTATAGCTTATAGTCTTAATGATTAGAGTCTTATAACTTAGATTCTTATTACTTAGATCCATATTGCTTATTGTCATTTTGAATAGAGACTAAGATATGCGTGTCTTATATAACTGTTTCTTATAGGACAGTGACGAGTAGCTTATAGTCATTTAGCTTAGATTCACATAGATAATATAAAAATAGCTTCGAGTCATGTGGATTCGAGACATACGGCTTGGATTCTAAATGATACGAGACGTATTGCGTAGAGTATTAAATATTTGATTCTTAATTAGAATATTCGAATAGCTTAGTCTTATATCTTAGAGTCTTATAGCTTAGAGTCTTATAGCTTAGAGTCTTATAGCTTAGTGTCTTATAGCTTAGTATTATAGCTTAGAGTATTATAGCTTAGAGTCTTATAGCTTAGAGTCTTATAGCTTAGTCTTATAGCTTAGAGTCTTATAGCTTAGAGTCTTTTAGCTTAGAGTCTTATAGCTTAGAGTCTTATAGCTTAGATTATTATATCTTATAGTCTTATAGCTTAGATTCTTATAGCTTAGAGTCTTTTAGCTTAGAGTCTTATAGCTTTGATTCTTATAGCTTAGAGTCTTATAGCTTAGAGTCTTATAGCTTAGAGTCTTATAGCTTAGCGTCTTATAGCTTAGAGTCTTATAGCTGAGAGTCGTATAGCTGAGAGTCTTATAGCTTTGAGTCTTATAGATTAGAGTATTAGATATTAGAGTCTTATAGCTTAGAGTATTATATCTTAGTCGGACATCTATAAGTCTTAGCGCTTTTAGTAATATTGATTAGAGGCTAATGGCATAGAATCCTGGAGATTCTATAATTTAAGGATAGAGAATGATAGCGCCGAGCCATATAGCTTTGAATAGATTTGAGTAGTTTCTAATTGCTTAGTGAATTTTCGCTTAGAGTTTAAGAGCTTAGAGTATTCTTGCTTAGAGTCTTATAGATTAGAGTATTTTAGCTTAGAGTCTTATAGCTTATAGTCTTATAGATTAGAGTTTTTTAGCTTAGAGTATTATATCTAATATTATTATTTCTTATATCAGTCTAGATTAGAGTCTTAGAGCTTAGAGTCTTATAGCTGAGAGACTTATATCTTAGAGTCTTATAGATTAGAGTCTTATAGATTAGAGTCTAATAGCTTAGAGTCTTATATCTTAGAGTGTTATAGCTCAGTCTTATAGCTTAGAGTATTATAGCTTAGGGTCTTATAGCTTAGAGTCTTATAGCTTATTGTCTTATATCTTAGTTTTATAGCTTAGACTATTATAGCTTAGAGTCTTATAGCTTATAGTCTTATAGCTTAGAGTCTTATAGCTTAGAGTCTTTTAGCTTAGAGTCTTTTAGCTTAGAGTCTTTTAGCTTAGAGTCTTTTAGATTAGAGTCTTATAGCTTAGAGTCTTATATCTTAGAGTATTATAGCTTAGAGTATTATAGCTAAGAGTATTATATCTTAGAGTCTTATAGCTGAGAGTCTTATAGCTTAGAGTCTTTTAGCTTTGAGTATTATATCTTAGAATCTTATAGTTTAGAGTCTTATAGATTAGAGCGTTATAGCTTAGTCTTATAGCTTAGAGGCTTATAGCTTAGAGTCTTATAGCTTAGAGTCTTATAGCTTAGAGTATTATAGCTTAGAGTCTTATAGATTAGAGTCTTATAGTTTAGAGTATTATAGCTTAGTGTATTATAGCTTAGAGTCTTATGGCTTACAGTCTTATAGCTTAGAGTCTTATAGCTTAGAGTCTTATAGCTTAGAGTCTTATAGCTTAGTGTCTTATATCTTAGTTTTATAGCTTAGACTCTTATAGCTTAGAGTCTTATAGCTTATAGTCTTATAGCTTAGAGTCTTATAGCTTAGAGTCTTTTAGCTTAGAGTCTTTTAGCTTAGAGTCTTTTATCTTAGAGTCTTATAGATTAGAGTATTATAGATTAGAGTATTATAGCTTAGTGTCTTATAGCTTAGAGTCTTATAGCTTAGAGTGTTATAGCTTAGAGTCTTATAGCTGAGAGTCTTATAGCTTAGAGTCTTATAGCTTTGAGTATTATATCTTAGAATCTTATAGATTAGAGTCTTATAGCTTAGAGTCTTATATCTTAGTCTTATAGCTTAGAGGCTTATAGCTTAGAGTCTTATAGCTTAGAGTCTTATAGCTTAGAGTCTTATAGCTTCGAGTCTTATAGCTTAGAGACTTATAGATTAAAGTATTATAGATTAGAGTGTTATAGCTTAGAGTCTTATGGCTTAGAGTATTATAGCATAGAGTCTTGTTAGCTTAGAGTTTTATAGCTTAGAGTCTTATATCTTAGTCTTATAGCTTAGAGTCTTATAGCTTAGAGTCTTTTATCTTAGAGTGTTATATATTAGAGTTTTTTAGCTTAGAGTCTTATAGATTAGAGTCTTATAGCTTAGAGTCTAATAGCTTATAGTATTATATATTAAATTATTTGATATTCGTGTAGTATATCTTTTAGTATTCCAGATTATATTCTTAAAACTTAGATTCTTATAGCTTAGAGTCTTATATCTTATACTCTTATAGCTTAGATTCTTATAGATTAGAGTGTAATATATTAGAGTCTTATAGCTTAGAGTCTTATAGATTATAGTCTTATAGGTTAGAGTCTTATAGCTTAGAGTCTTATAGCTGATAGTCATATAGCTTTGAGTCTTATAGCTTAGAGTCTTATAGCTTAGAGTCTTATAGCTTAGAGTCTTATGGCTTAGTCTTATAGCTTAAAGTCTTATAGCTTAGAGTCTTATAGATTAGAGGCTTATATCTTAGATTCTTACAGATTAGAGTGTTATATCTTAGAGTTTTATAGCTTAGAGTCATTTATATTAACTTAATACTGCATGGAGAACGGCATCCTATCGCGGTGCTCCTACGATCGTTTTAGCATTTAGTCTTGTGGCTTATAGTCTAATAGCTAAAAGTTTAACATCTACGAGACAAACGGCTTAGACACAAGCGTCGAATGGTCATATAGATTATAGTATAATGGCGTATGGACTTATAGCTTATATTCTTATAGCTTCGATTCAAATATAGTAGATTCAAATGGCTAGTTCACTAGAAGATTTGAGACAATTAGCAAAGAGTATTAAATAGTATAGACTTAAAAATTATAGTCTAATAGCTTAGTCTTATAGCTAAGAGTCTTATATCTTAGGGTCTTATAGCTTAGAGTCTTATAGCTCATTGTCTTATAGCTTAGTTTTATAGCTTAGAGTCTTATAGCTGAGAGTTTTATAGCTGAAAGGCGTATAGCTTAGTCTATTAGCTTAGAGTCTTATAGATTAGAGTTTTATTTCTTATAGTAGTATATATTATAGTCTTATAGATTAGAGTCTTATAGCTTATATTCTTATAGCTTATATTCTTATAGCTTAGAGTCTTATAGATTTGAGTCTTATAGCTTAGATTCTTATAGCTTAGAGTCTTATAGCTTAGAGTCTTATAGCTTAGTGTCTTATAGCTTAGAGTCTTACAGCTTAGAGTCTTATAGCTTAGAGTCTTATAGCTTATAGTCATATAGCTTTGAGTCTTATATCTTAGAGTATTATATCTTAGAGTATTATATCTTAGAGTATTATAGCTTAGTCTTATAGCTTAGAGTCTTATAGCTTAGAGTCTTATAGCTTAGAGGCTTATAGCTTAGAGTCTTATAGATTATAGTCTTATAGCTTTTATTGAAAAATATTATAGTCTAAAATCATAGATTCTTATAGATAAGAGTATTATAGATTAGAGTCTTATAGATTATAGTCTTTTAGATTAGAGTCTTATAGCTTAGAGTCTTGTAGCTTAGAGTCTTATAGCTTAGAGTCTTATAGCTTAGAGTTTTTTAGCTTAGAGTATTATATATTAGAGTATTATAGCTTAGTGCATTTTAGATTAGAGTCTTATAGCTTAGTGTCTTATAGCTTAGAGTCTTATATCTTAGAGTCTTATAGCTTAGAGTCTTATAGATTAGAGTCTTATAGCTTAGAGTATTATAGCTTAGAGTCTTATAGCTTAGTCTTATAGCTTAGAGTCTTATAGCTTAGGGTCTTATAGCTTAGAGTCTTATAGCTCATTGTCTTATAGCTTATTTTTATAGCTTAGAGTATTATAGCTTAGAGTCTTATAGCTTATAGTCTTATAGCTTAGAGTCTTATAGCTTAGAGTCTTATAGCTTAGAGTCTTATTGCTTAGAGTGTTATAGCTTAGAGTAATATCGCTTATTTACCTAGCTCAGTTTTGCTTAGATCTTTTAGTATTATAGCTTATTGGCTTAGAGCTTAGAGTATTATAGATTATATTCTTACATCTGCTAGTCTTATAGCTTAGACTATTACAGATTTGATTCTTATAGAATAGAATATTATAGATTAGAGTCTTATAGCTTAGAGAATTATAGCTTAGTCTTATAGCTTAGAGTCTTATAGCTTAGAGTCTTATAGCTTAGAGTATTATAGCTTAGAGTCTTATAGCTTAGAGTCTTCTAGATTAAAGTCTTATAGCTTAGAGTATTATAGCTTAGAGTCTTATGGCTTAGAGTCTTATAGCTTAGAGTCTTATAGCTTAGAGTCTTATAGCTTAGAGTCTTAAAGCTTAGAGTCTTATAGCTTATTTTTATAGCTTAGAGTATTATAGCTTAGAGTCTTATATCTTATAGTCTTATAGCTTAGAGTCTTATAGCTTAGAGTCTTTTAGCTTAGAGTCTTTTATCTTAGAGTCTTTTAGATTAGAGTCTTTTAGCTTAGAGTCTTATATCTTAGAGTATTATAGATTAGTGTCTTATAGCTTAGAGTCTTATAGCTTAGAGGCTTATAGCTTAGAGTCTTATAGCTGAGAGTCTTATAGCTTAGAGTCTTTTAGCTTAGAGTCTTATATCTTAAAATTTTATAGCTGAGAGTATTATTTCTTATAGTCTTATAGCTTAGTCATATAGCTTATAGGCTCATAGCTTAGAGTCTTATAGATTAGACCAGTATAGATTAAATTCTTATAGATTAGTGAGTTATATTGTTATGTCTATGACTTTAAATTATTATAGCTTAGAGTCTTATAGCTTATAGTCTTATGGCTTAGAGTATTATTGCATAGAGTATTGTTAGATTATAGTTTTATAGCTTATAGTCTTATAGCTTAGTCTTATAGCTTAGAGTCTTATATCTTAGAGTCTTATAGCATAGAGTCTTTTAGCTTAGAGTTTTTTAGCTTAGAGTCTTATAGCTTAGAGTCTTATAGCTTAGAGTCTTATAGATTAGATTCTTATAGCTTAGAGTATTATAGCTTAGAGTCTTATAGCTTAGAGTCTTATAGCTTAGAGTCTTATAGCTTAGATTATTATATCTTAGAGTCTTATAGCTTAGAGTCTTATTGCTTAGAGTCTTATAGCTTAGTCTTATATCTTATAGTCTTATATCTTAGAGTCTTATAGCTTAGAGCCTTATAGATTAGAGTATTATAGATTAGAGTCTTATATCTTAGAGTCTTATAGTTTATAGTCTTATAGCTTAGAGTCTTATAGCTTAGAGTATTATGGCTTAGAGTCTTATAGCTTATAGTATTATAGATTAGAGTCTTATAGCTTAGAGTCTTATAGCTTAGAGTCTTATAGCTTAGAGTGTTTTAGCTTAGAGTCTTATAGCTTAGTCTTATAGCTTAGAGTCTTATAGCTTAGAGTCTTATAGCTTAGTCTTATAGCTTAGAGTCTTATAGATTAGAGTCTTATAGCTTAGAGTCTTATAGCTTAGAGTCTTATATATTAGAGTCTTTTAGATTATAGTCTTATAGCTTAGAGTCTTATAGCTTAGAGTCTTATAGCTTAGAGTCTTATAGCTTAGAGTCTTATAGCATAGAGACTTATAGCTTAGAGTCTTATAGCTTAGAGTCATATAGCTTAGTCTTACAGATAATATTCTTAGGTCTTAGGGACTGTGTTCTGAGAGTCAGGTATATTAGTAATATTTCTTATAGGATTACAGCATAGAGTCAATTATTTTAAAGTCATTTTACTTAGAGTCTTATAACTTATAGTCATTTGTCTCCGGAACATACATCTTTGTTTATGGTAGCTTGGACTGTTACTTCGTTTCGTCTTATAGCTTATAAGAGTCTTAGAGTGTTTTTTATTATAAGAGTTTTTTAGCTTAGAGTATTATACATTAATATTTTATCTTAGTTTATTATATGTTATAGTGTTATAGCTGAGAGTATTTTTGCTTAGAGTCTTATAGGTTATAGTCTTATAGATTAGAGTCTTATATCTGAGAGTATTATAGCTTAGAGTCTTATAGCTTAGAGTATTATATCTTAGAGTCTTTTAGCTTAGAGTCTTATAGCTTAGAGTCTTATATCTTAGTGACGTATAGCTTAGTCTTATAGCTTAGAGGCTTATAGCTTAGATTCTTATTGCTTATAGTCTTATAGCTTAGAGTATTATAGATTAGATTCTTATAGCTTAGAGTCTTATAGTTTAAAGTCTTATAGCTTAGAGTATTATAGCTTAGAGTCTTATGGCTTAGAGTCTTATAGCTTAGAGTATTATATCTTAGAGTCTTATGGCTTAGAGTCTTATATCTTAGTCTTATAGCTTAGAGTCTTATAGATTAGAGTCTTATAGCTTAGAGTCTTATAGCTTAGAGTTTTTTAGCTTAGAGTTTTATAGCTTAGAGTCTTATAGATTAGAGTCTTATAGCTTAGAATCTTATAGCTTAGAGTCTTATAGATTAGAGTCTTATAGCTTAGAGTCTTATAGCTTAGAGTCTTATAGCTTAGAGTATTATATCTTAGAGTCTTATAGCTTAGAGTCTTATAGTTTAGAGTTTTATAGCTTAGAGCCGTATAGCTTAGTCTTATAGCTTAGAGGCTTATAGCTTAGAGTCTTATTGCTTAGAGTCTTATAGCTTAGAGTATTATAGATTAGATTATTATAGCTTAGAGTCTTATACATTAAAGTCTTATAGCTTAGAGTATTATAGCTTAGAGTCTTATGGCTTAGAGTCTTATAGCTTAGAGTCTTATAGATTAGAGTTTTATAGCTTAGAGTCTTATATCTTAGTCTTATAGCTTAGAGTCTTATAGCTTAGAGTCTTTTATCTTAGAGTCTTATAGCTTAGAGTTTTTTAGCTTAGAGTTTTATAGCTTAGAGTCTTATAGCTTAGTGTCTTATAGCTTAGAGTCTTATAGCTTAGAGTCTTATAGATTAGAGTCTTATAGCTTAGAGTATTATAGCTTAGAGTCTTATAGCTTAGAGTCTTATATCTTAGAGTATTATAGCTTAGAGTCTTATTGCTTAGAGTATTATAGCTTAGTCTTATATCTTAGAGTCTTATATCTTAGAGTCTTATAGCATAGAGACTTATAGCTTATAGTCTTATAGCTTAGAGTCTTATAGCTTAGAGTCTTATAGTTTAGATTCTTATAGCTTAGAGTATTATGGCTTAGAGTCTTATGGCTTAGAGTCTTATAGCTTAGAGTCTTATAGCTTAGAGTTTTATAGCTTAGAGTCTTATAGCTTATAGTCATATAGCTTAGAGTATTATATATTAGTCTTATAGCTTAGAGTCTTATAGCTTAGAGTCTTATAGCTGAGTCTTATAGCTTAGAGTCTTATAGCTTAGAGTCTTATTGCTTAGAGTCTTATAGCATAGAGTCTTTTAGCTTCGAGTCTTATAGCTTAGAGACTTATAGCTTAGTGTCTTATAGCTTAGAGTCTTATAGATTAGAGTCTTATAGCTTAGAGTCTTATAAATTAGATTCTTATAGCTTATAGTCTAATAGCTTAGAGTCTTATAGCTTAGAGCCGTATTGATAATAGTAGGGCATCTTAGAGTCTTAGATCTTTGATTTATATAGCTAATAGTCATAAAGCTTATTGTGGAATGGCATAGATACATCAAGCTTATTTTCCAAAAGATGAGAGGCGTTTAGATGCGAGTCTTACAGCGCAGAGTATTACAGCTCAAAGTCTTATAGCTTAGAGTCTTATAGCTTAGAGTCTTGTGGCTTAAAGTCTTATAGCTTAGAGTCTTATAGCTTAGAGTCTTATAGCTTAGAGTATTATAGCTTAGAGTCTTATAGTTTAGAGTCTTAGAGATTAGAGACTTATAGCTTAGATTATTATAGCTTTGAGTCTTATTGCTTAGAGTATAATAGCTTAGAGTCTTATAGCTTAGAGTCTTAAATCTTACTGTCTTATAGCTTAGACTCTTATAGCTTAGAGTCTTATAGCTTAAAGTCTTATGACTTAGAGTCTTGTAGCTTAGAGTCTTATAGCTTAGAGTCTTATAGCTTAGAGTATTATAGCTTAGAGTCTTATATCTTAGAGCCTTATATCATAGAGTATTAAAGCTTAGAATCTTATAGCTTATAGTCTTATAGCTTAGAGTCTTATAGCTTAAAGTCTTATAGCTTAGAGTCTTATAGCTTAGAGTCATATAACTTAGTCTTAGAGATTAGAGTCTTATAGCTTAAAGTCTTATAGCTTAGAGTCTTAAAGCTTCGAGTCTTATAGCTTAGAGTCTTATAGTTTAGAATCTTATCGCTTAGAGTCTTATAGCTTAGAGTCTTATAGCTTAGAGTCTTATAGCTTAGAGTCTTATAGCTTAGAGTCTTATAGCTTAAAGTCTTATAGCTTACAGTCTTATAGATGATAGTCTTATAGCTTAGAGTCTTATAGCTTAGAGTATTATAGCTTAGAGTCTTATAGCTTAGAGTCTTAAAGCTTAGATTATTAGAGCTTAGAGTCTTATAGCTTAGAGTCTTATAGCTTAGAGTCTTATAACTTAGAGTCATATTGCTTAGAGTCTTATAGATCATTGTCTTATAGCTTAGTGTTATAGATTATATTCTTATATCTTATATTATTATAGCTTAGAGTCTTATAGCTTATAGTATTATAGATTAGAGTGTTAGAGCTTTAGTCTTATAGCTTAGTCTTATATCTTAGAGTCTTATAGATTAGAGTCTTTTAGATTAGAGTATTATAGCTTAGAGTCTTATAGCTTAGTTTATTATAGCTTATAGTCTTATATCTGAGTTACTTATAGCTTAGAGACTTATAGATAATAGTGTTATTTCTTATATTCTTTTATCTTAGATTCCTTTATATGATAGTGTTTCAGATTAGAGTCTTATAGCTTAGCGTCTTCTAGCGGAGATTATTATCGCTGATAGTCTTATATCTTAGAGTCATATAGATTATAGTCTTATAGATTCGATTCTTATAGCTTAGAGTCTTATAGCTTAGAGTCATATAGCTTAGTCTTATAGCTTAAAGTCTTATAGCTTAGAGTCTTATAGCTTAGAGGCTTATAGCTTAGAGTCTTATAGCTTAGAGTTTTATAGCTTAGAGCCTTATAGCTTAG
This sequence comes from Artemia sp. Qi Xiang Cuo, assembly GCF_049724085.1. NCBI lineage: Eukaryota > Metazoa > Arthropoda > Branchiopoda > Anostraca > Artemiidae > Artemia > Artemia sp. Qi Xiang Cuo. Next base: position 233,853 of record NW_028300730.1, read on the forward strand.
AGTCTTATAGTTTAGAGTCTTATAGCTTAGAGTATTATAGTTTAGAGTCATATACCTTAAAGTCTTATAGCTTAGAGTCTTATAGCTTAGAGTCTTATAGGTTAGAGTCTTATAGCTTAGAGTCTTATAGCCTAGAGTCTTATATCTGATAGTCATATAGCTTGGAGTCTTATAGCTTAGAGTATTATATCTTAGAGTCTTATAGCTTAGAGTCTTATGGCTTAGTCTTATAGATTAAAGTCTTATAGCTTAGAGTCGTATAGCTTATAGTCTTATAGCTTAGAGTCTTATAGCTTAGTCTTATAGATTAGATGCTTGTATCTTAGAGTCTTATTTTTTAGAGACGTAGATCTTAGAGTGTGATAGCTTAGAGTCATTTATCTGCAACTATAATATCTTCGAGCCGTTGTTATTAGAGTCTAGTCCCTTAGATTCAGATATATTATTTGCTTAAAGCGTATTGAATAATTTATACTATTCTTAATGCATAGAGATGTGATGAAGTTATTTTAATATCTTATCGTCTTGTATCTTAAATTATTATAGCTTAGAGTCTTTAATTTAGAGTCTTTTATCTTTATGTCCTATAGATTAGATTTTAATAGCTTAGAGTCTTATAGCTTAGAGTCTTATAGCTTAGTCTTATAGCTTAGAGTCTTATAGCTTAGGGTCTTATAGCTTAGAGTCTTATAGCTCATTGTCTTATAGCTTAGTTTTATAGCTTAGAGTCTTATAGCTTAGAGTCTTATAGCTTAGAGTCTTATAGCTTAGTCTTATATCTTAGAGTCTTATAGCTTAGAGTCTTTTATCTTAGAGTCGTATATATTATAGTCTTATATCTTAGATTCTTATAGCTTAGAGTCTTATAGCTTAGAGTCTTATATCTTAGAGTCTTATAGCTTAGAGTGTTTTATCTTAGAGTCTTATAGGTTAGAGTCTTTTAGCTTAGAGTGTTATAGCTTTGTGTTTTATAGATTAGAGTCTTATAGCTTAGAGTCTTATAGCTTAGAGTCTTATAGCTGATAGTCATATAGCTTGGAGTCTTATAGCTTAGAGTATTATATCTTAGAGTCTTATAGCTTAGTCTTATAGCTTAAAGCCTTATAGCTTAGAGTCTTATAGCTTAGAGTCTTATAGCTTAGAGTCTTATAGCTCAGAGTTTTATAGCTTAGAGTTTAATAGCTTAGAGTCTTATAGCTTAAAGTCTTATAGCTTAGAGTCTTATAGCTTAGAGTCTTATAGCTTAGAGTCTTATAGCTTAGAGTCTTATAGATTATAGTATTATAGCTTATATTATTATATATTATAGTCTTATAGCTTAGAATCTTTTAGCTTAGATTATTATATCTTAGCGTCTTATATCTTATAGTCTTATAGCTTAAAGTCTTATAGCTTAGAGTCATATAGCTTGGAGTCTTTTAGCTTAAATTCGTATCGCTTAGAGTCTTTTAGAGTAGTCTAATGTGGATTAGAGTCTTATAGATGAGCGTCTTATAGCTTAGAGCCGTATAGATGAGAGGCTTATAGCTTAGAGTCTTATAGCTTAGAGTCTTATAGATTATAGCATTATAGCTTAGAGTCTCATAGCTTCGAGTCTTATAGCTTAAAGTTTTATAGCTTAGAGTCTTATAGCTTAGAGTCTTATGGCTTAGAGTCTTATAGCTTAGAGTCTTATAGCTTAGAGTCTTATAGCTTATAGTCTTATAGCTTAGAGTCTTATAGCTGAGAGTCATATAGCTTTGAGTCTTATAGCTTAGAGTATTATATCTTAGAGTCTTATAGCTTAGAGTCTTATAGCTTAGTCTTATAGCTTAAAGTCTTATAGCTTAGAGTCGTATAGCTTAGAGGCTTATATCTTAGAGTCTTATAGCTTCTAGTCTTATAGATTAGAGTCTTATATGTTAGAGTCTTATATATTATAGTCTTATAGCTTATAGTTTTATAACTTAGAGTCTTATAGCATAGAGTCTTATGGCTTTGAGTCTTATTTCTCAGAGTTTTATAGGTTCTAGTCCTATAGCTAAGATTCTTATAGCTTAGAGTCTTATAGCTTAGAGTCTTATATCTTAGAGTCACACAACTTATAGTCTTATAGCTAAGAGTATTTTAGCTTATAGTCTTATAGCTTATAGTCTTTTATCTTAGAGACTTTAACTTAGAGTCTTTTAGCTTTGAGTCTTATAGATTAGAGTCTAATAGCTTAGAGTATTATAGCTTAGAGTCTTATAGCTTAGTCTTATAGCTTAGAGTCTTATAACTTAGGGTCATATAGCTTAGAGTCTTATAGCTCATTGTCTTATAGCTTAGTTTTATAGCTTAGAGTCTTATATCTTAGAGTCTTATAGCTTAGAGTCTTTTATCTTAGAGTCTTATAGCTTAGAGTCTTATAGCTTAGAGTCTTATAGCTTAGAGTGTTATAGCTTAGAGTATTATAGCTTAGAGTATTATAGATCAGATTATTATAGACTTTATACTTTGAGATTAGTTTATTTGATGTTTGCCCTAGCTACTATAGTCTGATAGCATATAGTATTATATATTTTATTATTAGATATTAATTTATTATAGAATAGATTATTATGTCTTAGAGTATTTTATCGTAATTTCGTATAGCATAATGACTTATATCGTAGTCTATTATAGCTTAGTATTATATCTTAGAGTCTTATAGCTTAGAGTCTTTATAGCTTCTAGTCTAATAGGGTAGAGTCCTAGAGGTTAGAGTATTATAGGTCAGAGTCATATTTCTTAGAGTCTTATTGCTTATATTTTTATAGCTAAAACTCTTAGTTATGAGAGTCTTTTATGTTAGAGTATTGTATCGTATAGTATAAAATATAATATTAGACCATATATGAGTCTTATATATTTAAGACTTATATATTAGAGACTTATATAGTAGAGGATTCTATCATAGATGCTTATAGCTTAGAGTCTTATTGCTGAGAGACTTTAGCTTAGAGTCTTATAGCTTAGAGTCTTATAGCTTATAGTCTAATAGCTTGGAGTCTTATAGCTTAGAGTCTTATAGCTTAGTCTTATAGCTTAGAGTATTATAGCTTAGAGTCTTTTAGCTTATAGTCTTATAGCTAATTGTCTTATAGCTTAGTTTTATAGCTTAGACTATTATAGCTTAGAGTCTTCTAGCTTAGAGTCTTATAGCTTATAGCATTTTATCTTATATGCTTATAGATTATAGTCATTTTGATTTGAGTCTTATAGATTTGATTCTTTTTTATTTGAGTCTTATAGCTTATAGTCTTACAGCTTATAGTGTTAAAGCTTAGAGTCTTATATATGAGAGTCTTATAGCTTAGAGTCTTATAGCTTTGAGTATTATATCTTAGAGTCTTATAGTTTAGAGTATTATAGCTTAGAGTCTTATAGTTTAGAGTTTTATATCTTAGAGGATTATATCTGAGATTATATTTGTTTCGAGTATTACACCTCATAATTATATAGCATAGAGTTTTACAGCTCATAGTCTTATCTCTTAAGGTCATATGGAGTAGAGTATTAGGGCATAGAGTAGAATAGATGAGAGACTTGTAGCTTCGAGGATTATGGCTTCGAGTCTTATAGCTTAGAGTCTTATAGCTTAGAGTCTTATAGATTAGAGTATTATAGCTTAGTCTTATAGCTTAGAGTATTATAGCTTAGAGTCTTTTGGCTTAGAGTCTTTTAGCTTAGAGTCTTTTAGCTTAGAGTCTTATAGCTTAGAGTCTTATAGCTTAGTGTCTTATAGCTTAGAATCTTATATCTTAGAGTCTTATAGCTTAGAGTTTTATAGATTAGTCTTATATCTTAGAGTCTTATAGCTTAGAGTATTATATCTTAGAGTTTTATAGCTTAGAGTCTTATAGCTTAGAGTCTTATAGCTTAGTCTTATAGCTTAGAGGCTTATAGCTTAGAGTCTTATAGCTTAGAGTCTTATAGCTTAGAGTATTATAGCTTAGAGTCTTATAGCTTAGAGTCTTATAGATTAAAGTCTTATATCTTAGAGTCTTATAGCTTAGAGTATTATTGCTTAGAGTCTTATAGGTTAGAGTATTATAGCTTAGAGTCTTCTTTCTTAGAGTTTTATAGATTATAGTCTTTTTTATTAGATTCTTTTAGCTTAGAGTCTTATAGCTTATAGTCTTTTAGCTTAGTGTATTATAGCTTAGTATTATATCTTAGAGTATTATATCTTATAGTATTTTAGCTTAGAGTCTTATAGATTAGAGTCTTTTAGCTTCGAGTATTTAGCTTAGAGTCTTATAGCTTAGAGTCTTATAGCTTAGTGTCTTATAGCTTAGAGTCTTATAGCTTAGAGTCTTATAGCTGAGAGTCGTATAGCTTAGAGTCTTATAGCTTAGAGTCTTATAGCTTAGAGTCTTATAGCTTAGAGTCTTATAGCTTAGAGTATTTTTAGCTTAGAGATTTATAGCTTAGAGTCTTATAGCTTAAAGTCTTATAGCTTAGAGTCTAATAGCTTAGAGTCTTGTAGCTTAAAGTCTTATAGCTTCGAGTCTTTTAGCTTAGAGTCTTTTATCTTAGAGTCTTTTCGCTTTGAGTCTTATATATTATAGTATTTTAGATTAGAGTGTTATTGCTTATAGTGTTTTAGCTTAGAGTCTTATATCTTAGAGTATTATATCTTAGAGTATTATAGCTTAGAGTCTTATAGATTATAGTCATATAGCTTTGAGTATTATATATTAAAATCTTATAGTTTAGAGTCTTATAGCTTAGAGCCTTATAGCTTAGTCTTATAGCTTAGAGGCTTATAGCTTAGAGTCTTATAGCTTAGAGTCTTATAGCTTAGAGTATTATAGCTTAGAGTCTTATAGCTTAGAGTCTTATAGATTAAAGTCTTATAGCTTAGATTATTATAGCTTAGAGTCTTATTGCTTAGAGTCTTATAGCTTAGAGTATTTTAGCTTAGAGTATTATAGCTTAGAGTCTTATAGCTTAGAGTCTTATATCTTAGAGTCTTATAGCTTATAGTCTTATAGCTTAGAGTATTATATCTTAGAGTTTTATAGATTAGTGTATTATAGGTTAGTCCTATAGCTTAGAGTCTTATAGATTAGAGTCTTATAGCTTAGCGTCTTATAGCTTAGAGTATTATAGCTTAGAGTCTTATAGCTGAGAGTCTTATAGCTTTGAGTCTTAGAGCTGAGAGTATTAGAGCTTAGTGTTATAGCCTAGAGTCTTGTAGCTTTGTCTTAAAGCTTAAAGACTTATATCTAATAGTCTTATAGCTTAGAGGCTTATATATTATAGTATTATATCTTATAGTCTTTTAGCTTAGAGTCTTAAATCTTATAGTCTTATAGCTTAGAGTCTTATAGATGAAAGTCTTATAGCTTAGAGTATTATATATTAGAGTCTTATTGCTTAGAGTCTTATAGCTTAGAGTCTTATAGCTTAGAGTCTTATAGCTTAGAGTCTTATAGCTTAGTGTCTTATAGCTTAGTTTCTTATAGCTTAAAGTGTTATAGCATAGAGTCTTATAGATTAGAGTTTTATAGATTAGAGTCTTATAGCTTAGTCTTATAGCTTAGAGTCTTATAGCTTAGTGTCTTATAGCTTAGAGTCTTATAGCTTAGAGTCTTATAGCTTAGAGTCTTATAGCTGATAGTCATATAGCTTTGAGTCTTTTAGCTTAGATTATTATAGCTTAGAGTATTATAGATTAGAGTCATAGATCTTAGTTTTATAGCTTAAAGTCTTATAGCTTAGAGTCTTATAGCTTAGAGTCTTATAGCTTAGAGTCGTATAGCTTAGAGTCTTATAGATTAGAGTTTAATAGCTTAGAGTCTTATAGCTTAGAGTCTTATAGCTTAGAGTTTTTTTGCTTAGAGTCATATATATTAGATTCGTATATCTTAGATTCTTTTAGATTATAGTCTTTTAGCTTATAGTCTTTTAGCTTAGAGTATTATAGCTTAGAGTCTTTTAGCTTAGAGTCTTATAGCTTAGAGTCTTATAGCTTCGAGTCTTATAGCTGAGAGACTTATAACTTAGAGTATTATAGCTTAGAGTCTTATAGATTAGAGTCTAATAGCTTAGAGTCTTATAGCTTAGAGTCTTATAGCTTAGTCTTATAGCTTAGAGTCTTATAACTTAGGGTCATATAGCTTAGAGTCTTATAGCTCATTGTCTTATAGCTTAGTTTTATAGCTTAGAGTATTATAGCTTAGAGTCTTATAGCTTAGAGTCTTATAGCTTAGAGTCTTATAGCTTAGAGTCTTATATCTTAGATTATTATAGCTTAGAGTCTTATAGCTTAGAGTCTTATAGCTTAGAGTCTTTTAGATTAGAGTCTTTTAGCTTAGAGTCTTATATCTTAGAGTCTTATAGCTTAGAGTCTTATAGCTTAGTGTCTTATATCTTAGAGTCTTATAGCTTTGAGTCTTATATCTTAGAGTCTTATATCTGATAGTCTTATAGTTTGGAGTCTTATAGCTTAGAGTATTATATCTTAGAGTCTTATAGCTTAGAGTCTTATATCTTAGTCTTATAGCTTAAAGTCTTATAGCTTAGAGTCTTTAAGCTTAGAGGCTTATAGATTAGAGTCTTGTTTCTTAGATTCTTACATCTTATATTCTAACAGCTTAGAGTTTTACAGCTTATATTTTTATCGCTTAGAGTCTTATATCTTAGAGTCTTATAGATTAGAGTCTTTTAGCTTATAGTCGTATAGATTAGAGTCTTATAGCTGAGAGTCTTATAGCTTAGAGTCTTATAAATTAGATTTTTATATCTTATTGCCTTTTATCTTATATTCTTCTAGATTAGTGTATTATAGCTGAGAGACTTTAACTTAGAGTATTATTGCTTATAGTCTTATATTTTAGAGTCTTATATATTAGTGAATTTTATCTGAGAGTCTTAGCTTTCAGTCTTATATCTGAGAGTATTATAGAAGAGGGTCTTATATATTTGAGTCTTATCTATCAGAGTATCATATATTAGATTTATTTATTAAACACTATTATATAATAGTCTTATATATTAGATTGGTATATATTATAGAATTATATCTTAGAGTCTTATAGCTTAGAGTCTTTTATATGAGAGTCTTATATCTTTTTGTGGTATTTATTTTAGTACTTTAGATTAGAGTGTTTGAGCTTAGTGGATTGTAGCTGAGAGTCTTAGATCTGCGAGTATGATAGCCCAGAGATCTATAGCTTAGATGCGTATAGCAGAAAATATGAGATCTGAGATTATTAGTTATGAGAGTATTATATATTAGTCATATATATGATAAGCTTATATATGATAGTCTTATATAGTATAGCAGTATATATTAGATTCCATTTGCTGAGATTATTATATCTTTTTTTCTAAGAGTTTAAAGTATTATATATTATATTCTAATGTATTAGAGTAGTATGGCTTAGAGTCTTATACCTTAGTGTCTTATAGCTTAGAGTATTATAGCATAGAGTCTTATAGCTTAGAGTTTTATAGCTTAGAGTCTTATAGCTTAGTCTTATAGCTTAGAGTCTTATAGCTTAGAGTCTTTTGGCTTAGAGGATTTTAGCTTAGAGTCTTTTAGCTTAGAGTCTTATAGCTTAGAGTCTTATAGCTTAGAGTATTATAGCTTAGAGTCTTATAGCTTAGAGTCTTATAGCTTAGAGGTTTATAGCTTAGTCTTATAGCTTAGAGTCTTATAGCTTAGAGTCTTATATCTTAGAGTTTTATAGCTTAGAGTCTTATATCTGAGAGTCTTATATCTTAGAGTCTTATAGCTTAGAGGCTTATAGCTTAGAGTCTTATAGCTTAGAGTCTTATAGCTTAGAGTCTTATAGTTTAGAGTCTTATAGCTCAGAGTCTTATAGTTTAAAGTCTTATAGCTTAGAGTCTTATAGCTTAGAGTATTATGGCTTAGAGTCTTATAGCTTAGAGTATTATAGCCTAGACTATTATATTTGATAGTCATATATCATAGAGTCTTGGCGCTTAGAGTCTTTTAGATTATAGTCTAAGAGCTTAGAGTCTTATATCTCAGAGTCGTATCTCTTAGTCTTTTCGCTTATAGTATTATATCTTAGTGTCTTATATCTTAGTGTGTTATAGCTTAGTGTCTTATATCTTTGAGTATTATAGGTTAGAGTGTTATAGCTGAGAGTCGTAGAGCTTAGAGTCTAATAGCTTAGAGGCTTATAGCTTAGAGTCTTATAGCTTAGAGTCTTATAGCTTAGAGTATTTTTAGCTTAGAGATTTATAGCTTAGAGTCTTATAGCTTAAAGTATTATAGCTTAGAGTCTAATAGCTTAGAGTCTTGTAGCTTAAAGTCTTATAGCTTCGAGTCTTTTAGCTTAGAGTCTTTTAACTTAGAGTCTTTTAGCTTTGAGTCTTATAGCTTAGAGTATTTTTGCTTAGAGTCTTTTAGCTTAGTGTATTATATCTTAGATTGTTAGAGCTTAGAGTTTTGTAGCTTAGAGTCTTATAGCTGAGAGTCTTATAGCTTAGAGTCAGATAGCTTTGAGTATTATATCTTAAAATCTTATAGTTTAGAGTCTTATAGCTTAGAGACTTATAGCTTAGAGTCTTATATCTTAGAGCTTAGAGTCTTATAGCTTATTGTCTTATAGCTTAGAGTCTTAAAGATTAGATTCTTATAAATAAGAGTCTTATAGCTTAGAGTCTTATAGATTATAGTCTTATAGCTTAGAGTATTATAGATTAGAGTCTTATAGATTAGAGTCTTGTAGCTTAGAGTCTTATAGCTTAGAGTCTTATAGCTTAGAGTCTTATAGCTTAGTGTCTTATAGCTTAAAGTCTTATAGCTATAGAGTCTTATAGCTTAGAGTTTTATAGCTTAGAGTCTTATAGCTTAGTTTTATAGCTTAGAGCCTTATAGCTTAGTGTCTTATAGCTTAGAGTCTTATAGCTTAGAGTCTTATAGCTTAGAGTCTTATAGCTGATAGTCATATAGATTGGAGTCTTATAGCTTAGAGTATTATATCTTAGAGTCTTATATCTTAGAGTCTTATAGCTTAGTCTTAGATCTTAAAGTCTTATATCTTATAGAATTGGATCTTAGAGGCTTATAGATTAGAGTATTATATCTGAGAATCTTATAGCTTAGAGTTTTATAGCTTAGAGGCGTATAGCTTAGAGTCTTATAGCTTAGAGTCTTATAGCTTAGAGTCTTATAGCTTAGAGTCGTATAGCTTAGAGTCTTTTAGATTAGAGTCTTTTAGCTTAGAGTCTTATAGCTTAGAGTCTTATAGCTTAGAGTCTTATAGCTTAGTGTCTTATAGCTTAGAGTCTTATAGCTTAGAGTCTTATAGGTTAGAGTCTTGTAGCTTATAGTCTTATAGCTTAGAGTCTTATAGCTTAGATTATTATAGATTATTGTATTATATCATATAGGTGTATATCTTAGTCTTATAGCTAATAGTCTTATAGAGGAGAGTCTTATTGAATAGAGGCTTAGAGCTTAGAGTATTATAGCTTCGAGTCTTGTAGCTTATAGTCTTATATCTGATTTTCTTTTATATCTGCGTATTACATCTTATAATCATATAAATTTTAGTCTTACAGATTAGATTCATATAGCTTAAAGTCTTATAGCTTATAGTCTTATAGCTTAGAGTCTTATAGTTTAGAGTCTTATAGCTGATAGTCATATAGCTTGGAGTCTTATAGCTTAGAGTATTATATATTAGAGTCTTATATCTTAGAGTATTATAGCTTAGTCTTATAGCTTAAAGTCTTATAGCTTAGAGTCGTATAGCTTAGAGTCTTATAGCTTAGAGTATTATAGCTTAGAGTCTTATAGCTTAGAGTCTTATATCTTAGAGTCTTATAGCTTAGAGTCTTATATATTAAAGTCTTATAGCTTAGACTCTTATAGCTTAGAGTCTTATGGCTTAGAGTCTTATAGCTTAGAGTCTTCTAGCTTAGAGTCTTATAGCTTAGAGTCTTATGTCTCAGAGTCTTTTATCTGAGATTCTTATAGCTTAGAGTATTATAGATTAGAGTCTTATAGCTTAGATTATTATAGCTTAGATTCTTGTAGCTTCAAGACTTATAGCTGAGAGACTTTAGCTTAGAGTCTTTTAGCTTTGAGTCTTATAGATTAGAGTCTAATAGATTAGAGTATTATATCTTATTGTCTTATATATCAGTGTTATATATTATAGTATTATAGCTTAGGGTCTTATAGCTTAGAGTCGCATAGCTCATTGTCTTAGAGCTTAGTTTTATAGCTTAGAGTATTATAGCTTAGAGTCTTATAGCTTAGAGTCTTATAGCTTAGTCTTATAGCTTAGAGTCTTATAGCTTAGAGTCTTTTAGCTTAGAATCTTATAGCTTAGAGTCTTATAGCTTAGATTCTTATAGCTTAGAGTTTTATAGCTTAGAGTCTTATAGCTTAGAGTCTTTTAGATTAGAGTCTTTTATCTTAGAGTATTATAGCTTAGAGTCTTATAGCTTAGAGTATTATATCTTAGTGTCTGATAGCTTAGAGTCTTATAGATTAGAGTCTTATAGCTTAGAGTCTTATATCTGATATTCATATAGATTTGAGTCTTATAGCTTAGAGTATTATATCTTAGAGTCTTATAGCTTAGAGTCATATATCTTAGTCTTATAGCTTAAAGTCTTATAGCTTAGAGTCTTATAGCTTAGAGTCTTATAGATTAGAGTCTTATAGCTTAGAGTCTTATAGCTTAGAGTATTATAGCTTAGAGTATTAGAGCTTAGAGTCTTATAGCTTAAAGTCTTATATCTTAGTCTTATAGCTTAGAGTCTTATTGATTTGAGTATTATAGATTAGAGTCTTTTAGATTAGAGTCTTATAGATTAGAGTCTTATATCTTAGAGTATTATAGCTTAGAGTGTTATAGATTAGAGTCTTATAGCTTAGAGTGTTATAGCTTAGATTCTTATAGCTTAGATTCTTATAGCTGAGAGACTTATAGCTTAGAGTCTTATAGATTAGAGTCTAATAGCTTAGAGTCTTATAGCTTAGAGTCTTATAGCTTAGTCTAATAGCTAAGAGTCTTATATCTAAGGGTCTAATAGCTTAGAGTCTTATAGCTCATTGTCTTATAGCTTATTTTTATAGCTTAGAGTATTATAGCTTAGAGTCTTATAGCTTATAGTCTTATAGATTAGAGTCTTATAGCTTAGAGTCTTTTAGCTTAGAGTCTTTTAGCTTAGAGTCTTATAGCTTAGAGTCTTATAGCTTTGAGTCTTATAGCTTAGAGTCTTATAGCTTAGTGTCTTATAGCTTAGAGTCTTATATCTTAGAGTCTTATAGCTTAGAGTCTTATAGCTTAGAGTCTTACAGCTTAGAGTCTTATAGCTTTGAGTATTATATCTTAGACTCTTATAGCTTAGTTTATTGGCGATGAGTGTAATTGATCTTAGTATTAGATCTTAAGCTTATATCTTAGATGCATTTATCTTATAGTCGTATATCTTAGATTCTTATAAATTAGAGTCTTATAGCTTAGAGTATTATAGTTGAAATTATTATAGCTTATTTTCTTATGTATTAGAGTCTTATAGCTTACAGTATTCGAGAATAGAGTCATTCATCATATAGTCATGCATCTCATAGAATTACCTATTAGAGAATTGGTTCTTAGAGTCTTAGGTAGTTGAGTATTATATAATATAGTATCATAGATAAGATTTTTATATATTAGTGGCGTATATATTAGAGTGTTATATCTTATAGTCTTATATATTAGAGTCTTATAGGCTTAGAGTCATTTAGCTTAGATTTTTATAGCTTAGAGTCTTACAGCTTATAGTCTTATAGCTTAGAGTCTTATAGATTAGACTCTTATAGCTTAGAGTCTTATAGCTTAGAGTCTTATAGCTGAGAGTCTTATATCTTAGAGTCTTAGATCTGATAGTAATATCGAAGAGAGACTTAGAGATTATAGTATTGTAGATTAGAGTCTTATATCTTAGAGGATTATATCTTAGATTCTTATATCTTAGAGGATTATAGCTTAGAGTATTATAGATTATAAACTTCTAGCTTAGAGCTTGTAGATTAAAGTCTTATAGGTTAGAGTCTTATAGCTTAGAGTATTATAGCTTAGAGTCTTATAGCTTAGAGTATTATAGCTTAGAGTCTTATAGCTTAGAGTCTTATAGCTTAGAGTCTTATAGCTTAGAGTCTTATATCTTAGAGTATTATATCTTAGTCTTATAGCTTAGAGTTTTATATCTTAGAGTCTTATAGCTTAGTCTTATAGCTTAGAGTCTTATAGTTTAGAATATTATATCTTAGAGTCTTAGAGATTAGAGTCCCATAGCGTAGAGTCTTATTGATGAGAGTCTTAGAGCTTATTGTCTTATAGATTTTAGTCTTATATCTGAGAGTCTTATAGATTTGAGTCTTATAGCTGATAGTCGTAGATCTTAGAGTATGATAGCTTAGAGTCTTATTTCTGATAGTGTTATATCTTATAGTCTTATAGCTAGGAGTCTTATAGCTTATAGCCTTAAAGCTTAGAGTATACTAGCTTAGAGGCGTATAGCTTAGAGTCTTATAGCTTAGAGTCTTATAGATTAGAGTCTTATAGCTTAAAGTCTTATAGCTTAGAGTCTTATAGCTTAAAGTACTATAGCTTTGAGTCTTATAGCTTAGAGTCTTGTAGCTTAAAGTCTTATAGCTTCGAGTCTTATAGCTTAGAGTCTTATAGCTTAGAGTCTTATAGCTTAGAGTCTTATAGATTAGAGTCTTATAGCTTAGAGTCTTATAGCTTAGATTCTTATTGCTCTGAGTCTTATAGCTTAGAGTCTAATAGCTTAGAGTCTTAGAGCTTAGAGTCTTATATCTTATTGTCTTATAGCTTAGAATCTTATAGCTTAGAGTCTTATAGCTTAAATTCTTATTACTTAGAGTCTTGTAGCTTAGAGTCTTATATCTTAGAGTCTTAGATCTTATAGACTTATATGTTCGATGATTATAGCTGAGAGTCTTTTATATTAGAGTCTTATATCTAAAAGCATTATAGCTTAGAGTCTTATAGCTTAGAGTATTATAGCTTAGAGTCTTACAGCTTAGAGTCTTATAGCTTAGAGTCTTATAGCTTAGTCTTATAGATTAGAGTGTTATATCTTAAAGTCTTATAGATTAGAGTCTTAAATCTTAGAGTCTTATAGCTTAGAGTCTGATAGTTTAGAATCTTATCGCTTAGAGTCTTATAGCTTAGAGTCTTATTGCTAAGACTCTTGTGGATAATATTATTAGCTATTAGATTATTATAGCTTAGAGTATGCTCGCTTAGATTATAATAGATTAGTGTCTTTTAGCTTATAGGCTTATATATTTGAGGCATGTAGCTTATATTATTATAGATTATAGTCTTACAGATTATAGTCTTATATCTTAGAGTCTTATATCTGAGAGACTTATAGCTTAAAGTCTTATAGCTTAGAGTCTTATAGATTAGAGTCTAATAGCTTAGAGTCTTATAGCTTAGAGTCTTATAGCTTAGTCTTATAGCTTAGAGTCTTATAGCTTAGTGTCTTATAGCTTAGAGTCTCATAGCTCATTGTCTTATAGCTTAGTTTTATAGCTTAGAGTCTTATAGCTTGGAGTCTTATAGCTTAGAGTCTTATAGCTTAGTCTTATAGATTATAGTCTTATAGCTTAGAGTCTTTTAGCTTAGAGTCTTATAGCTTAGAGTATTATAGCTTAGAGTCTTATAGCTTAGAGTCTTATAGCTTAGAGTCTTATAGCTTAGAGTCTTTTAGATTAGAGTCTTTTAGATTAGAGTCTTATAGCTTAGAGTCTTATAGCTTAGAGTCTTATAGCTTAGTGTCTTATAGCATATCGTCTTATAGCTTAGAGTCTTATAGCTTAGAGTCTTATAGCTGATAGTCTTATAGCTTGGAGTCTTATAGCTTAGAGTCTTAGAGCTTAGTATTATATATTAGAGTTTTAGATATTTGTCTTAGATCTTAAAGGCTTATAGATTAGAGTCTAATAGATTATAGGCTTATATAGTATATTATTATATCTTATAGTCTTATAGCTTAGAGTATTAAATCTTATAGTCTTATATACTATAGTCTTATAGCTTAGAGTCTTATAGCTTAGAGTTTTATATCTTAGAGTCTTCTTGCTTTGAGCCTTATAGCTTAGAGTATTGTAGCTTAGAGTCTTATAGCTTATAGTCTTATATCTTAGAGTCTTATAGCTTAGAGTCTTAAAGCTTATAGTCTTCTAGATTATATTATTATATCTTAGCGTCTTACAGCTTAGAGTCTTATAGCTGAGAGACTTATAACTTAGAGTCTTATAGATTAGAGTCTAATAGCTTAGAGTCTTATAGCTTAGAGTCTTATAGCTTAGTCTTATAGCTTAGAGTCTTATAGCTTAGGGTCTTATAGCTTATAGTCTTATAGCTCATTGTCTTATAGCTTATTTTTATAGCTTAGAGTATTATAGCTTAGAGTCTTATAGCTTATAGTATTATAGCTTAGAGTCTTATAGCTTAGAGTCTTATAGCTTAGAGTCTTTTAGCTTATAGTCTTTTATCTTTGACTATTATATCTTAGTGTATTATAGCTTTTAGTCTTATAGCTTTGAGTCTTATAGCTTAGAGTCTTATAGCTGAGAGGCTTATAGCTTATATTATTTTAGCTGAGAGTCTTTTAGCTGAGAGTCTTATAGCTTAGAGTATTATATCTTAGAATCTTATAGTTTAGAGTCTTATAGCTTAGAGCCTTATAGCTTAGTCTTATAGCTTAGAGTCTTATAGCTTATAGTCTTATAGCTTAGAGTCTTATAGCTTAGAGTATTATAGCTTAGAGTCTTATAGCTTAGAGTCTTATAGTTTAAAGTCTTATAGGTTAGAGTCTTATAGCTTAGAGTCTTATAGCTTAGAGTCTTATAGCTTAGAGTCTTATAGCTTAGAGTCTTATAGCTTAGAGTCTTATAGCTTAGAGTCTTTTAGCTTAGAGTCTTATAGGTTAGAGTCTTATAGCTTAGAGTCTTATAGCTTAGAGTTTTATAGCTTAGAGTATTATATCTTAGTCTTATATCTTAGAGTCTTATATCTTAGAGTCTTTTAGCTTAGAGTTCTTTATCTTAGAGTTTTATAGCTTATAGTCTTATAGCTTAGTGTATTATAGCTTAGAGTCTTATAGCTTAGAGTCTTATAGATTAGAGTATTATAGCTTAGTGTCTTATATCCTATGCTCTTATAGCTTAGAGTCTTATATCTTAGAGTCTTATAGATTAGAGTATTTTATACTATAGTCTTATATCTTAGAGTGTAATAGCTAATAGGCTTATAGCTTATAGTCTTATAGATTAGATTCTTATATCTTAGAGTATTATAGCTTAGAGTATTATAGATTAGAGTCTTATAGATTAGAGTCTTATAGCTTAGATTCTTATATCTTAGAGTATTATTGATTATAGTCTTATAGCTTAGAGTCTTATAGCTTAGAGTCTTATAGCTTAGAGTCTTATAGCTTAGAGTCTTATAGCTTAGAGTCTTTTAGCTTAGAGTCTTATATCTTAGTCTTATATCTGAGTGTTTTATAGCTTAGAGTATTATAGCTTAGTCTTATAGCTTAGAGTCTTATAGCTTAGAGTCTTATAGCTTAGAGTCTTATAGCTTAGAGTCTTATAGCTTCGAGTCTTATAGCTTAGAGTCGTATAGCTTAGAGTCTTATAGCTTAGAGTCTTATAGATTAGAGTCTTATAGCTTAGAGTCTTATAGCTGAGAGTCTTATAGCTTAGAGTATTATAGCTTAGAGTATTATATCTTAGAGTCTTATAGCTTAGAGTCTGATAGCTTAGAGTCTTATAGCTTAGAGTCTTAAAGCTTAGAGTCTAATAGCTTAGAGGCTTATAGCTTAGAGTCTTATAGCTTAGAGTCTTATAGATTAGAGTATTATAGCTTAGAGTCTTATAGCTTAGAGTCTTATAGCTTAAAGTCTTATAGCTTAGAGTCTAATAGCTTAGAGTCTTTTAGCTTATAGTCTTATAGCTTCGAGTCTTATAGCTTAGAGTCTTATAGCTTAGAGTCTTATAGCTTAGAGTCTTATAGCTTAGAGTCTTATAGCTTAGAGCCTTATAGCTTAGAGTCTTATAGCTTTGAGTCTTATGGCTTAGAGTCTAATAGCTTAGAGTCTTAGAGCTTAGAGTCTTAAATCTTAATGTCTTATAGCTTAGAATCTTATAGCTTAGAGTCTTATAGCTTAAAGTCTTATGACTTAGAGTCTTATAGCTTAGAGTCTTATAGCTTAGAGTCTTATAGCTTAGAGTCTTATAACTTAGAGTCTGATATCTTAGAGTCTTATAGCTTAGATTAGTATAGCTTAGAGCCTTATAGCTGATAGTCTTATAGCTTAGAGTCTTTTATCTTAGTTTTTTATAGCTTAGAGTCTTATAGCTTAGAGTTTTATAGATTAGAGTCTTATATCTTTGAGTCTTTTAGCTTAGAGTCTTATAGCTCAGAGTCTTATAGCTTATAGTCTTATAGCTTAGAGTCTTATAGCTTAGATTCATATATATTAGAGTCTTATAGCTTAGAGTCTTATATCTTAGTCTTATATCTTAGAGTCTTATAGCTTAGTGTCTTATAGCTTAGAGTCGTATAGCTCATTGTCTTATAGCTTAGTTTTATAGCTTAGAGTATTATAGCTTAGAGTCTTATAGCTTAGAGTCTTTTAGCTTATTAGATCTTAGAGTCTTATAGCTTTGAGTCTTGTAGCTTAGAGTCTTGTAGTTTAGAGTCTTATAGCTTAGAGTCATATAGCTTATATTCTTTTAGCTTAGAGTCGTGTAGCATATATTATTTTAACTTACTGGCTTATATATCTTAGTAATTGAGCTTATATTCTTAGCGATTATAGTATTATAGCTAAGAGTCTAATAGCTTAGTGTCATATAACTTAGAGTCTTATAGCTTAAAGTCTTATAGCTTATAGTCATAGAGCTTGGAGTAATTTAGCTTAGAGTATTAGATCATAGACTATTAGATCTGAGAGTCTAATCTCTTAGTTTTACATAGGATATTCTGTTATCTTAGATTCTTATAGCGTTTAGTCTTAGATCGCTTATGCTGGTAGCTTTGAGCTGAAATTAATATAGCTTATAGTCTTAAGGATTAGAGTCTTAAAACTTAGTTTCCTATAGAGCTGAGTTTTATAGCTTAGTTTAGTCCATATTAGAGTCGTATATATTAGTGTATGGCATCGTAGTTGCGAAATTATTTGATCCATATTTCGTAGAGTGTTTTAGCAGTTTTTCTTAAAGCTTATTTTATTATATCTAATAGTATTATAGCTTAGAGTCTTATAGCTTCGAGTCTTATAGCTGAGAGACTTATAGCTTAGAGTCTTATAGATTAGAGTCTAATAGCTTAGAGTCTTATAGCTTAGAGTCTTATAGCTTAGTCTTATAGCTTAGTGTCTTATAGCTTAGTGTCTTATAGCTTAGAGTCTTATAGCTCATTGTCTTATAGCTTATTTTTATAGCTTAGAGTATTATAGCTTAGAGTATTAGAGCTTATAGTATTATCGCTTTGATTCGTATCGATTTTTGTCGTATTTCTTATAGTATTATAGAATAATGTCTTATATCTTTGTTTCATATATATTATTTTAGTATTGAATATTGAATTTGATAGTAGTGTCGTGTATAGGTTTGTATTATATAAGTTTTGCTCATATAGTAGAGGAGTACGTATGAGAGGCTTTTATCTGAGAGTCTTATAGCTTAGAGTATTATATCTTAGAATCTTATAGCTTAGAGTCTTATAGCTTAGAGCCTTATAGCTTAGTCTTATAGCTTAGAGGCTTATAGCTTAGAGTCTTATAGCTTAGAGTCTTATAGCTTAGAGTATTATAGCTTAGAGTCTTATAGCTTAGAGTCTTATAGTTTAAAGTCTTATAGCTTAGAGTATTATAGCTTAGAGTCTTATTGGTTAGAGTCTTATAGCTTAGAGTCTTATAGCTTAGAGTCTTATAGCTTAGAGTCTTATAGATTAGAGTCTTATAGCTTAGTGTATTATAGCTTAGAGTCTTATATCATAGAGTATTATAGATTAGATTTTTATAGATTAGAGTATTATAGCTTAGTCTTATAGCTTAGAGTCTTATAGCTTAGAGTCTTTTGGCTTAGAGTTCTTTAGCTTAGAGTCTTTTAGCTTAGAGTCTTATAGCTTAGAGGCTTATAGCTTAGAGTCTTATAGCTTAGAGTCTTATAGCTTAGAGTCTTATAGCTTAGATTATTTTAGATGAGAGTCTTATAGATTAGAGTCTTTTAGCTTAGAGTCTTATAGCTTATATTATTATAGATTAGATTATTGTATATTAGTATTACAGCTTATAGGCTTATAGCTTAGAGTCTTATTGCTTAGAGTCTTATATCTTAGAGTCTTATAGCTTAGAGTCTTATAGATTAGAG
Organism: Artemia sp. Qi Xiang Cuo; assembly: GCF_049724085.1. Lineage (NCBI taxonomy): Eukaryota > Metazoa > Arthropoda > Branchiopoda > Anostraca > Artemiidae > Artemia > Artemia sp. Qi Xiang Cuo. Next base: position 252,253 of record NW_028300730.1, read on the forward strand.
TCTTATAGTTTATATTCTTATAGCTTAGAGTCTTATAGATTAGAGTCTTATGGCTTAGAGTCTTATAGCTTAGAGTCTTATAGCTTAGAGTCTTATAGCTTAGAGTCTTATATCTTAGAGTCTTATAGCTTAGAGTCTTTTAGCTTAGAGTCTTATAGCTTAGTCTTATAGCTTAGAGTCTTATAGCTTAGAGTCTTATAGCTTAGTCTTATAGCTTAGAGTCTTATAGCTTAGAGTCTTATAGCTTAGAGTCTTATAGCTTAGAGTCTTTTAGCTTAGATTCTTATAGCTTACAGTCTTATAGCTTAGTGTCTTATAGGTTAGAGTCTTATAGCTTAGAGTCTTATAGCTTAGAGTCTTATAGCTGAGAGTCGTATAGCTTAGAGTATTATAGCTTAGAGTATTATATCTTAGAGTCTTATAGCTTAGAGTCTTATAGCTTAGATTCTTATAGCTTAGAGTCTTAAAGCTTAGAGTCTAATAGCTTAGAGGCTTATAGCTTAGAGTCTTATAGCTTAGAGTCTTATAGCTTAGAGTATTATAGCTTAGAGTCTTATAGCTTAGAGTCTTATAGCTTAAAGTCTTATAGCTTAGAGTCTAATAGCTTAGAGTCTTGTAGCTTATAGTCTTATAGCTTAGAGTCTTATAGCTTAGAGCCTTATAGCTTAGAGTCTTATAGCTTAGAGTCTTATAGTTTAGAGTCTTATAGCTTATAGCCTTATAGCTTAGAGTCTTATAGCTTTGAGTCTTATGGCTTAGAGTCTAATAGCTTAGAGTCTTAGAGCTTAGAGTCTTACATCTTACTGTCTTATAGCTTAGAATCTTATAGCTTAGAGTCTTATAGCTTAAAGTCTTATTACTTAGAGTCTTATAGCTTAGAGTCTTATAGCTTAGAGTCTTATAGCTTAGAGAATTATAGCTTAGATTCATCTATCTTAGAGTCTTATAACTTAGATACGTATAGCTCAGAATCTTACAGATTATAGTCTTATAGCTTAGAGTCTTGTATCTTAATGTCTTATATCTTAGAGTCTTATAGCTTAGAGTCTTATAACTTAGTCTTAGAGATTAGAGTCTTATTGCTTAAAGTCTTATAGCTTAGAGTCTTAAAGCTTCGAGTCTTATAGCTTAGAGTCTTATAGTTTAGAATCTTATCGCTTAGAGTCTTATAGCTTAAAGTCTTATAGCTTAGAGTCTTATGGCTTAGAGTCTTATAGCTTAGAGTCTTATAGCTTAGAGTCTTACAGCTAATAGTCTTATAGCTTATAGTCTTATAGCTTATAGTCTTATAGCTTAGAGTCTTACAGCTTAGAGTCTTATAGCTTAGAGTCTTATAACTTAGAGTCTTACAGCTTACATTATTATAGCTTAGAGTTTTATAGCTTAGAGTCTTATAGCTTAGAGTTTTTTAGCTTAGAGTCTTATAGCTTAGAGTCTTATATCTCATTGTCTTAGATCTTATTGTTATAGCTTATAGTCTTATATCTTAGAGTCTTATAGCTTATAGTCTTATAGCTTAGAGTCTTATAGCTTAGAGTCTTATAGATTAGAGGAGTATTTATTATACTTATAGATTATAGTATAATATCGTTTAGACTTATAGCTTTTAGTATTATATAGGATATTCTTTAAGAGTTTAGACTGATATATTAGATTTTTATAGTTTAGAATCTTATAGCTTTGAGTCTTATAGCTTAGAGTCTTATAGATTATATTATTATATATTATATTACTATATATTAGATTCTTATATATTTGATTCTTATAGCTTAGAGTCTTATATATTAGAGTCTTATAGCTTAGAGTCTTATAGCTGATAGTCATATAGCTTTGAGTCTTATAGCTTAGAGTATTATATCTTAGAGTCTTATAGCTTAGTGTCTTATAGCTTAGTCTTATAGCTTAACGTCTTATAGCTTAGAGTCTTATAGCTTAGAGGCTTATAGCTTAGAGTCTTATAGCTTAGAATCTTATAGCTTAGAGCATTATATCTTAGAGACTTATAGCTTAGAGTCTTTTAGATTACAGTTCACGCTATTTTAGTCAAACAGGCGAGAGTCTTATAGCTTTGAGTCTTCGCTCCTATAGGCTTATAGCTTATATTCTAATAATTTTTAGTCTTACAGATTAGCGTATTACAGCTTAGAGTCTTATAGAGTTGAGTCTGATAGATTAGAGTCTTATATCTTAGAGTCTTTTAGCTTAGAGTCTTATAGATTAGTCTTATAGCTTAAAGTCTTATAGCTTAGAGTCTTATAGCTTATAGTCTTATGGCTTATAGTCTTATAGCTTAGAGTCTTATAGCTTAGAGTCTTATAGCTTAGAGTCTTATAGCTTAGAGTCTTATAGCTTAGAGTCTTATAGCTTATAGTCTTATAGCTTAGAGTGTTATCGCTTAGAGTATTATAGATTAGAGTCTTATAGCTTAGAGTATTATAGCTTAGATTCTTATAGCTTAGAGCATTATAGCTTAGAGTCTTATAGTTTAGAGTCTTATAGCTTAAAGTCTTATAGCTTAGAGTCTTATAGCTTAGAGTCTTATGGCTTAGAGTCTTATAGCTTAGAGTCTTATAGCTTAGAGTCTAATAGCTTAGAGTCTTATAGCTTAGAGTCTTATAGCTGATAGTCATATAGCTTTGAGTCTTATAGCTTAGAGTATTATATCTTAGAGTCTTTTAGCTTAGAGTCTTATAGCTTAGTCTTATAGCTTAAAGTCTTATAGCTTAGAGTCGTATAGCTTAGAGGCTTATAGCTTAGAGTCTTATATCTTATACTCTTATAGCTTATAGAATTATATATTAGAGTCTAATAGCTTAGAGTCTTATAGCTTACAGTCTTATAGCTTAGAGTCTTATAGCTTAGAGTATTATTGCTTAGAGTATTATAGCTTAGAGTCTTATAGCTTAGAGTCTAATAGCTTAGAGTCTTATAGCTTAGAGTCTTATAGCTGATAGTCATATAGCTTTGAGTCTTATAGCTTAGAGTATTATATATTAGAGTCTTATAGCTTAGAGTCTTATAGCTTAGTCTTATAGCTTAAAGTCTTATAGCTTAGAGTCTTATAGCTTAGAGGCTTATAGCTTAGAGTCTTATAGCTTATAGTCTTATATATTAGATTATTATAGCTTAGAGTATTATAGCTTAGAGTCTTATAGCTTAGAGTCTTAGAGCTAATATTCGTTTTTAATAGAGTATTTTGGGTTATTCTCTTAGCTAATAGAGTATTACCGATTAGAGTCTTAGAGCTTATAGTCATTGATCATAGAGTATAATAGTTGATCGTCAAATATCCTAGCTAATTTCGGATTATTTTAGGTCCTATTATCGACATGTATCTTCGTGTCTTAAAGCTGATAGTATTTAAATGATTTTATTTTATAAGTGAGTACTATATATTAGAGTCTTAGATATTCGTTTCTTCAATATTAGATTCAGAGATATCAGTGTGTTGTATTAGATTATTAGAGCGGAGGGTAATATATATTTGAGTGGTATAGCACATAGTATTATATCGTAGTTTTATAGCTTAGAGTATTATAGCTTAGAGTCTTATAGCATATAGTTATATAACTTAGAGTCTTATGGCTTAGTCTTATATATTAATGTCTTTTAGATTAGAGTCGTATAGCTTATAGTCTTATATCTTAGATTATTATAGATTAGAGTATTATAGATTTGAGTATTATAGCTTAGAGTCTTTTAGATTAGAGTCTTTTATCTTAGAGTATTATAGCTTAGAGTCTTATAGCTTAGAGTCTTATAGCTTAGTGTCTTATAGCTTAGAGTCTTATAGCTTAGAGTCTTATAGCTTAGAGTCTTATATCTTTGAGTCTTATAGCTTAGAGTATTATATGTTAGAGTGTTATAGCTTAGAGTCTTATAGCTTAGTCTTATAGCTTAGAGTCTTATAGCTTAGAGTCTTATAGCTTAGAGGATTATAGATTATAGTCTTAGTGATTAGATTCTTAAAGCTTTTTGTATTAGATATTAGAGACTTATAGCTTAGAGTCTTATAGATTAAAGTCTTACATATTAGAGTCTTTTACTTTAGAGTATTATAGCTTAGAGTATTATAGCTTAGAGTCTTATAGCTTAGAGTATTATAGCTTAGAATCTTATAGCTTAGATAATTATAGCTTATAGTCTCATAGTTTAGAGTATTACATCTTAAAGTCTTTTAGCTTAGATTCTTACAGCTAATTGTCTTATAGCTTAGAGTCTTATTGCTTCGAGTCTTATAGCTTAGTGTCTATTTGCTTAGAGTCTAATAGCCTAAAGTCTTATAGCTTAGAGTCTTATAACTTTGAGTCTTATATCTTAGAGTCTTATATCTTAGAGTTTTTTAGCTTAGAGTCTTATAGCTTAGTCTTATAGCTTAAAGTCTTATAGCTTAGAGTCGTATAGCTTAGAGGCTTATAGCTTAGAGTCTTATAGCTTAGAATCTTATAGCTTAGAGCATTATAGCTTAGAGTCTTATAGTTTAGAGTCTTATATCTTAAAATCTTATAGCTTAGAGTCTTATAGCTTAGAGTCTTATGGCTTAGAGTATTATAGCTTATAGTCTTATAGCTTAGAGTCTTATAGCTTAGAGTCTTATATCCTAGAGTCTTATAGCTTAGAGTCATATAGCTTTGAGTCTTATATCTTAGAGTCTTATATCTGAGAGTATTTTATCTGAGAGTATTATGTATTAGTCTTATATCTTAGAGAATTAGAGCTGATAGTCTTATATCTTAGAGGTTTATGGATTATAGTAAAATAGCTTATAAGCTAGTATCTTAGATTATTAATTCTTATATTCTTTTATATTATCTAAAAACGTATAATATGCATTAGTAAGGAATTAGAATTTATGATCGGCATATAGACTAGAGTCTTATAGCTTAGAGTCTTTTATCTTAGAGTCTTATAGCTTAGAGTCTTATAGCTTAGAGTCTTATAGCTGAGAGTCTTATAGCTTAGAGTCTTATAGATTAGAGTATTATAGATTAGAGTCTTATAGTTTCGAGTCTTATAGCTGAGAGTCTTATAGCTTATAGTCTTATAGCTTAGTGTCTTATATATTAGATTATAATAGCTTAGAGTCTTATAGATTAGAGTCTTATAGCTTAGAGTCTTATAGCTTAGAGTCTTATAACTTAGGGTCATATAGCTTAGAGTCTTATAGCTGAGTGTATTAGATCATAGTCTTATATAGGATAGTCGTCGATATGGTTCTCTTCGATCTGAGTCTAATTGATCATAGAGTCTTAGGGATGCTAGTCTTATATCTATTTTTCTAATAGTTTATTATATGAAATATGGTTTTCTTTTATATTTTTGTCATTTATCGGTTTTGCGTTTTTCGGATTTCCTTTTGTCGTAGATCCTGATTTCGTAGTTGCTTATAGCTTATATTCTTATATCTTATAGTATTATAGCTTAGAGTTTTATAGCTTAGTGTCTTATAGCTTAGCGTCTTATAGCTTAGAGTCTTATAGATTAGAGTCTTATAGCTGATAGTCATATAGCTTAGAGTCTTATAGCTTAGAGTATTATATCTTAGAGTTTTATAGCTTAGAATCTTATAGCTTAATAGCTTATAGCTTAAAGTCTTATAGCTTAGAGTCTTATAGCTTAGAGGCTTATATCTTCGATTCTTTTAGCTTATATTCATATAGATTAGATTCTTATAGATTATAGTAATATAGAATAGAGTCTTATAGGTTAGAGTAATATAGATTAGAGTATTATAGCTTAGTCTTATAGCTTAGAGTCTTATAGCTTAGTGTCTTATAGCTTAGAGTCTTATAGCTCATTGTCTTATAGCTTATTTTTATATCTTAGACTATTATAGATTAGAGTCTTATAGCTTAGAGTCTTATAGCTTATAGTCTTCTAGCTTAGAGTCTTTTAGCTTAGAGTCTTTTAGCTTAGAGTCTTTTATCTTAGAGTATTATAGCTTAGATTCTTATAGATTATAGTCTTTTATATTTTTGTATTATATATTTTAGTTTTATAGATTTGATTATTATATATTAGAGTCTTATAGCTTAGAGTATTATAGCTTAGAGTCTTATAGCTTAGAGTCTTATATCTTAGAGTCTTATAGCTTAGAGTCTTATAGCTTAGAGTCTTATAGCTTAGAGTCTTATAGCTTAGAGTCTTATAGCTTAGAGTCTTATAGATTAGAGTCTTATAGCTTATATTCTTATAGCTTAGAGTCTTATAGCTTAGAGTTTTATAGCTTAGCGTATTATAGCTTATCGTATTAGAGCTTTGAGTCTTATAGCTTAGAGTCTTATAGATTAGAGTCTTATAGCTTAGAGTCTTATAGCTTAGAGTCTTATAGCTTAGAGTCTTATAGCTGATTGTAATATAGATTAGTTTTATAGCTTAGAGTATTTTAGCTTATAGTCTTATAGCTTAGAGTGTTATAGCTTAGAGTATTATAGCTTAGAGTTTTATAGCTTAGAGTCTTATATCTTAGTCTTATAGCTTATAGTCTTATAGCTTATAGTCTTTTAGCTTAGAGTCGTATGGCTTAGAGTCTTATATCTTAGGGTCTTATAGCTTAGAGTCTTATAGCTCATTATCTTATAGCTTAGTTTTATGGCTTAGAGTATTATAGCTTAGAGTCTTATAGCTTATTAAATAAAAAAAACAAGTTTTTTAAACTGAAAGTAAGGAGCGACATTAAAACTTAAAACGAACAGAAACTATTCCGTATATGAAAGGGGCTGTCCCCTCCTCAACGCCTCGCTCTTTACGCTAAAGTTTTTTATTGTTTAAAAAAAATAAAGTTGTGATACAGAGTCAAACTTTAGCGTAAAGAGCGAGGCGTTTAGGAGGGGACAGCCCCTTTCATATACGGAATAATTTCTGTTCGTTTTAAGTTTTAATGTCGCTCCTTACTTTCAGTTTAAAAAACTTGTTTTTTTTATTTAATTTCTGATCATTTTTTAGTTAATGTTTAGTTAATCATTTTTTAGTTAATCACAAAGGCCGTTTAATTAGAATAGATAGCTCTTTTGAAAACACTAAAAAAAACTGTAGCCTATAGAGCGAGGTATTGACTTGGGGGAGAACCCCCTCACATACGTTATAATTTCTGTTCGTGTTAAGTTCAAATATTCCTTATTACATTTCAGTTGAAAAAACTTGTTTTTTTTTATTTAATTACTGATCGTTTCTTAAATAATGCTTGGAAATCCGGCGCCCCCTTCATAGAAATGTCCCTTACCCCAAAGAAACATCCTCCACGGAAATATTCTCCAGAGTAACTCCCTCCTCTTGCCCCCCCGCCAGAAAAAATCCTTCCTGAAAATGTTTTGTATACTTCCCAATAACCAATAAATAATGCTGGCAAGTCCGGCACCCCCTTCATGGCAATTTCCCTTCCCCCATGAAAACTTTCTTCATGAACAGATCCTCCAACATAACCACCGACCCACCCATACCACCCACAACCCGAAAAAAAACCTCCAGAAAACTTCTGTATACTTCCCCATAACCAATACTATATGTTAACATTGGGTAAAGTTCATAACTTTTAGCCCTCCCCCTGGGAACTTGGGGGATTAAGTCATCATAAAAGACATTTTTATCATATTTTAGATCATGCTGAACAAGATAGCTATCTTAAAATTTTGATCAGGGTGACTTTGTGAAGACTATAAGTGTCGGAGGGTGCCTAGCTGCCCTCAATTTTTTTTGGTCACTTCAAATGAAAACTCGAACTTTTGATTTCCGTTCGAATGAGCCCTCTTGCAATATTCTAGGACCACTGGGTCGATACGATCACCCTTGGGGAAAAAACAAACAAACAAACAAAAAAATAAACACGTATCCGTGATCTTTCTTCTGGCAAAAATGTAAAATTCCACATTTTTGTAGATAGGAGCTTGAAACCTCTACAGCAGGGTTCTTTAATACACTGAATATGATGGTGTGATTTTCATTAGGGTTCTATAAATTTTATAGGGTCTTTACTCCTTTTTTTGAAAATCAGCCAAATTTTCTTAGGCGCCTAACTTTTGATGGGTAGCACTAAACTTGATGAAACTTATATATTTGAAATCAGCATTCAAATTTGATTCTTTTGATATATATATTGGTATCAAAAACCCGTTTTCTAGAGTTTCGGTTACCATTGAGCAGGGTCGCTCCTTACTTACAGTTCGTTACCACGAACTGTTTGATAGTCTTATAGCTTAGAGTCTTATAGCTTAGAGTTGTATAGCTTAGAGTCTTATAGCTTAGACTTATAGCTTAGAGTCTTATAGCTTAGAGTCTTTTAGCTTAGAGTCTTTTAGCTTAGAGTCTTTTATCTTAGAGTCTTATAGCTTAGAGTCTTATAGCTTAGTGTCTTATAGCTTAGAGTCTTATAGCTTAGAGTCTTATATCTTAGCTTAGATTCTTATAGCTGAGAGTCTTATATCTTAGATTATTATAGCTTATAGTCTTATATATTAGAGTCTTATAGATTAGAGTCTTATAGCTTAGAGTCTTATAGCTTAGAGTCTTATAGCTTAGTCTTATATATTAGAGTCTTATAGCTTAGAGTCTTATAGCTTAGAGTGTTATAGCTTAGAGTATTACAGCTTATAGTTTTATAGCTTAGAGTCTTATAGTTTAAAGTCTTACTAATTTGATACTTTGTGATTAGTTTCGAAGTTAATTTAGCCTTTGAGCTTAGTTACTTATAGATTATATTATTACAGATTACAGTCTTATAGTGTATAGTCAAACGGAGTATGGAAAAATAGAGCATCATAATATATCTTAAATGTTAGAAAATGTTAGAAATGTTAGAAAATGTTAGAAAAATGTTAGAAAAAAGTTAAAAAGAGAAGTTAATTCAAAATAATTTAAAAATTCAGTGTTAATAAGAGACGTTAAGAAACAATTTGAAAGAAGGGAAGAAAGGAAGAAGTTAAACAAAAATTAACTTCAAAATTAACTAAAGAAATCGAGACAAAATAAAGTTTGTTTAATAGTTAAATAAAAAAAACCTTAAGGAATTGTGATTGATAATAATTCATACTTTTGAAGCCAATAAAAAAAAAGTATATTTGCTGAATCTATAGAAAATTAGGTATATAACTCTACAAAATACCGAGGTGATAATTTTTTTTCTATTATAAAGCTGTCCAAATATCTTTTTAAAAATTTATTATTTTCTTTTAGAAATAAAAAAGTTTTTCCTTTATTTTTATCTTTTTTAGATTTTTTTCTTTTAGAAAGGAAATTTTTTTCTCAAACATCCAGATTTCATGCAAATCGGGTTAATGCACGTACTTTCTTAAAAAAAAAAGTTTTTTTTCTAAACAATATGTTTGATGGTCATTCATAATTTAACGTCAATTAATGTCAACATATTTTCATAAAGAACAAAATAGACAATATTCTACTCGACGTATAGCACACTGTCTTACAAAAAAAAACTTTTTTCTTATAAAATTTTCTTATTCTTTTAAAAATACCAGCTTCGCTAGCATTCATTATTCCTTAGGACATTAACTTTTGCTTGTTATTAAGATTTGCCGAGATCTGACAATCCCTCTAGCTGCCAGACTTCTTGATAAATATAATTTAAGGGCTTCTTTGCCCCCTCCCCCAGTAGTTTAGGCTCCCCCGTTTCTTCGTCCACCGAGATCAATCCGAGTTCTGGTCCCCACAAGTCCTAACTCTAACACTTGCTCAGATCGACTGCAAAAATTGACAAAGATCTGACAACTTCCTGGCAGACGTCCACATGAACTCAAAACGAGCAGAAATTAACATAAGTTGGGCTCAAAACCCCTGAGCCTTCCCAAGGCCAGAACATAATTTGCGCTTTACTGAGAAAAATACAAATGAATTTGCATTGTCAGTTTAATATACATATACTGATATTTTTAGTAATCAAAATCTTAATATTATTTGATTTATTAAAGTTCTAAAAGTAAAAACATTTATATTTTTTCAGTAAAGTACAAATTCTGTTCTGGGAAGGCATAGGGATTCTGAGCCCAACTTATGTTAATTTCTACTCGTTTTAAGTTTGACTCGGTTATTTATTGTAATTTCTGTTCGTTTTGGGTTTCATTTATTTATCGATGCTGAATTGTGGTAGTTTCCCGCTTGGTATATTATTTGATATTATTTTTGCTCATTTTTTGTTTTATGGAGTTCTTTACTTTTCTTTGAAAAACTTTTTTTGTGGAATTTTTTTGTAATTAATCTGGAAAAGAGCTAGAGCTATTATAGAAACATATCTATAGAAATGAATTACATTTTTTTTTTGCTCAGTGAGCAGAGCACACTGAAGTTGAAGTAGCCTTAAACTTTGACTTGAAACTTCATAACTCGACCACTTCTTTCAGAAAAGAATTTTGGAGGGTTATTCCGTGTTGATAAGAAAAGAGGGTAAAGGTGCAGTTTAGTTCCCCCTGTAGTGTAGGGCGCAGGAGCCCTATGGTAATGGTGCATGTTAGTTCTCCTTTATAAAAATGACTTATTTCAGCAGATACAAAGAAGAAGCCCATTTGCGGCATTCTTCGGGACCCCAAGGTCCAATGCTAGTATCAGATCCCGCGAGTGGCAAATTACACTCGTCAAGTTCTGGCGGTACCGGCCACAAGTGCCCCAGCTAAACGGCTTTTCAGCACGACAGGACTGATAGTGACTGCAAAAAGATCAATGGCTCCAGGCAGAGTGAACAAACTCACTTTGGTTGCATCAATTGTAACTGAAGTTCTTATAGCTTAGAGTCTTTTAGCTTAGAGTCTTATGGCTTAGAGTCTTATAGCTTAGGGTCTTATAGCTTAGAGTCTTATAGCTGATTGTCTTATAGCTTAGTTTTATAGCTTAGAGTATTATAGCTTAGAGTCTTATAGCTTAGAGTCTTATATCTTAGAGTATTATAGCCTAGAGTTTTAGAGCTTAGAGTATTATAGCTTAGTCTTATATCTTAGAGTCTTATAGCTGATAGTCTTTTAGCTTAGAGTCTTTTAGATTAGAGTCTTTTATCTTAGAGTCTTTTAGCTTAGAGTATTATAGCTTAGAGTATTATAGCTTAGTGTGTTATTGCTTAGAGTATTATAGCTTAGAGTCTTATAGCTTAGGGTCTTATAGCTTAGAGTCTTATATCTTAGAGTATTATATCTTAGAGTCTTATAGCTTAGAGTCTTATAGCTTAGAGTCTTATATCTTAGTCTTATAGCTTAGAGTCTTATATCTTAGAGACTTTTAGCTTATATTATTTTATATATTAGTCATATATATTCGTTTTGGATTGATTAGCGGAGTTCTTCTTATATTATTTCATATCATATTATTACATATTATAGTCTTATAGCTTAGAGTCTTAAAGCTTATAGTCTTACAGATCAGATTCTTATAGCTTAGAGTCTGATAGCTTAGTGTCTTATTGCTTTGAGTCTTTTTGCTTAGAGTATTATAGGTTAGTGTCTTATAGCTTAGTGTCTTATATCTTAGTGTTATAGCTTAGAGTCTTATAGCTTATAGTCGTATAGCTTAGAGTCTTATAGCTTAGAGTCTTATAGCTTAGAGTCTTATAGATTATACTCTTAATGATTTGATTCGTAGATATTATTGCCTTATTGCTTATAGTCTTATAGATTATACTTATAGCTTAGATTTATATGGCTTTTAGTCTTATAACTTAGTAATCTAGATTAGAGATTAACTGAGTAGATATATGCCGAGTAGAGTCTTATAACATATATTATTATATATTATTGTCTTTCATCTTATTGTCTAATTGCTTATATTATTTTGTCGTATAGTCTTTTAGCTTAGAGTCTTATAGCTTAGAGTCTTTTAGCTTAGAGTCTTATAGCTTAGAGTCTTATAGCTTAGAGTCTTATAGCTTAGAGTCTTATAGCTTAGAGTCTTATAGCTTCGTGTATTATAGATGATAGAATTATAGATTAAAGTCTTTTAGCTTAGAGTATTATATATTAGAGTCTTATAGCTTAGAGTCTTATAGCTTATAGTCTTATAGCTTATGGTCTTATAGCTTATAGTATTATAGATTAGAGTAATATAACATAGTCTTATATATTAGAGTCTTATAGCTTAAAGTCTTATAGCTTAGAGTCTTATAGCTTCGAGTCTTATAGCTTAGAGTCTTATAGATTAGAGTCTTATAGCTTAGAGACTTATAGCTTATAGTCTTATATCTTATAGTCTTATAGATTAGATTATATTAGCTTAGAGTCTTATGGCTTAAATTGTTATAGATTACAGTCTTATATCGTAGATTCTTATAGCTTAGTGTCTTGTAGCTTAGAGTCTTATAGCTTAGAGTCTTATAGCTGAGAGTCGTATAGCTTAGAGTCTTATAGCTTAGAGTATTATATCTTAGAGTCTTATAGCTTAGAGTCTTATAGCTTATAGCTTAGAGTCTTATAGCTTAGAGTCTTATAGCTTAGAGTCTTATAGATTAGAATCTTATAGCTTAGAGTCTTATAGCTTAGAGTCTTATAGCTTATAGTCTTATATCTTAGAGTCTTATATCTTAGAGTCTTATATCATAGAGTCTTATAGCTTAGAGTATTACATCTTAGATTATTATAGCTTAGAGTTTAATATCTTAGAGTCTTATAGCTTAAAGTCTTGTAGCTTAGAGTCTTATAGCTTAGAGTCTTATAGCTCATTGTCTTATAGCTTAGTTTTATAGCTTAGAGTCTTATAGCTTAGAGTCTTATAGCTTATAGTGTTATAGCTTAGAGTCTTATAGCTAAGAGTTTTATAGCTTAGAGGCGTATAGCTTAGTCTAATAGCTTATAGTCTTATATCTTAGAGTCTTATAGCTTATAGTCTTATAGCTTAGAGTCTTATAGCTTAGAGTCTTATAGCTTAGAGTCTTATATCTTAGAGAGTCGTTTATGCTTAGAGAATAATAGCATAGGGTCTTAGATCTTATTGGTTTATCTATTAGAGTCGTACCTATTAGACTCTTCGAGCTTAGATTCTATTATCTTAGTGTCTTAAATCTCAGAGTCATATATCTTTTATTCGGTTATCTTTTTTACTATTATCGGATTTTCTTATTGCGTATTTTCGTTTAGCTTTTAGTAGTTTAGCTGAGAGTATTATAGCTTATATTCTTATAGCTTAGAGTCTTATAGCTTATAGTCTTATAGATTGGAGTCTTATAGCTTAGAGTATTATCTCTTAGAGTCTTATAGCTTAGAGTCTTATAGCTTAGTCTTATAGATTAAAGTCTTATAGCTTAGAGTCTTATAGCTTAGAGTCTAATAGATTAGAGTCTTATAGCTTAGAGTCTTATATCTTAGAGTCTTATAGCTTAGAGTCTAATAGCTTAGAGGATTATAGCTTAGAGTGCTTTAGATTATGTTCTTACAGAGTATAGTTTTTTAGATTAGAGGAGAGAATATTATTAGTGTTTCATAGACTATGATACCAAGTTGACATATAGCTTCTAGAATTACATCTTAGATTCTTAAATAATATATTGATATAGCAAAGAGACATATAGATTATATTCTATTAGGTTATACTCTCATATCTTTTAGTCATCTAGCTTAGAGTCTTTTAGCTGAGAGTCTTAGATCTTAGTCTTATATATAATAGTTTAATATAATTTAGTCATTTATCTTTGTGTAAAATATTATAGTGTTATATATTATATTATTTTATATTATAGTCTTATATATTATAGTCTTATAGCTTAGAGTCTTATAGATTAGAGTATTATAGCTTAGAGTCTTTTAGCTTAGAGTCTTTTTGCTTAGTGTCTTATAGCTTAGAGTGTTATAGCTTAGTGTCTTATAGCTTAGAGTCTTATAGCTTAGAGTCTTATAGCTGAGAGTCGTATAGCTTATAGCTTAGAGTCTTATAGCTTAGAGTCTTTTAGCTTAGAGTCGTATAGATTAGATTCTTATAGATTAGTTTTTTATAGATTAGAGTCTTTTAGCTTAGAGTCTTATAGCTTAGAGTCTTATAGTTTTTAGTCTTATTGCTTATTTTCTTAGATCTTTGAGAATGATAGCTTATAGTCTTATATCTTATTGTATTAGATATTATAGTCTTATATATTAGTGTCTAATAGATTTTATAATTATAGCTCAGAGTCTTATATCTTAGAGACAAATATCTTATATTCTAATAGATTAGAGTCTTAAAACTTATAGTCTTATAGATTAGAGTCTAACAGCGTAGATTCTTATAGATTATTCTGAAATAGAAAAGAGTCTTATAGATTATAGTCTTATATATTAGAGTATTATATATTATAGTATTACATATTATAGTCTTATAGCTTAGAGTATTATATCTTAGATTAGTATATCATAGTTTCTTATAGCTTAGAGTCTTATAGCTTAGAGTCTTATAGCTTAGAGTCTTATAGCTCATTGTCTTATAGCTTAGTTTTATAGCTTAGAGTCTTATAGCTTAGAGTCTTATAGCTTATAGTCTTATAGCTTAGAGTTTTATATCTTAGAGTTTTATAGCTTAGAGTCTTATAGCTTAGTCTTATAGCTTAGAGTCTTATAGCTTAGAGTCTTTTAGCTTAGAGTCTTATGGCTTAGAGTCTTATAGCTTAGGGTCTTATAGCTTAGAGTCTCATAGCTCATTGTCTTATAGCTTAGTTTTATGGCTTAGAGTATTATAGCTTAGAGTCTTATAGCTTATTAAATAACAAAACAAGTTTTTAAACTGAAAGTAAGGAGCGACATTAAAACTTAAAACGAACAGAAACTATTCCGTATATGAAAGGGCTGTCCCCTCCTCAACACCTCGCTCTATATGCTAAAGTTTTTTATTGTTTTCAAAAATAAAGTTGTGAGACAGAGTCAAACTTTAGCGTATAGAGCGAGGCGTTGAGGAGGGGACAGACCCTTTCATATACGGAATAATTTCTGTTCGTTTTAAGTTTTAATGTCACTCCTTACTTTCAGTTTAAAAAACTTGTTTTTTTTATTTAATGTCTGATTGTTTTTTAGTTAATGCAGCTTTTATTTGTATAAAAATTTTACTTTTCTTTTGCTAAATGGATGTCTTTACAAATTAACTTACGTAACTAACTTCTATATTCGTATATTTTTCTTCTGGCAAAAAATAGCTTAGAGTCTTATAGCTTAGATGCTTCTAGCTTAGAGTCTTGTATCTTAAAGTATTATAAAGTAGAGTCTTGTAGCTTAGAGTCTTATCTCTGAGATTTTTATAGCTTAGAGTCGTATAGCTTAGTCTGTTATCTTAGAGTCTTATACATTAGAGTCTTATTGCTTAGAGTCTTTTAGCTTAGAGTCTTTTAGCTTAGAGTCTTATAGCTTAGAGTCTTATAGCTTAGTGTCTTATAGCTTAGAGTCTTATAGCTTAGAGTCTTATAGCTTAGAGTAGTATAGCTTATTTTCTTATATCTTATAGTATTATCTCTTAGAGTCTTATATCTTAGAGTCTTATAGATTAGAGTCTTATAGCTTAGAGTCTTATAGCTTAGTCTAATATCTTATAGTCATATAGCTTAGAGTCTTATAGCTTAGAGTCTTATAGCTTAGAGTACTATAGCTGATAGTCTTATAGCTTTGAGTCTTATAGCTTAGAGTCTTATAGCTTAGAGTCTTATAGCTTAGAGTCTTATAGCTTAGAGTCTTGCAGCTTATAGTCTTTTAGCTTAGAGTCTTATAGCTTAGAGTCTTATAGCTTAGAGTCTTATAGCTTAGAGTCTTATACATTAGATTCTTATAGCTTAGAGTCTTATAGCATAGAGACTTAAATATTATAGTCTTATAGATGATATTCTAACATAAAATATTCTTATAGCATAGATTATTATAGCTTAGAGTTTTACCGCTTAGAGTCTTATAGATTAAAGTCTTATAGCTTAGAGTCTTAGAGCTTAGAGCCTTATAGCTCATTGTCTTATAGCTTAGTTTTATAGCTTATAGTATTATAGAATAGAGTGTTATAGATTATAGTCTTATAGATTAGAGTATTATAGCTTAGAGTCTTATATTTTAGAGTCTTATCGTTTAGTCTTATAGCTTAGAGTCTTATAGCTTAGAGTCTTATAGCTTAGAGTCTTATGGCTTAGAGTCTTATAGCTTAGGGTCTTATAGCTTAGAGTCTTATTGCTCATTGTCTTATAGCTTAGTTTTATAGCTTAGAGTATTATAGCTTAGAGTCTTATAGCTTATTAAATAACAAAACAAGTTTTTTAAACTGAAAGTAAGGAGCGACATTAAAACTTAAAACGAACAGAAACTATTCCGTATATGAAAGGGGCTGTCCCCTCCTCAACACCTCGCTCTATACGCTAAAGTTTTTTATTGTTTTAAAAAATAAAGTTGTGAGACAGAGTCAAACTTTAGCGTAAAGAGCGAGGCGTTGAGGAGGGGCCAGTCCCTTTCATATACGGAATAATTTCTGTTCGTTTTAAGTTTTAATGTCACTCCTTACTTTCAGTTTCAAAAACTTGTTTTTTTTATTTAATTTCTGATCGTTTTTTAGTTAATGCAGCTTTTATTTGTATAAAAATTTTACTTTTCTTTTGCTAAATGGATGTCTTTACAAATTAACTTACGTAACTAACTTCTATATTCGTATATTTTTCTTCTGGCAAAAAATAGCTTAGAGTCTTATAGCTTAGAGTCTTATAGCTTAGAGTCTTATAGCTTAGAGTCTTATAGCTTAGAGTCTTATAGCTTAGAGTATTATAGCTTAGAGTATTATAGATTAGAGTCTTATATCTTAGAGTCTTATAGCTTAGAGTCTTATAGCTTAGATTAATATAGATTAGAGTCTTATAGATTAGAGTCTTATAGCTTAGTGTCTTATAGCTTAGAGTCTTATAGATTAGAGTCTTATATCTTAGAGTCTTATAGCTGAGAGTCTTATATCTTAGAGTCTTATAGCTTTGAGTCTTATATCATAGAATCCTATCGCTTAGATTGTTTTAGCTTGGAGTCTTATAGCTGAGAGCAGTATAGCTTAGAATCTTATATATTAGAGGCTCATATATTATATTCATTTTGCTTAGAGTATTATAGACTAGATTCCTCTATATTAGATACTTATAGATTAGAGTATTATGGTTTAGAGTCTTATAGATTAGAGTCTTATAGCTTATAGTCTTATAGCTTAGAGTCTTATAGCTTAGAGTATTATAGCTTAGAGTCTTATATAATAATTTCTGTTCGTTTTAAGTTTTAATGTCGCTCCTTACTTTCAGTTTAAAAAACTTGTTTTTTTTATTTAATTTCTGATCGTTTTTTAGTTAATGCAGCTTTTATTTGTATAAAAATTTTACTTTTCTTTTGCTAAATGGATGTCTTTACAAATTAACTTACGTAACTAACTTCTATATTCGTATATTTTTCTTCTGGCAAAAAATACAAAGTTGCAGATTTTTGCAGATATGAGCTTGAAACCTATGTAATAGGGGTTTTCTGATACGCTAAATCTGACGGCGTGATTTTCATTAAAATTCTTTCACTTGCAGGGGATGTTTCCGCACTCGTTAAAAAATCGAGTAAATTTTCTCAGGCTTGTAGCCTTTGATGAGCAATACTAAACTTATTAAGTTTTAGATATCTAGTATCAGCACTATAAAAACATTCTTTTTATACATTTATTGACATCAAAATTTAATTTTTAAAAGTTTCGATTACTATTGAGCCGTATCGCTTGTTTTTTTATTGTTTTTTTTTATTACGTACACGTTATTACTTATATGAAGGGGTTCTCCCCTTAGTCAATACCAAGCACTTTAAGTTAAAAGTTAAAAAAAAAATTTTATTCACAAAACCCTGAATAACAAAGGCATTTTAATTAGAATAAATAGCTTTTTTGAAAGAACTAAAAAAAAAACTGTTGCGTAAAGTGCGAGGTATTGACTTGGGGGAGAACCCCCTCACATAAGTTATAATTTCTGTTCGTTTTAAGTTCTAATATTCCTTCTTACATTTCAGTTGAAAAAACTTGTTTTTTTCTATTTAATTTTTGATCGTTTCTTAAATAATGCTTGGAAATCCGGCGCCCCCTTCATAGAA
The DNA here is from genome assembly GCF_049724085.1 of Artemia sp. Qi Xiang Cuo. Classification (NCBI taxonomy): domain Eukaryota; kingdom Metazoa; phylum Arthropoda; class Branchiopoda; order Anostraca; family Artemiidae; genus Artemia; species Artemia sp. Qi Xiang Cuo. The sequence goes on from NW_028300730.1 coordinate 270,258, forward strand.
ATGTCCCTTACCCCAAAGAAACATCCTCCACGAAAATATTCTCCAGAGTAACTCCCTCCTCTAGCCCCCCCTCCAGAAAAAATCCTTCCTGAAAATGGTTGTATACTTCCCAATAACCAATAAATAATGCTGGCAAGTCCGGCGCCCCCTTCATGGCAATTTCCCTTCCCCCATGAAAACTTCCTTCATGAACAGATCTTCCACCATAACCACCGACCCACCCTTCTTTCCCACTATCAGGAAAAAAAACCTCCTGAAAACTTCTGTATACTTCCCAATAACCAATACTATATGCTAACATTGGCTAAGGCTTATAACTCTCATCATTTTTTTGTGGTAATTTTGTGGATTAAGTCACCCTAAAAGACATATTTATCATATTTTTGACCATGCTGAACAATATGGCAACCTCAAAATTTGTTTCGGGTTATTACGGGGAAACAATAAGCATGGGTGGGGGCCTAGTTGCCCTCAATTTTTTTTGTCACTTAAAATGGGCACTAGAACTTTTAATTTTCGTTCGAATGAGCGCTCTCACGATATTTTAGGACCACTGGGTCGATACGATCACCCCTGGAAAAAAAACAACAAAAAAACAAACAAACAAACAAACAAATACACACGCATCCGTGATCTTTCTTCTGGCAAAAAATGTAAAATTCCACATTTTTGTAGATAGGAGCTTCAAACCTCTACAGTAGGGTTCTCTAATACGCTTAATATGATGGTGTGATTTTCATTAAGGTTTTAAAATTTATAGGGGGTCTTTCCCCCTTTTTTCGAAAATAGTCAAATCTTTTCAGGCGTCTAACTTTTGATAGGTAGCACTAAACTTGATGAAAGTTATATATTTGAAATCAGCATTAAAATCTAATTCTTTTGATGTATCTATTGGTATCAATAACCCGTTTTCTAGAGTTTCGGTTACCATTGAGCCGGGTCGCTCCTTACTTACAGTTCGTTACCACGAACTGTTTGATAGTCTTATAGCTTAGAGTCTTATAGCTTAGAGTTTTATAGCTTAGAGTCTTATATCTTAGTCTTATAGCTTATAGTCTTATAGCTTAGAGTCTTTTAGCTTAGAGTCTTATAGATTAGAGTCTTTTAGATTAGAGTCTTATAGCTTAGAGTCTTATAGCTTAGAGTCTTATAGCTTAGAGTCTTATAGCTTAGAGTCTTATAGCTTAGAGTCTTATAGCTGAGAGTCTTATTGATTAGAGTATTATAGCTTAGAGTCTTATATCTTAGAGTATTATAGATTAGAGTCTTATATCTTAGAGTATTATATCTTAGTCATAGAGCTTAGAGTCTTATAGCTTAGAGTATTATAGCTTAAAGTGTTATAGCTTAGATAATTATATAATAGAGTCCTATATCATAGATTGTCATCTTCTAAAGTGGTATATCTTAGAATTGTATAGCTTAGAGTCTTATGGATTAGAGTATTATAGCTTAGAGTCTTTTAGCTTAGAGTGTTATAGATTAGAGTCTTATAGCTTAGAGTCTTTTTTTCTCAAACATCCAGATTTCATGCAAATCGGGTTAATGCACGTACTTTCTTAAAAAAAAAAGTTTTTTTTCTAAACAATATGTTTGATGGTCATTCATAATTTAACGTCAATTAATGTCAACATATTTTCATAAAGAACAAAATAGACAATATTCTACTCGACGTATAGCACACTGTCTTACAAAAAAAAAACTTTTTTCTTATAAATTTTCTTATTCTTTTAAAAATACCAGCTTCGCTAGCATTCATTATTCCTTAGGACATTAACTTTTGCTTGTTATTAAGATTTGCCGAGATCTGACAATCCCTCTAGCTGCCAGACTTCTTGATAAATATAATTTAAGGGCTTCTTTGCCCCCTCCCCCAGTAGTTTAGGCTCCCCCTTTTCTTCGTCCACCGAGATCAAACCGAGTTCTGGTCCCCAAAAGTCATAACTCTAACACTTGCTCGGATCGACTGCAAAAATTGAAAAAGATCTGACAACTTCCTGGCAGACGTCCACATGAACTCAAAACGAGCAGAAATTAACATAAGTTGGGCTCAAAACCCCTGAGCCTTCCCAAGGCCAGAACATAATTTGCGCTTTACTGAGAAAAATACAAATGAGTTTGCATTGTCAGTTTAATATACATATACTGATATTTTTAGTAATCAAAATCTTAATATTATTTGATTTATTAAAGTTCTAAAAGTAAAAACATTTATATTTTTTCAGTAAAGTACAAATTCTGTTCTGGGAAGGCATAGGGATTCTGAGCCCAGCTTATGTTAATTTCTGCTCGTTTTAAGTTTGACTCGGTTATTTAATGTAATTTCTGTTCGTTTTGGGTTTCATTTATTTATCGATGCTGAATTGTGGTAGTTTTCCGCTTGGTAGATTATTTGATTTTATTTTTGCTCATTTTTTGTTTTATGGAGTTCTTTACTTTTCTTTGAAAAACTTTTTTTGTGGAATTTTTTTTAATTAATCTGGAAAAGAGCTAGAGCTATTATAGAAATATATCTATATAAATGAATTACATTTTTTTTTGCTCAGTGAGCAGAGCACACTGAAGTTAAAGTAGCCTTAAACTTTGACTTGAAACTTCATAACTTGACCACTTCTTTCAGAAAAGAATTTTGGAGGGTTATTCCGTGTTGATAAGAAAAGAGGGTAAAGGTGCAGTTTAGTTCCCCCTGTAGTGTAGGGCGCAGGAGCCCTTGGGTAATGGTGTAGAGTCATATAGCTTAGAGTCTTTTAGCTTCGAGTCTTTTAGCTTAGAGTCTTATAGCTTAGAGTCTTATAGCTTAGAGTCTTATAGCTTAGAGTCTTATAGCTTAGAGTATTATAGCTTAGAGACTTATAGCTTATAGTCTTATAGCTTAGAGTCTTATATCTTAGAGTCTTATAGCTTAGAGTCTTATAGCTTAGAGTCTTATAGCTTAGAGTCTTTTAGCTTAGAGTCTTATAGCTTAGAGTCTTATAGCTTAGAGTCTTATAGCTTAGAGTCTTATATATTAGAGTATTATAGCTTATAGTCTTATAGCTTAGAGTCTTATAGCTTAGAGTCTTATAGCTTAGAGTCTTATAGCTTAGAGTATTATATCTTAAAGTCTTATAGCTTAGAGTCTTATAGCTTAGAGTCATATAACTTAGTCTTATAGATTAGAGTCTTATAGCTTATAGTCTTATAGCTTAGAGTCTTATAGCTTCGAGTCTTATAGCTTAGAGTCTTATAGATTAGATTCTTATAGCTTAGAGTCTTATAGCTTAGAGTCTTATATCTTTGAGTCTTTCATGTATTTTTATTATAGCTTAGTGTCTTATAGTTAAGTGTCTTACATATTAGATGCTTATACATTCGAGTCTTATATCGTAGATATTTGTAGCTACCAGATATAAATCTTAGAGACTTAAAGCTTAGATTCTTATAGCTTATAGTCTTATAGCTTAGAGTCTTACAGATTAGATTCTTATAGCTTAGAGTCTTATAGCTTAGAGTCTTTTAGCTCCTTTTATTATATCTTAGTTTTATATCTTAGAGTCTTATAGCTTAGAGTCTTATAGCTTAGAGTTTTATAGATTAGAGGATTATAGCTTAGTCTTATAGCTTAGAGTCTTATAGCTTATAGTCTTTTTTCTTAGAGTCTTATAGATTATAGTCTTATAACTTATAGTCTTATAGCTTAGAGTCTTATAGCTCAGAGTTTTATTGCTTAGAGTCTTATATCTTAGAGTCTTATAGATTAGAGTCTTTTAGCATAGAGTCTTATAGCTTAGAGTCTTATAGCTGATTGTCTTATAGCTTAGTTTTATAGCTTAGAGTCTTATATCGTATAGTATTATAGCTTAGACTCTTATAGCTTAGAGTCTTATATCTTAGTCTTATAGCTTAGAGTCTTATATCTTAGAGTCTTATTGCTTAGAGTCTTATAGCTTAGAGTCTTATAGATTAGATTCTTATAGCTTAGAGTCTTATAGCTTATAGTCTTATAGCTTAGAGTCTTTTAGATTACAGTCTTTTTGCTTAGAGTATTATAGCTTAGAGTCTTATAGCTTAGAGTCTTATAGCTTAGTGTCTTATAGCTTAAAGTCTTATAGCTTAGAGTCTTATAGCTTAGAGTCTTATAGCTGATAGTCATATAGCTTGGAGTCTTTTAGATTAGAGTATTATATATTAGAGTTTTAGATCATAGAGGCGTATCTAATAGAGTTTTATAGCTGAGAGTATTACAGGTTATATTTTTGTTGAAGAGTGGCTTATATCTTAGAGTAGTATATATTATTGTATTACAGAGTATTTTCATTTATCTTATTCACTTAAAGATTTTAGTAAATTATCGTAGAGTCAAATAGCTTAGAGTGTTATAGGTTAGAGTCTTATAGCTTAGAGTATTATAGCTTAGAGTCTTATAGCTTAGAGTCTTATATCTTAGAGTCTTATAGATTAGAGTCTTATAGCTTAGAGTCTTATAGCTTTGAGTATTATATCTTAGACCCTTATAGCTTAGAGTCTTATAGCTTAGAGTCTTATAGCTTAGAGTCTTATAGCTTAGAGTCTTATAGCTTAGAGTGTTTTAGCTTAGAGTCTAATAGCTTATAGTCTTATAGCTTATATTATTATAGCTTAGATTCTTAAAGATTATAGTCTTATAGATTAGAGTCTTATAGCTTAGAGTCTTATAGCTTAGAGTCTTATAGCTTAGAGTCTTATAGCTTAGAGTCTTATAGCTTAGTGTCTTATAGCTTAGCGTCTTATAGCTTAGATTCTTATAGCTTAGAGTCTTATAGCTGATAGTCATATAGCTTGGAGTCTTATAGCTTAGAGTATTATATCTTAGAGTCTTATAGCTTATAGTCTTATAGCTTAGTCTTATATCTTAGAGTCTTATAGCTTAGTCTTATAGATTAGATGCTTATAGCTTAGAGACTTTTAGCTAAGAGTCTTATAGCTTTTATTAGTAGAGCCCATATTATTTTTTATTATTTTATTTGATATTTGTTTCTTATAGATTATATGCTTATATCTGTGTATATTATATATGTGTGTATTATAGCTGAGAGTCTAATAGCTTTTTGTCTTATAGCTTTGAGTCTTATTACGTATAGTCTTATAGCTCAGAGTCTTATAGCTTAGAGTATTATATCTTAGAACCTTATAGCTTAGAGTCTTATAGCTTAGAGTCTTATAGCTTAGAGCCTTATAGCTTAGAGTCTTATAGCATAGAGTCTTTTAGCTTAGAGTCGTATAGCTTAGAGTCTTATAGCTTAGTGTCTTGTAGCTTAGAGTTTTATAGCTTAGAGTCTTATAGCTGAGAGTCGTATAGCTTAGAGTTTTATAGCTTAGAGTATAATAGCTTAGAGCCTTATAGCTTAGAGTCTTTTAGCTTAGAGTCTTATAGCTTAGTGTCTTTTAGCTTAGAGTCTTTTAGCTTAGAGTCTTATAGCTTAGTGTCTTGTAGCTTAGAGTCTTATAGCTTAGAGTCTTATAGCTGAGAGTCGTATAGCTTAGAGTCTTATAGCTTAGAGTCTTATAGCTTAGAGCCTTATAGCTTAGAGTCTTTTAGCTTAGAGTCTTTTAGCTTAGAGTCTTTTAGCTTAGAGTCTTATATCTTAGAGTCTTGTAGCTTAGAGTCTTATAGCTTAGAGTCTTATAGCTTAGAGTATTTTAGCTTAGAGTCTTATAGCTTAGAGCTTAGAGTATTATAGCTTAGAGTCTTATAGCTTAGAGTCTTATAGTTTAGAATCTTATAGCTTAGAGTCTTATAGCTTAGAGTATTAAAGCTTAAAGTCTTATAGCTTAGAGTCTTATAGCTTATAGTCTTAAAGCTTAGAGTCTTATAACTTAGAGTCTTATAGCTTAGAGTCTTATAGCTTAGAGTCTTATAGCTTATATTATTATAGCTTAGAGTCTTATAGCTTAGAGTCTTATAGCTTATAGTCTTATAGCTTAGAGTCTTATAGCTTAGAGTCTTATAGCTCATTGTCTTATATCTTAGTTTTATAGCTTAGAGTCTTATAGCTTATAGTCTTATAGCTTAGAGTCTTATAGCTTAGAGTCTTATAGCTTAGAGTCTTATAGCTTAGAGTCATATAGCTTAGTTTTATAGCTTAGAGCCTTATAGCTTAGAGTCTTATAGCTTAGCGTCTTATAGCTTAGAGTCTTATAGCTTAGAGTCTTATAGCTGATAGTCATATAGCTTTGAGTCTTATAGCTTAGAGTCTTATATCTTAGAGTCTTATAGCTTAGAGTCTTATAGCTTAGTCTTATAGCTTAGAGTCTTATAGCTTAGAGTCTTATAGCTTAGAGGCTTATAGCTTAGAGTCTTTTAGCTTAGAGTATTATATCTTAGAGTCTTATAGCTTAGAGTCTTATAGCTTAGTGTCTTATAGATTAGAGTATTATATATTAGATTCTTATAGATTATAGTAATATATATTATATTATTTTAGATTAGAGTCTTATATCTTAGAGTCTTATAAATTAGAGTCTTATAGGTTAGAGTATTAGAGCTTATAGTCTTATAGATTAGAGTCTTATAGATTATAGTCTTATAGCTTAGAGTATTATATCTTAGAGTCTTATATCTTAGAGTCTTATAGCTTAGAGTCTTATAGCTTAGAGCCTTATAGCTTAGTCTTATAGCTTAGAGGCTTATAGCTTAGAGTCTTATAGCTTAGAGTCTTATAGCTTAGAGTCTTATAGCTTAGAGTCTTATAGCTTAGAGTCTTATAGATTAAAGTCTTATAGCTCAGATTATTATAGCTTAGAGTATTATAGCTTAGATTATTATATATGATTGTCTTCTATATGAGTGTCTAAGAGGTTTTTGTATTTTATAAGATTTTCATATAGCAGTGTGTCTCAGCGCATAGTATTAGCTATGATATTATTATATATGAGAGTCTTATATCTTATAGTAAGAGTGATTAGTGTATTTTATAATATAGTAGAATATCTTATAGTCGTTTAGGTTATACTATAATATCTGATATCATTTAATAGTACAGCCATTAATCTTAGTGGATCTCTTATTTTTGTATTCTATCTTTGAGTCTTTTATCTGAGTATCCTCTCTATTAGAGTTTTGTAGCTTAGTGTCTTAATGGTTAGAGTAATGGATCTTAGTGAATTATATCTTAGATTCTTATAGCTTATAGTATTATGTATTAGAGTATGTTAACTTATATTCTTTTCTCTTATTGTCTTATAGCTTAGATTGTTATATCTCAGAGTCTTATAGCATAGAGGCATATCGATTATATTAATAGAGCATAGAGTATTATAGCTTTGACTCTTATATCTTCTAGTCTTATCTCTTATAGTATTAAATGTTATAGTCTTATATCTTATAGAAATATATATTATTATCTTAAAGCATATAGTTTTATAGCTTAGTGTAATACATATTAGAGTCTTTTAGATTAGAGTATTATAGCTTAGTATTATATCTTTGAGTCTTATAGATTAGAGTCTTATTTCTTTAGTCTTATATCTTAGTGTCTTAAAGCTTAGAGACTTATAGCTTAGAGTCTTATAGCTTAGAGTCTTATAGCTTAGAGTCTTATAGCTTAGAGTCTTTTAGCTTAGAGTCTTGTTGATTAGTGTCTTATAGCTTTGAGTGTTCTTGGTTAGAGTCTTATTGGTTAGAGTCTTCTATCTTAGTGTCTTATAGCTTAGAGTCTTATAGCTTAGAGTCTTATAGCTGAGAGTCGTATAGCTTATAGCTTAGAGTCTTATAGCTTAGAGTCTTTTAGCTTAGAGTCGTATATCTTAGAGTCTTATAGCTTAGATTATTATAGCTTAGAGTCTTTTAGATTAGATTCTTTTAGCTTAGATTCTTATAGCTTAATGTCTTATAGCTTAGTGTCTTATAGCTTAGCGTCTTATAGCTTAGAGTCTTATAGCTTAGAGTCTTATAGCTGATAGTCATATGGCTTGGAGTCTTATAGCTTAGAGTCTTATAGCATAGAGTCTTATAGCTTAGTCTTATAGCTTAGAGTCTTTTAGCTTAGAGTCTTTTAGCTTAGATTCTTATAGCTTAGAGTCGTATAGCTTAGAGTCTTATAGCTTAGATTCTTTCAGCTTAGAGTCTTATAGCTTAGAGTCTTATAGCTTAGAGTCTTATAGCTTATAGTCTTATAGCTTAGAGTTTTATAGCTTTGAGTCTTATAGCTTAGAGTCTTATAGCTGAGAGTCTTATAGATTAGACTCTTATAGCTTAGAGTATTATATCTTAGACTCTTATAACTTATAGTCTTTTATCTTATAGTTTTCTAGCTTAGAGTATTATATCTTAGAGTCTTATAGCTTAGAGGCTTATAGCTTAGAGGATTATAGCTTAGAGGCTTATAGCTGATATTATTTTACATTCGAGTCTTAAATCTTATAATATTCAATAAGAGAGTATTAAATCGTATAGACTTAGTTATTATTGTATTTTAGCTAATTTTATTACCGAGTATAGTCTTCTATATTATAGTCTTGTAGCTTAGAGTCTTTTAGCTTAGAGTCTTATAGATTAGAGTATTTTAGCTTAGATTATTATAGCTTAGTGTCTTATAGCTTAGTTTTATAGCTTAGAGTCTTATAGCTTATAGTCATAGCTTATAGTCTTATAGCTTAGAGTATTATAGCTTAGAGTTTTATAGCTTAGAGTCTTATAGCTTAGTCTTATAGCTTAGAGTCTTATAGCTTAGAGTCTTATAGCTTAGAGTATTATTGCTTAGAGTCTTATAGCTTAGGGTCTTATAGCTTAGAGTCTTATAGCTAAGTGTCTTATAGCTTAGTGTTATAGCTTAGAGTATTATAGCTTAGAGTCTTATAGCTTATTAAATAACAAAAACAAGTTTTTTAAACTGAAAGTAAGGAGCGACATTAAAACTTAAAACGAACAGAAACTATTCCGTATATGAAAGGGGCTGTCCCCTCCTCAACACCTCGCTCTTTACGCTAATGTTTTTTATTGTTTTAAAAAATAAAGTTTTGAGACAGAGTCAAACTTTAGCGTAAAGAGCGGGGCGTTGAGGAGGGGACAGCCCCTTTCATATACAGAATAATTTCTGTTCGTTTTATATTTTAATGTCGCTCCTTACTTTCAGTTTAAAAAACTTGTTTTTTTTATTTAATTTCTGATCGTTTTTTAGTTAATGCAGCTTTTATTTGTATAAAAATTTTACTTTTCTTTTGCTAAATGGATGTCTTTACAAATTAACTTACGTAACTAACTTCTATATTCGTATATTTTTCTTCTGGCAAAAAATACAGAGTTGCAGATTTTTGCAGATATGAGCTTGAAACCTATGTAATAGGGTTTTCTGATACGCTGAATCTGACGGTGTGATTTTCATTAAAATTCTTTCACTTTTAGGGGATGTTTCCTCCCTCTTTAAAAAATCGAGTAAATTTTCTCAGGCTCGTAGCCTTTGATGAGTAATACTAAACTTAATAAAATTTATATATTTAGGATCAGCATTATAAACACATTCTTTTGATACATTTATTGACATCAAAATTTCATTTTTAAAAGTTTCGATTACTATTCAGCCGTATCGCTTGTTTTTTTATTGTTTTTTTTTTATTACGTACATGTTATTACGTATATGAAGGGGTTCTCCCCTTAGTCAATAACACCCACTTTAAGTAAAAAGTTAAAAAAAATTTTGATTCAGAAAACCCAGAATCACAAAGGCCGTTTAATTAGAATAAATAGCTCTTTTGAAAGCACTAAAAAAAACTGTAGCGTAAAGAGCGAGGTATTGACTTGGGGGAGAACCCTCTCACATACGTTATAATTTCTGTTCGTTTTAAGTTCTAATCTTCCTTCTTACATTTCAGTTGAAAAAACTTGTTTTTTTCTATTTAATTTCTGATCGTTTCTTAAATAATGCTTGGAAATCCGGTGCCCCCTTCATAGAAATGTCCCTTACCCCAAAGAACATCCTCCACGGAAATATTCTCCAGAGTAACCCCCTCCTCTAGCCCCCCCCTCCAGAAAAAATCCTTCCTGAAAATGGTTGTATACTTCCCAATAACCAATAAATAATGCTGGCAAGTCCGGCGCCCCCTTCATGGCAATTTCCCTTACCCCATGAAAACTTCCTTCATGAACAGATCCTCCAACATAACCACCGACCCACCCTTCCCTCCCACTACCAGAAAAAGAACCTCCTGAAAACTTCTGTATACTTCCCAATAACCAATACTATATGTTAACATTGGGTAAAGTTCATAACTTTTAGCCCTCCCTCTGGGAACTTCGGGGGATTAAGTCATCCTAAAATACATATTTATCATATTTTCGACCATGCTGAACAAAATGGCTATCTCAAAATTTTGATCGGGTGACTTTGGGAAAAAAATTAGCGGGGGAGGGGGCCTAGTTGCCCTCCATTTTTTTGGTCACTTAAAAAGGACACTAGAACTTTTAATTTCCGTTCCAATGAGCCCTCCAACGATATTTTAGGACCACTGGGTCGATACGATCACCCCTGGGTAAAAAAAAAAAACAACAACAAATAAACACGCATCCGTGATCTTTCTTCTGGCAAAAAATGTAAAATTCCACATTTTTGTAGATAGGAGCTTGAAACCTCTACAGTATGGTTCTCTGATACGCTGAATATGATGGTGTGATTTTCATTAAGGTTCTATAACTTTTAGGGGGTCTTTCCCCCTTTTTTTGAAAATCAGCCAAATTTTCTCAGGCGCGTAACTTTTGATGGGTAGCATTAAACTTGATGAAAATTATATATTTGAAATCAGCATAGAAATCTGATTCTTTTGATATATCTATTGGTATCAATAACCCGTTTTCTAGAGTTTCGGTTACCATTGAGCCGGGTCGCTCCTTACTTACAGTTCGTTACCACGAACTGTTTTAGAGTGTTAGATCATAGATTCTTATCGAAGAGATTTGTAGATATTAGTGGAGTAGATAATAGACGTATAGAATATTGTCTTATAGCTAATAGTCTTATATATTAGAGGCGTATCTATGATAATTATATCTAGGATATCCTTTTTGATGTTTTTCTTTGATCGGTTATTCGTTTATAGTAGAGTAGTAGTTATTATTGTCTTATATCATTGTCTTATAGCTTAGTCTCATATCTTAGAGTCTTATAGCTTAAATCCTTATAGCTTAGATTATTATAGCTGAGAGTATTATATATGATAGTATTATATCTTCTATTATTTTATCTTAGTGTCTTATAGCTTAGTCTTATATCTTAGAGTCTTATATCTTAGAGTATTATAGATTAGAGTAGTATAGCTTATAGTAATATATCTTAGAGTCTTATAGCTTATAGTCTTATAGTTAAAAGTATTATAGATTTGAGAATTAGAGCTTAGAGTAATATAGCTTAGAGTCTTATAGCTTAGAGTCCTATAGCTTAGAGTCTTATAGGTTAGAGTCTTATAGATTCGAGTATAATAGCTTAGAGTCTTATAGATGAGAGACTTATAGCTTAAATGTTAGAAAATGTTAGAAATGTTAGAAAATGTTAGAAAAATGTTAGAAAAAAGTTAAAAAGAGAAGTTAATTCAAAATAATTTAAAAATTCAGTGTTAATAAGAGACGTTAAGAAACAATTTGAAAGAAGGGAAGAAAGGAAGAAGTTAAACAAAAATTAACTTCAAAATTAACTAAAGAAATCGAGACAAAATAAAGTTTGTTTAATAGTTAAATAAAAAAACCTTAAGGAATTGTGATTGATAATAATTCATACTTTTGAAGCCAATAAAAAAAAAAGTATATTTGCTGAATCTATAGAAAATTAGGTATATAACTCTACAAAATACCGAGGTGATAATTTTTTTTCTATTATAAAGCTGTCCAAATATCTTTTTAAAAATTTATTATTTTCTTTTAGAAATAAAAAAGTTTTTCCTTTATTTTTATCTTTTTTAGATTTTTTTCTTTTAGAAAGGAAATTTTTTTCTAAAACATCCAGATTTCATGCAAATCGAGTTAATGCACGTACTTTCTTAAAAAAAAAAGTTTTTTTTCTAAACAATATGTTTGATGGTCATTCATAATTTAACGTCAATTAATGTCAACATATTTTCATAAAGAACAAAATAGACAATATTCTACTCGACGTATAGCACACTGTCTTACAAAAAAAAAACTTTTTTCTTATAAATTTTCTTATTCTTTTAAAAATACCAGCTTCGCTAGCATTCATTATTCCTTAGGACATTAACTTTTGCTTGTTATTAAGATTTGCCGAGATCTGACAATCCCTCTAGCTGCCAGACTTCTTGATAAATATAATTTAAGGGCTTCTTTGCCGCCTCCCCCATTAGTTTAGGCTTCCCCTTTTCTTCGTCCACAGAGATCAAACCGAGTTCTGGTCCCCAAAAGTCATAACTCTAACACTTGCTCAGATCGACTGCAAAAATTGACAAAGATCTGACAACTTCCTGGCAGACGTCCACATGAACTCAAAACGAGCAGAAATTAACATAAGTTGGGCTCAAAACCCCTGAGCCTTCCCAAGGCCAGAACATAATTTGCGCTTTACTTAGAAAAATACAAATGAATTTGCATTGTCAGTTTAATATATATATACTGATATTTTTAGTAATCAAAATCTTAATATTATTTGATTTATTAAAGTTCTAAAAGTAAAAACATTTATATTTTTTCAGTAAAGTACAAATTCTGTTCTGGGAAGGCATAGGGATTCTGAGCCCAACTTATGTTAATTTCTGCTCGTTTTAAGTTTGACTCGGTTATTTATTGTAATTTCTGTTCGTTTTGGGTTTCATTTATTTATCGATGCGGAATTGTGGTAGTTTCCCGCTTGGTAGATTATTTGATTTTATTTTTGCTCATTTTTTGTTTTATGGAGTTCTTTACTTTTCTTTGAAAAACTTTTTTTGTGGAAGTTTTTTTAATTAATCCGGAAAAGAGCTAGAGCTATTATAGAAATATATCTATAGAAATGAATTACATTTTTTTTTTGCTCAGTGAGCAGAGCACACTGAAGTTAAAGTAGCCTTAAACTTTGACTTGAAACTTCATAACTTGACCACTTCTTTCAGAAAAGAATTTTGGAGGGTTATTCCGTGTTGGTAAGAAAAGACGGTAAAGGTGCAGTTTAGTTCCCCCTGTAGTGTAGGGCGCAGGAGCCCTATGGTAATGGTGCAGAGTCTTATAGCTTAGAGTCATTTAGCTTCGAGTCTTTTTGCTGACATAATTATATCTTAGTGTGTTTGATCTTAGAGTCTTGTATCTTAGAGTCTTTTAGCTTAGAGGCTCATAGATGATAGTCGTATATCTTATAATCTTATAGCTAATAGTCTTATTGCTTATTGTCGTATAGATTAGTGTCGTTTTGATTCGGTTCTTATATCTTCGAGTCGTATAGATTAGAGTAATTTTTATTTGATTCTTATAGATTATCTTCTTATAGCTTATATTCTTATAGCTTCGATTATAAAAGCTGATAGTAATGTAGCTAATAGAATAATATATAAGAGTAATAAATCTTATAGTCTTAAATATAAGAGTCTTATAGATTATAGTCTTATAGATTAGAGTCTTAAAGCTTAGAGCCTTATAGCTTAGAGTCTTATAGCTTAGAGTCTTATATCTTAGAGTCTTATAGCTTACAGTATTATAGCTTAGAGTCTTATAGCTTAGAGTCATATAACTTAGAGTCTTATAGCTTAGAGTCTTATAGCTTAGAGTCTTATAGCTTAGAGTATTATAGATTAGAGTCTTATAGTTTAGATTCTTATAGCTTAGAGTCTTATAGCTTAGAGTCTTATAGCTTAGAGTCTTATAGCTTAGAGTCTTATAGCTTAGAGTCCTATAGCTTAAAATCTTAAATCTCACAGTCTTATAGTTTATATTCTTATGGCTTGTAGTCTTATAGCTTAGAGTCTTATAGCTTAGAGTCTTACAGCTTACAGTATTATAGCTTAGAGTCTTATATATTAGAGTATTATAGCTTATAGTCTTAGAGCTTAGATTCTTATATCTTATAGTCTTATATCTTATTGTATTATAGCTTAGTGTCATAGCTTATAGTCTTATATATTATAGTATTATAGATTAGAGTATTATAGATTAGTGTCTTATAGCTTAGAGTTTTATATATTAGAGTATTATTTCTTATTCTTATATATTATAGAATTATAGATTATAGTCTTTTATCTTAGAGTCTTATATCTTAGAGTCTTTTAGATTAGATTCTTATAGCTTAGAGTCTTATATCTTATAGTCTTATAGCTTATATTATTATATCTTAGAGTCTTATAGCTCATTGTCTTATAGCTTAGTTTTATAGATTATATTCTTATAGCTTATATTATTATAGCTTAGATTCTTATAGCTTATATTCTTATAGCTTAGAGTTTTATAGCTTAGAGGCTTATAGCTTAGTCTTATAGCTTAGAGTCTTATAGCTTAGAGTATTTTAGCTTAGAGTCGTATAGCTTAGAGTCTTATACCTTAGATTCATATAGCTTAGAGTCTTATAGTTTAGAGTCTTATAGCTTAGAGTCTTTTAGCTTAGAGTCTTATAGCTTAGAGTCTTATATCTTAGAGTATTATAGCTTAGAGTCTTATATCTTAGTGTCTTATAACTTAGCGTCTTATAGCTTAGCGTCTTATAGCTTAGAGTCTTATAACTTAGAGTCTTATAGCTGATAGTCATATAGCTTGGAGTCTTTTAGCTTAGAGTATTATATCTTAGAGTCTTATAGCTTAGAGTCTTATAGCTTAGTCTTATAGCTTATAGTCTTATAGCTTAGAGTCTTATAGCTTAGAGTCTTATATATTAGAGTCTTATAGATTAGAGTCTTATATATTAGAGTATTATAGATTAGAGTCTTATAGCTTAGAGTCTTATAGATTAGAGTCATATAGGGTAGTGTCTTATAGATTAGTGTGGTATATGTTTGAGTGTTATAGATTAGAGTCTTATAGCTTAGAGACTTATAGCTTAGTGTCTTATAGCTTATAGTCTTATAGCTTAGAGTCTTATAGCTGAGAGTCTTATAGCTTAGAGTCTTATAGCTTTGAGTATTATATCTTAGAATCTTATAGCTTAGAGTCTTATAGCTTAGAGTCTTATAGCTTAGAGCCTTATAGCTTAGAGTCTTATAGCTTAGTGTCTTGTAGCTTAGAGTCTTATAGCTTAGAGTCTTATAGCTTAGAGTCGTATAGCTTAGAGTATTATAGCTTAGAGTATTATATCTTAGAGTCTTATAGCTTAGAGTCTTATAGCTTATAGGTTAGAGTCTTATAGCTTATAGTATTATAGCTTAGAGTCTTATAGTTTAGAGTCTTATAGCTTAGAGTCTTATAGCTTAGAGTCTTATAGCTTATAGTTTTATAGATTATAGAATTATAGCTTAAACTATTTTAGCTTAAAGTCTTATAGATTAGAGTCTTTTATCTTATAGTCTTATAGCTTAGAGTCTTATAGCTTATATTCTTATAGCTTAGAGTCTTACATCTTAGATTATTATAGCATAGAGTTTTAGATCTTATAGTCTTATAGCTTAAAGTCTTGTAGCTTAGAGTCTTATAGCTTAGAGTCTTATAGCTTAGTCTTATAGCTTAGAGCCTTATAGCTTAGAGTCTTTTAGCTTAGAGTCGTATACCTTAGAGTCTTATAGCTTAGATTATTATAGCTTATAGTCTTATATCTTATAGTGTCGTGTTGGGTTAGAGTCTTATAGCTTAGAGTCTTATAGCTTAGTCTTATAGCTTAGAGCCTTATAGCTTAGAGTCTTTTAGCTTAGAGTCGTATACCTTAGAGTCTTATAGCTTAGATTCTTATAGCTTAGAGTCTTATAGCTTAGAGAGTCGTTTAGGGTTAGAGTCTTATAGCTTAGAGTTTTATATCTTAGAGTCTTATAGCTTAGTCTTATAGCTTAGAGCCTTATAGCTTAGAGTCTTTTAGCTTAGAGTCGTATAGCTTAGAGTCTTATATCTTAGATTCTTATAGCTTAGAGTCTTATAGCTTAGAGAGTCGTTTATGCTTAGAGTGTTATATCTTATAGTCTTATAGCTTAGAGTATTATAGCTTAGAGTATTATAGCTTAGAGTCTTATAGCTTAGAGTCTTATAGCTTAGAGTATTATAGCTTAGAGTCTTATAGCTTAGAGTCTTTTAGCTTAGAGTCGTATAGCTTAGAGTCTTATAGCTTAGAGTCTTATAGCTTAGAGTATTATAGCTTAGAGTATTATAGCTTAGAGTCTTATAGATTAGAGTCTTTTAGCTTAGAGTCTTATAGCTTAGAGTCTTATAGCTTAGAGTCTTATAGCTTAGAGTCTTACAGCTTAGATTATTATAGCTTAGAGTTTAATAGCTTAGAGTCTTATAGCTTAGAGTCTTATAGCTTAGAGTTTTATAGCTTAGAGTCTTATAGCTTAGTCTTATAGCTTAGAGCCTTATAGCTTAGAGTCTTTTAGCTTAGATTCGTATACCTTAGATTATTATAGATTAGATTATTTTAGCTTAGATTATTATATCTTAGAGAGTAGTTTTTGCTTAGAGTCTTATAGCTTAGAGTTTTATAGCTTAGTCTTATAGCTTAGAGCCTTATAGCTTAGAGTCTTTTAGCTTAGAGTCGTATAGCTTAGAGTCTTATATCTTAGATTCTTATAGCTTAGAGTCTTATAGCTTAGAGAGTCGTTTAGGATTAGAGTCTTATAGCTTAGAGTCTTATATCTTAGAGTATTATAGCTTAGTTTTATAGCTTAGAGTATTATAGCTTAGAGTCTTATAGCTTAGAGTCTTATAGCTTAGAGTCTTATATATTAGAGTATTATAGAATATAGTCTTATATCTTATAGTGTAATGTTTGATTAGAGTCTTATAGCTTAGAGTTTTATATCTTAGAGTCTTATAGCTTAGAGTCTTATAGCTTAGAGTCTTATAGATAGGAGTATTATAGCTTTGAGTCTTATAGGTTAGTGTCTTTTAGGTTAGAGTCTTATAGCTTAGAGTCGTATAGCTTAGAGTCTTATAGCTTAGAGTCTTATATCTTAGAGTCTTATAGCTTAGAGTCTTATAGCTTAGAGTCTTTTAGATTAGAGTCTTTTAGCTTAGAGTCTTATAGCTTAGAGTCTTATAGCTTAGAGTCTTATAGCTTAGAGTCTTACAGCTTAGATTATTATAGCTTAGAGTTTAATAGCTTAGAGTCTTATAGCTTAGAGTCTTAAAGCTTAGAGTTTTATAGCTTAGAGTCTTATAGCTTAGTCTTATAGCTTAGAGACTTATAGCTTAGAGTCTTTTAGCTTAGAGTCGTATAGCTTAGAGTCTTATAGATTAGATTCTTATAGCTTAGAGTCTTATAGCTTAGAGAGTAGTGTTTGGTTATATTCTTATAGCTTATAGTTTTATAGCTTAGTCTTATAGCTTAGAGCCTTATAGCTTAGAGTCTTTTAGCTTAGAGTCGTATAGCTTAGAGTCTTATAGATTAGATTCTTATAGCTTAGAGTCTTATAGCTTAGAGAGTCGTTTAGGCTTAGAGTCTTATAGCTTAGAGTCTTGTAGCTTAGAGTCTTAAAGCTTAGAGTCTTATATCTCATTGTCTTATAGCTTAGTTTTATAGCTTAGAGTCTTATAGTTTAGAGTATTATAGCTTATAGTCTTATAGATTAGAGTCTTATAGCTAAGAGTTTTATAGCTTAGAGGCGTATAGCTTAGTGTGATATATAATATACTTATATCTTATAGCCTTATTGCTTATAGTCGTATAGCTTAGAGTCTTATATATTATATTCTTATAGATTAGAGTCTTATAGCTTAGAGAGTCATTTAGGATTAGAGTCTTATAGCTTATAGTATTATAGCTTAGAGTCTTATAGCTTAGAGTCTTATAGCTTAGAGTCTTATAGCTTAGAGTCTTTTAGCTTAGAGTCTTATAGCTTAGAGTCTTACAGCTTATAGTATTATAGCTTAGCGTCTTACATATTATATTCTTATATCTTAGAGTCTTAGAGCTTTTAGAATTATAGTTTAGATTATTTTAGATTATAGCATTATAACTTTGAGTCTTTTAGCTTAGAGTCTTTTAGCTTCGAGTCTTATAGCTTAGTGTTATATAGTGTAGAGTCTTATAGCTTTGCGTCTTACAGCTTATAGTCTTATAGCTTAGAGTCTTATAGCTGATAGTCATATAGATTTGAGTCTTATAGCTTATAGTCTTATATCTGATTTTCTTAGAGAGTATACTATTATATATTATAGTATTACGGCTTAGAGGCTTATTTCTTAGAGAATTGTAGCTTAGAGGCTAATAGATTAGAGCCTTATAGATTCTAGTCTTGTAGCTTAGAGTCTTATATCTTCGTGTCTTATAGATTATAGTATTATATCAGATAGGCTTATAGTATATAGAATAATAGCTTTGAGTCTTATATATTAGAGTATTATAGATTAGAGTCTTATATGTTAGATTCTTATAGCTGATAGTCTTATAGCTTTGAGTCTTATAGCTTAGAGTCTTATAGCTTAGAGTCTTATAGCTTAGAGTCTTATATCTTTGTCTTATAGCTTAAAGTCTTTTAGCTTAGAGTCTTATATCTTATATGCTTTTATCTTAGAGTCTTATAGCTTAGAGTCTTATAGCTTAGAGTCTTATAGCTTATAGTCTTATAGCTTAGAGTCTTTTAGATTAGAGTCTTATAGCTTAGAGTCTTATAGCTTAGAGTCTTATAGCTTAGAGTATTATAGCTTAGAGTCTTATAGCTTAGAGTCTTATAGCTTAGTGTCTTATAGCATAGAGTCTTATAGCTTAGAGTCTTATAGCTGAGAATCTTATAGCTTAGAGTCTTATAGCTTTGATTATTATATCTTAGAATCTTATAGCTTAGAGTCTCATATCTTAGAGTCTTATAGCTTAGAGCCTTATATCTTAGAGTCTTATAGCATAGTGTCTTTTAGATTAGAGTGTTATAGCTTAGTGTCTTATAGATTAGTGTCTTGTAGCTTAGAGTCTTATAGCTTAGAGTCTTATAGCTTAGAGTCGTATAGCTTAGAGTCTTATATCTTAGAGTATTATCTCTTAGAGTATTATATCTTAGAGTCTTATAGCTTATAGATTAGATTCTTATAGCTTAGAGTCTTATAGCTTAGAGTCTTATAGTTTAGAGTCTTATAGCTTAGAGTCTTATAGATTAGAGTCTTATAGCTTTGAGTCTTATATCTTAGAGTCTTATAGATTATATTGTTATATCTGATAGTCTTATAGATTATAGTCTTATAGCTTAGAGTATTATAACTTATAGTATTATAGCTTAGAGTATTATAGCTGAGAGTCGTATAGCTTATAGTCTTATAGCTTATAGTATTAGAGCTTATATTCTTTTAGCTTAGAGTATTATATCTTATAGCTTAGAGTCTTATAGCTTAGAGTCTTATAAATTAGAGTCTTTTAGCTTAGAGTCTTATAGCTTAGAGTCTTATAGCTTAGAGTCTTATAGCTTAGAGTCTTATAGCTTAGAGTCTTATAGCTTAGAGTCTTATAGCTTAAAGTCTTATAGCTTATAGTCTTATAGCTTATAGTCTTATAACTTAGAGTCTTATAGCTTAGAGTCTTATAGCTTAGAGTCTTACAGCTTAGATTATTATAGCTTAGAGTTTAATAGCTTAGAGTCTTATAGCTTAGAGTCTTATAGCTTAGAGTTTTATAGCTTAGAGTCTTATAGCTTAGTCTGATAGATAAGAGCCTTATAGCTTAGAGTCTTTTAGCTTAGAGTCGTATAGCTTAGAGTGTTATAGATGAGATTATTATAGCTTAGAGTCTTATAGCTTAGAGAGTAGTGTTTGCTTAGAGTCTTATATCTTAGAGTCTTATATCTTAGTATTATAGCTTAGAGCCTTATAGCTTAGAGTCTTTTAGCTTAGAGTCGTATAGCTTAGAGTCTTATAGATTAGATTCTTATAGCTTAGAGTCTTATAGCTTAGAGAGTCGTTTAGGCTTAGAGTCTTATAGCTTAGAGTCTTGTAGCTTAGAGTCTTATAGCTTAGAGTCTTATAGCTCATTGTCTTATAGCTTAGTTTTATAGATTAGAGTATTATAGCTTATAGTTTTATAGCTTAGAGTATTATAGCTTAGAGTCTTATAGATGAGAGTATTATAGCTTAGAGTCTTATAGCTTAGTGTTATAGCTTATAGACTTATAGCTTAGAGTCTTTTAGATTAGAGTCTTATAGCTTAGATTCTTATAGCTTAGATTCTTATAGCTTAGAGTCTTATATCTTAGAGAGTCGTTTAGGCTTAGAGTCTTATAGCTTATAGTCTTATAGCTTAGTGTCTTATATCTTAGAGTCTTATAGCTTAGAGTCTTATAGCTTAGCGTCTTATAGCTTTGAGTGTTTTAGCTTAGAGTCTTATAGCTTAGAGTCTTTTAGCGTAGAGTCGTATAGCTTAGAGTCGTATAGCTTAGATTCTTATAGCTTATAGTCTTATAGCTTAGAGTCTTATAGCTTAGAGTCTTATAGATTAGATTCTTTTAGCTTAGAGTCTTATAGCTTAGAGTCTTATAGCTTAGAGTCTTATAGCTTAGTGTCTTATAGTTTAGCGTCTTATAGCTTTGAGTCTTATAGCTTAGAGTCTTATAGCTGATAGTCATATAGCTTGGAGTCTTATAGCTTAGAGTATTATATCTTAGAGTCTTATAGCTTAGAGTCTTATAGCTTAGTCTTATAGCTTAAAGTCTTATAGCTTAGAGCCTTATAGCTTGGAGGCTTATAGCTTAGAGTCTTATATCTTAGAGTATTATAGCTTAGAGTCTTATAGCTTAGAGTCTTATAGCTTAGTCTTATATCTAATAGTCTTATAGCTTATAGTCTAATAGATTATAGTATATGATAAATTTGTCTGATATATTATATTAATTTATCTTTTATTATTAAAGCTTAGAGTCTATTAGCTTAGAGCCTTCCACCTCAAGTACTTAAAACTTATTGTTTTACAGGTTGGTGCCGTATATCTTAGAGTCATATAACTTAGATTATTTAAACTTAGAGTCTTATAGCTTATAGTCATATAGCTTTGAGTCTTTTAGCTTAGAGTCTTATATCTTAGAGTCTTATAGCTTAGAGTCTTATAGCTTAGAGTATTATAGCCTAGAGTCTTATAGCTTATAGTCTTATAGCTTAAAGGCTTATTGATTAGTATTATAGCTTAGTGTCTTATAGATTATAGTCTTATAGATTAATGTCTAATAGATTAGAGTCTTAAAGATTATTGTATTATATATTAGTGTCTTATATATTAGAGTCTTATAGCTTAGATTCTTATAGATTATAGTATTATATATTAGAGTCTTATAGCTTAGAGTCTTATAGCTTAGAGTCTTATAGCTTAGAGTCTTACAGCTGAGAGTCTTATAGCTTAGAGTCTTATAGCTTTGATTCTTATAGCTTAGAATCTTATAGCTTAGAGTCTTATAGCTTAGAGTCTTATAGCTTAGAGCCTTATAACTTAGAGTCTTATAGCTTAGAGTCTTTTAGCTTAGAGTCTTATAGCTTAGAGTGTTATAGCTTAGTGTCTTGTAGCTTAGAGTCTTATAGCTTAGAGTCTTATATCTTAGAGTAGTATAGCGTATATTCTTATATCTGAGAGTCTTTTCGCAGATAGTCTTTTCTCTTATAGTCTTATTTCTTATATATATGATTCTTTTTGAATAGATTCTTGTATCATAGACAATTTCATTTTTTAATCTTAGAGAATTGAGGAAAATATCATTGGTTCATGTATCGGAGAGTCTTACATCATATAGACATACTGCATATACTCTTATGTCTTTGAGTCTATCAGATTATATACTAATAGAGTATTTTCTACTAAACTAGTTTCCGATTTAGTATAAAGTATTTGATTATTGTCGTTTTTAGTATAGTCGTATATCTTATAGTCTTATAGCTTAGATTCTTATAGCTTAGAGTATTATAGCTTATAGCTTAGAGTCTTATAGCTTAGAGTCTTATAGCTTAGAGTCTTATAGTTTTAGAATCTTATAGCTTAGAGTCTTTATAGCTTAGGAGTCTTATAGCTTAGAGTCTTATAGCTTAGAGTCTTATAGCTTAAAGTCTTATAGGCTTAAAGTCTTATAGCTTATAGTCTTATAGCTTAGAGTCTATAGTAACTTAGAGTCTTTATAGCTTAGAGTCTTATAGCTTAGAGTCTTTCAGCTTAGAGTTAGTTATAGCTTAGAGTTTGACATAGCCTAGAGTCTTATATATTAGAGTATTATAGCTTAGATTTTTATAGGTTAGAGGCGTATAGAATAGTCTTATAGCTTACAGTCTTATAGCTTAGAGTGTTATTGCTTATAGTCTTATATAATATAGTCTTATATATTATATTATTATATATTATATTCTTATAGATTAGAGAGTCGTTTAGGCTTAGAGTCTTATAGCTTAGAGTCTTATAGCTTAGTCTTATAGCTTAGAGTCCTTAGTAAGCTTAGAGTCTTTTAGCTTAGAGTCTGTAGTAAGCTTAGAGTCTTATAGCTTAGATTCTTATAGCTTAGAGTCTTATAGCTTAGGAGAGCTTCGTTTTAGGCTTAGAGTCTTATAGCTTAAAGTCTTATAGCTTTGATTAGTACCTAATAGAGCATTAGATATCATTGTATTAGAGAATAGTAGTATATCTGTTAGTAGTAGAGCTAAGATTCTAATCTCGTTTATCGTTCGATAGGAGTGACTTAACTAGGATAATTGTATCGAGTTTTGGATTTGAGAATAGTTTTGTATATAATAGTCTTATATATTATTATCTTATAGCTTATAGTCTTCTAGAGTATATTATTATAGAGTATAGTATTATATATTATAGTATTTTATCTTAGAGAGTAATTTAGTAGTTGGGTAGTCTATATTAGAGTCTCAGATATTATTGACTTATAGCATATATACTTATAGCCTAGATTCTGTGTGCTTATATTCGAATAGCTTCTATACTATTTGTTTCGAGTCTTATATCTTAAATACTTAAAGCGCAGATTCGTACTGCTGTGATACTGGTCTCTGATAGTCTTATATCATAGAGTCTTATAGATTAGAGTATTATAGCTTAGAGTCTTTTAGATTAGAGTCTTTTATCTTAGAGTCTTATAGCTTAGAGTCTTATAGCTTAGAGTCTTATAGCTTAGTGTCTTATAGCTTAGCGTCTTATAGCTTAGAGTCTTATAGCTTAGAGTCTTATAGCTGATAGTCATATAGCTTGGAGTCTTATAGCTTAGAGTATTATATCTTAGAGTCTTATAGCTTAGAGTCTTATAGCTTAGTCTTATAGCTTATAGTCTTATATCTTAGAGTCTTATAGCTTAGAGTCTTATAGCTTAGAGTCTTATATCTTAGAGTCTTATACCTTAGAGTCTTATAGCTTAGAGTCTTATAGCTTAGAGTCTTATATCTTAGAGTCTTTTATCTTAGAGTATTATAGCTAAGATTATTATAGCTTAGAGTATTATAGCTTAGAGTATTATAGCTTAGAGTCTTATAGATTAGAGTCTTATAGCTTAGAGTCTTATTGCTTAGAGTCTTATAGCTTAGAGTCTTATAGATTAGATTCTTATAGTTTAGAGTCTTATAGCTTTGAGTCTTATATATTAGAATCTTATAGCTTAGAGTATTATAGATTAGAGTCTTATAGCTTAGAGCCTTATAGATTAGTCTTATAGCTTAGAGGCTTATAGCTTAGAGTCTTATAGCTTAGAGTCTTATAGCTTAGAGTATTCTAGCTTAGAGTCTTATAGCTTAGAGTCTTATAGTTTAAATTCTTATAGCTTAGAGTATTATAGCTTAGAGTCTTATAGCTTAGAGTCTTATAGCTTAGAGTCTTATAGCTTAGAGTCTTATATGTTAGAGTTTTATAGGTTAGAGTCTTATTGCTTAGAGTCTTATATCTTTGAGTGTTATAGATTAGAGTCTTATAGCTTAGTCTTATAGCTTAGAGTCTTATATCTTATAGCCTTATATATTAGACCAATTTCTAATTGTGTATGATACATGATACTTTTTTATGATAGTATTATTGATTATAGTCTTTTATATTATAGTCATTTATATTAGAGTATTAAATATTAGAGTCTTTTAGCTTAGAGTCTTTTAGCTTAGTGTCTTATAGCTTAGAGTGTTGTAGCTTTGAGTCTTATAGCTTAGAGTCTTATAGCTTAGAGTCTTATAGCTTAGAGTCTTATAGCTTAGAGTATTATAGCTTAGAGTCTTATAGCTTAGTGTCTTATAGCTTAGAGTATTTTAGCTTAGTTTCTTTTATAATAGTGACTTGTTGATTATATTATTTTATATTAGATTAAATAATCTTAGAGTATTATAGATTAGATTATTATAGCTTATAGTCTTATAGCTTAGAGTATTATAGCTTAGAGGTTTATAGCATAGAGGATTATATATTATAGGAGTTTAGAATAGAGAATTATAGAAGCTATTAATATAGCATCTAGTAATATGGAATATAGTATTATAGATTAGATTAATGTATCTTAGAGTAATATAGATTAGAGTCTTAATGATTAGTGTCTTTTGTCTTATACTCATATAGCTTAGAGTCTTATATCTTAGAGTCTTATAGCTTAGTCTTATAGCTTAAATTCTTATAGCTTATTGTCTTATCTCTTAGTCGTATTGCTTAGAGTCTTATAGCTTAGAGTCTTATAGCTTAGAGTCTTATAGCTTAGAATCTTTTATCTTAGAGTCTTATAGCTTAGAGTCTTTTAGCTTCGAGTCTTTTTGCTTAGAGTCTTATAGCTTAGAGTCTTCTAGCTTAGTGTATTATATCTTAGAGTCTTATAGCTTAGAGTCTTATAGCTTAGAGTCTTTTAGCTTATAGCTTAGTGACTTTTATATTTGAGTCTTATAGATTATAGTCTTATAGAGTTTAGTCTTTTAGCTTATAGTCTTATAGCTTTGATTCTTTTATCGTATATTCTTTTATATTTGATTATTATATCTTACATTGTTATTCCATTTTTTCCTATATCGTATTGTCTTATAGCTTAGAGTCTTATAGCTTAGCGTCTTATAGGTTATAGTGTTATAGATTAGAGTCTTATAGCTGATAGTCATATAGCTTGGAGTCTTATAGCTTAGAGTATTATATCTTAGAGTCTTATAGCTTAGAGTCTTATAGCTTAGTCTTATAGCTTAAAGTCTTATAGCTTAGAGTCTTATGTCTTAGAGTCTTATAGCGTAGAGTCTTATATCTTATTAGAGTCTTAGAGTCTTATAGCTTAGAGTCTTGTAGCTTAGAGTATTATAGCTTAGAGTCTTATAGCTTAGAGTCTTATAGCTTAGAGTCTTATAGCTTAGAGTATTATAGCTTAGAGTCTTTTAGCTTAGAGTATTTTAGCTTAGAGTCTTATAGCTTAGAGTCTTATAGCTGATAGTCATATAGCTTGGAGTCTTATAGCTTAGAGTATTATATCTTAGAGTCTTATAGCTTAGAGTCTTATAGCTTAGTCTTATAGCTTAAAGTCTTATAGCTTAGAGTCTTTTTGCTTAGAGTCTTATAGCTTAGAGTCTTATAGCTTAGTGTCTTATAGCTAAGAGTCTTATAGCTTAGAGTCTTATAGCTGAGAGTCGTATAGCTTAGAGTCTTATAGCTTAGAGTATTATATCTTAGAGTCTTATAGCTTAGAGTCTTATAGCTTAGAGTCTTTTAGCTTAGAGTCTTTTTGATTAGAGTCTTATAGCTTAGAGTCTTATAGATTAGAGTCTTATAGATTAGAGTCTTATAGCTTAGAGTCTTATAGCTTAGAGAATTATAGCTTAGAGTCTTATATCTTAGAGTCTTATATCTTAGAGTCTTATAGCTTCGAGTCTTACAGCTTATAGTATTATAGGTTAGAGTCCTATGGCTTATAGTCTTATAGCTTAGAGTTATATAACTTAGAGTCTTATAGCTTAGAGTCTTATAGCTTAAAGTCTTATAGCTTAGAGTCTTATAGCTTAGAGTCTTATAGTATAGAATCTTCTCGATTGGAGTTTTATAGCTTAGGGTCTTATAGCTGAGAGACTAAAAGCTTAGAGTCTAATAGTTTAAAGTCTTACATCTTAATGTCTTATAGCTTACAGTCTTATGGCTTATAGTCTTATAGCTTATAGTCTTACAGCTTAGAGTCTTTTATCTTATAGCCTTAAAGCTTAGAGTCTTATAGCTTAAAGTTTTATAGATTAGAGTCTTACAGCTTAGATTCTTATAGCTTAGAGTCTTATAGCTTATAGTCTTATAGCTTATAGTCTTATAGCTTATAGTATTATAGCTTAGAGTATTATAGCTTAGAGTCTTATAGCTTAGAGTATTATAGCTTAGAGTCTTATAGCTTAGTCTTATAGATTAGAGTCTTATAGCTTAGAGTCTTTTAGCTTAGAGTCGTATAGCTTAGAGTCTTATAGCTTAGATTCTTATAGCTTAGATTATTATAGCTTAGAGTCTTATAGCTTAGAGTCTTATAGCTTAGAGTCTTTTAGATTAGAGTCTTTTAGCATAGAGTCTTATAGCTTAGAGTCTTATAGCTCATTGTCTTATAGCTTAGTTTTATAGCTTACAGTCTTATAGCTTATAGTATAAGAGCTTAGAGTCTTATAGCTTAGAGTCTTATAGCTTAGAGTTTTATAGCTTAGAGTCTTATAGCTTAGTCTTATAGCTTAGAGTCTTATAGCTTAGAGTCTTTTAGCTTAGAGTCGTATAGATTAGAGTCTTATAGCTTAGATTCTTATAGCTTAGAGTCTTATAGTTTATAGTCTTATAGCTTAGAGTCTTTTAGATTAGAGTCTTTTAGCTTAGAGTCTTATAGCTTAGAGTCTTATAGCTTAGAGTCTTATAGCTTAGTGTCTTATAACTTAGCGTCTTATAGCTTAGCGTCTTATAGCTTAGAGTCTTATAGCTTAGAGTCTTATAGCTGATAGTCATATAGCTTTGAGTCTTTTAGCTTAGAGTATTATATCTTAGAGTCTTATAGCTTAGAGTCTTATAGCTTAGTCTTATAGCTTAAAGTATTTTAGCTTAGAGTCTTATAGCTTAGAGGCTTGTAGGTTAGAGTCTTGTAGCTGAGAGTCGTATAGGTTATATTATTATATCTAAGAGTCTTAAATCTTAGTTTCTATAAGCTTATATTCTTATAGCTTATTTTATTATATGTTAGTTTCTTATATCTGAGATTCTTTCAGCTTAGAGTCTTATAGCTTTGAGTCTTATAACGGAAAGTAGTATAGATTAGAGTGTTACAGATTAGATACTAATAGCTTATAGAATTATAGGTTAGAGTCTTATAGCTTTGAGTATTATATCTTAGAATCTTATAGCTTAGAGTCTTATAGCTTAGAGTCTTATAGCTTAGAGCCTTATAGCTTAGAGTCTTTTAGCTTAGAGTCTTTTAGCTTAGAGTCTTTTAGCTTAGAGTCTTATAGCTTAGTCTTATAGCTTAAAGTCTTATAGCTTAGCGTCTTATAGCTTAGAGGCTTTTTGCTTATAGTATTAGTGCTTATAGGCATTTATATGACTTTCGTATTGCTTAGAGTAGTACTTATTAAATTCGTATAGCTAAGATTCAAGAATATTATATTATAATAGCTGAGATTCTTCTAGCTTATATTCGTAAAGCTTATAGTATTATAGCTTATAGTCTTATAGCCTAGAGTCTTATAGCTTATAGTCATATAGCTTTGAGTCTTATAGCTTAGAGTATTATATCTTAGAGTCTTATAGCTTAGAGTCTTATGGCTTAGTCTTATATCTTAAAGTCTTATAGCTTAGAGTCTTTATGCTTAGAGGCTTATAGCTTAGAGTCTTATAGCTTAGAGTCTTATAGCTAAGAGTCTTATAGCTTAGAGTCTTATAGCTGAGAGTCGTATAGCTTAGAGTCTTATAGCTTAGAGTATTATATCTTAGAGTCTTATAGCTCAGAGTCTTATAGCTTAGAGTCTTTTAGCTTCGAGTCTTTTTGCTTAGAGTCTTATAGCTTAGAGTCTTATAGTTTTGAGTCTTTTATATTAGAGTCTTATAACTGAGAGTATTATAGCTTATAGAGTTAGAGGTTAGAGTCTTATAGCTTATGGACTTATAGGTTATAGTCTTCCAGATTAGATTGTTATAGCTTAGTGTCTTATAGCTTAGAGTATTATATCTAAGAGTCTTATAGAATAGAGTATTATAACTTAGAGTCTTATAGCTTAGAGTCTTATAGCTTAGAGTCTTATAGCTTATAGTCTTATAGCTAAGAGTCTTATAGTTTAGAATCTTATAGCTTAGAATAGTACAGCTTTGATTATTGTAGATTATAGTCTTTTAGATTAGAGTCTTATAGCTTAGAGTCTTACAACTTAGTGACTCACAGCTTAGATTATTTTGGTGTAGAGAGTAGTGTAATAGATTCCAAAAGCTTATATTCTTACAGCTTAGAGTCTTACAGCTTAGAGTCTTATAGCTTAGAGTTTTATAGCTTAGAGTCTTATAGCTTAGAGTCTTATAGCTTAGAGTCTTATAGCTTAGTTTTATAGCTTATAGTCTTATAGCTTATAGTCTTATATCTTAGAGTCTTATAGCTTAGAGTCTTATAGCTTAGAGTTTTATAGCTTAGAGTCTTATAGCTTAGTCTTATAGCTTAGAGTCTTATAGCTTAGAGTCTTATAGCTTAGAGTCTTATATCTTATAGTCTTATAGCGTAGATTATTATATATTAGATTATTATAGCTTAGAGTTTTATAGGTTAGAGTCTTATAGCTTAGAGTCTTTTAGATTAGAGTCTTTTAGCTTAGAGTCTTGTAGCTTAGAGTCTTATAGCTCATTGTCTTATAGCTTAGTCTTATAGCTTATAGTCTTACAGCTTAGATTATTATAGCTTAGAGTTTTATAGCTTATAGTTTTATAGCTTATAGTTGTATAGCTTAGAGTATTTTATATTAGTCTTATAGCTTAGAGGCTTATAGCTTAGATTATTTTAGCTTGGATTCGTTTCGAGTATAGTCTTTTTGCTTAGAGTATTATTTCACATTTACTTATGTCTCAGTGCCTGATAGCATATAGTCTTATATATTAGAGTCATATAGCTGAGTTTAATAGATCTCAGAGTCTTATAGAGTAGTGTATAATAGCTTAGTGTCTTATAGCTTATATTGAGATAGCTGAGATTCGCATATCGTAGAGTCTCTCTGCTGATTGTATATTATCTTAGAGTCTTATAGCTTTGAGTCTTATAGCTTAGAGTATTATAGCTTAGAGTCTTATAGCTTAGAGTCTTATAGCTTAGTCTTATAGCTTAAAGTCTTATAGGTTAGAGTCTTATAGCTTATAGGCTTATAGATTAGAGTCTTATAGATTAGAATCTTATAGCTTAGAGTCTTATAGCTTAGAGTCTTATAGCTTATAGTCTTATAGCTTAGAGTCTTATAGCTTAGAGTCTTATAGCTTAGAGTATTATAGCTTAGAGTATTATAGCTTAGAGTCTTATAGCTTAGAGTCTTATAGCTTAGTGTCTTATAGCTTAGAGTCTTATAGCTTAGAGTCTTATAGCTGAGAGTCTTATAGCTTAGAGTCTTATAGCTTTGAGTATTATATCTTAGAATCTTATAGCTTAGAGTCTTATAGCTTAGAGTCTTATAGCTTAGAGTCTTATAGCTTAGAGTCTTATAGCATAGAGACTTTTAGCTTAGAGTCTTATAGCTTAGAGTCTTATAGCGTAGTGTCTTGTAGCTTAGAGTCTTATAGCTTAGAGTCTTATAGCTTAGAGTCGTATAGCTTAGAGTCTTATAGCTTAGAGTATTATATCATAGAGTCTTATAGCTTAGAGTCTTATAGCTTATAGCATTGAGTCTTATATCATATGGACTTATAGCTTAGAGAAAATTAGCTTAGAGTATTATAGATTAGTGACATTTAGATTAGAGTCTTATAGATTAGAGGCATTCAGATTAGCGATTAACGGATAAGAGTATTGTGGCTTAGAGTCTAACATATTAGTGTCAAAAAGATTAAAGTCTAATAGAGTAGAGTCTTATAGCTTATAGTCTTATAGCTCAGAGTCTTATAGATTCGAGTCTTATAGCTTAGAGTTTTATATCTTAGAGTCTTATAGCTTAAAGTCTTGTAGCTTAGAGTCTTATAGCTTAGAGTCTTATAGCTGATTGTCTTATAGCTTAGTTTTATATCTTAGAGTCTTATAGCTTAGATTCTTATAGCGTAGAGTCTTATATCTTATAGTCTTATAGATTAGAGTTTTAGAGCTGAGAGGCGTTGAGATTAGTCTTATAGCTTAGAGTCTTATAGCTTAGAGTCTTATTGCTTAGAGTCTTATACCTTAGAGTCTTATAGATTAGAGTCTTATAGCTTAGAGTCTTATAGCTTAGAGAGTCGTTTAGGCTTATAGTCTTATAGCTTAGATTCTTATATCTTAGAGTCTTATAGCTTTGAGTCTTATATCTTAGAGTCTTATAGCTTTGAGTCTTATAGCTTAGAGTCTTATAGCTTAGATTCTTATAGCTTAGAGTCTTTTAGCTTAGAGTCTTATAGCTTAGAGTCTTATAGCTTATATTCTTATAGCTTAGAGTCTTATAGCTGAGATTATTATAGCTTAGAGTCTTTTAGATTAGAGTCTTTTAGCTTAGAGTCTTATAGCTTAGAGTGTTATAGCTTAGAGTCTTATAGCTTAGTGTCTTATAGCTTAGCGTCTTATAGCTTAGAGTCTTATAGCTTAGAGTCTTATAGCTGAGAGTCATATAGCTTTGAGTCTTTTAGCTTAGATTATTATATCTTAGAGTCTTATAGCTTAGACTCTTATAGCTTAGTCTTATAGCTGAGAGTCTTATAGCTTAGAGACGTATATATTAGAGGCTTATATCTTATAGTCTTATAGCTTAGAGTATTATATATTAGATTCTTATAGATTATAGTCTTATAGCTTAGATTCTTATAGATTAGAGTCTTATATCTTATATTCTTATAGATTATATTATTATAGATTAGATTCTTTTATATTAGAGTCTTATAGCTTATAGTATTATTTCTTATTGTATTTTAGCTTAGTGTCTTTTAGGTTAGAGTCTTATAGCTTAGCGTCTTATAGCTGATAGTCTTATAGCTTATAGTCTTATAGCTTAGAGTATTATATCTTAGACTCTTATAGCTTAGAGTCTTATAGCTTAGAGTCTTATAGCTTAGAGCCTTATAGCTTAGTCTTATAGCTTAGAGGCTTATAGCTTAGAGTCTTATATCTTAGAGTCTTATAGCTTAGAGTTTTATAGCTTAGAGTGTTATAGCTTAGAGTCTTATAGTTTATATTCTTATAGCATAGAGTCTTATAGCTTAGAGTCTGATCGCTTAGAGTCTTATAGCTTAGAGTCTTATATATTAGAGTCTTATATATTAGAGTCTTATAGCTTAGAGTATTATAGCTTAGAGTCTTATAGCTTAGAGTCTTTTTGATTAGTGTCTTTTATCTTAGTCTTATAGCTTAGAGTCTTATAGCATAGAGTCTTATAGCTTAGTCTTATATCTTAGAGTCTTATAGATTATAGTGTTATAGATTAGAGTCTTATAGCTTAGAGTCTTATAGCTTAGAGTCTTATAGCTTAGAGTCTTATAGCTTAGAGTCTTATAGATTAGAGTCTTTTAGCTTAGAGTCTTATAGCTTAGAATCTTATAGCTTAGAGTATTATAGCTTATAGACATATATCTTATAGTCCTATACCTTAGAGACTTACAGCTTAGAGTCTTAAGGTTAGTGTCTTGGAACTTAGAGTCTTATAGCTTATGTTATTTTAGATTATTGTCATTCAGCCCAGATTCTTATATATTGGAATCGTATAGTTTAGAGTCTTATATATTAGAGTATCATAGCTTAGAGTATTTTAGCTTAGAGTCTTATAGCAGAGAGACTTATATCATAGAGTATTATACCTTAGAGTCTTATAGCTTAGAGTCTTATATATTAGAGTCTTATATGTTAGTGTATTATAGCTTAGAGTCTTATAGCCTAGAGTCTTTTAGCTTAGAGTCTTATAGCTTAGTCTTATAGCTTAGATTCTTATAGCTTAGAGTCTTATATATTAGTCTTATTGATTAGAGTCTTATAGATTAGAGTCTTATAGCTTAGAGTCTTATAGCTTAGAGTCTTATATCTTAGAGTATTATAGCTTAGAGTCTTTTAGCTTAGAGTATTTTTTCTTAGAGTCTTATAGCTTAGAGTCTTACAGCTTAGTGTCTTATAGCTTAGAGTCTTATAGCTTATAAGAGTCTTAGAGCCTTATAGATTAGATTCTTATTGCTTAGATTCTTATAGCTTAGAGTCGTATAGCTTAGATTCTTATAGATTAGATTCTTATAGCTTAGAGTCTTATAGGTTAGAGTCTTTTAGATTAGAGTCTTATAGCTTAGATTCTTATGGCTTAGAGTCATATATCTTAGAGTCTTATAGATTAGAGTCTTATAGCTTAGAGTCTTATAGCTTAGAGTCTTATAGCTGATAGTCATATAGTTTGGAGTCTTATAGCTTAGAGTATTATATCTTAGAGTCTTATAGCTTAGAGTCTTATAGCTTAGTCTTTTAGCTGAGAGTCTTATCGCTTAGAGTTTTACAGCTTATTGGTTGATACCTTATATGATGTTATAGTCGTTTAATATAGATTATTAGAGCTTATTGTCTTATATCTTATAGAATTATAGCTGAGAGTCATATAGCTTTTTTTAGGTTCGAGGATACTCTTACTGCTGAGTTTCATATATAGGAGAGTCTTTTTGATTTGAGTCTTATAGCTCAGAGTCATATAGCTTAGAGTCTTGCAGCTTAGAGTCTTATAGCTTAGATTCTTATAGCTGAGTGCCTTATAGCTTAGAGTTTTATAGCTTTGAGTATTATATCTTAGAGTCTTATAGCTTATAGTCTTATAGCTTGGAGTCTTATAGCTTAGAGTCTTATAGCTTAGAGTCTTATAGCTTAGGCTTAATCTTAGAGTTTTTTAACTTAGAGTCTTATAGATTAGATTATTATAGATTAGTTTCTTATAGATTATATTATTATAGTTTAAATTCTTATAGTATATATTATTATAGCTTAGAGTCTTATAGCTTAGAGCATATAGCTTAGAGTCTTATGGCTTAGAGTCTTATAGCTCAGAGTTTTTCAGATTTTAGTCTTATAGGTTATAGTCTTATAGATTAGAGTCTTTTAGCTTAGAGTCTTATAGCTTAGTATTATAGATTAGAGTCTTATAGCATAGAGGCGTATATCTTAGTCTTATATATTATAGTATTAGATATTATAGAATTTTATATGATGTTCGTATCTAATATTCTCTAAGTGATTTTATTCGTTGTTCGTAGAGTCTTTGATCTTTTTTTCTTTTCTATTTGTGTCGTATATAGTAGTGTATTATATCTTATTGACTTATATATAAGAGTCATATAGATTAGATCATTGTAGCATACATTTTTCTAGAATAGACTATTATAACAGAGTGTCAAATAGATAAGGGTCTTATAGGGTAGAGCATGATAGCTTAGAATCTTAGAGCTTAGAGACTTATAGCGTCTAGTCATTTAGCTACTTGACATATGACGTCGAGTGTTATAGCTTAGAGTATTATAGCTTAGTCTTATAGCTTAGAGTCTTATAGCTTAGAGTCTTATAGCTTAGTCTTATAGCTTAGAGTCTTATAGCTTAGAGTCTTATAGCTTAGAGTCTTATAGCTTAGAGTCTTATAGCTTAGAGTCTTATAGCTTAGAGTCTTTTAGCTTCGAGTCTTTTTGCTTAGAGTCTTATAGCTTAGAGTCTTATATCTTAGAGTCTTATAGCTTAGAGTCTTATAGCTTAGTCTTTTAGCTTATAGTCTTATAGCTTAGAGTCTTATAGATTAGAGTCTTATATCTTAGAGTCTTATAGCTAAGAGTCTTATAGCTTAGAGTCTTTTATCTTCGAGTCTTATAGCTTATAGTATTATCGCATCTAGCCTTATAGCTTAGATGTTTATAGCTGTTATCCATATAGATTTTTGACTAATAGCGTCGATTTTTCCAGCATAGAGTCTAATTTTTTCGAGGCTTATAGATCAGAGATTCGCGTAATTCAGCTTATAGGCTTATAGAGTAGATGCTAGTAACTAAGATTGTTGCAGCTTCGAGTTGTTTCTCATAGATAATTATAGGTTATAATTCTATATACGCGAGCCTTACATCTTAAGGACAAGTAACGTAGAATCTTCGATATTAGAGTCATAGATATTCAAGCCATATCTCTTCAATTCTTACATCTAACTGTACTTTATCGTGGATTATAATGGAGTATTGTCTTAAAGAGTCTAGTATTATAGCGTAGTTTTAAAGCTTAGAGTATTACAGCTTAGAGTATTATAGATTAGAGTTTTTTAGCTTATAGTCTTATAGCTTATAGTATTATAGCTTAGAGTCTTATAGCTCATTGTTTTATAGCTTAGTTTTATAGCTTATAGTCTTATATCTTATAGTATTATAGCTTAGAGTTTTATAGCTTAGAGTCTTATAGCTTAGAGTTTTATAGATTAGAGTCTTATAGCTTAGTCTTATAGCTTAGAGTCTTATAGCTTAGAGTCTTATAGCTTAGTCTTATAGCTTAGAGTCTTATAGCTTAGAGTCTTTTAGCTTAGAGTCTTTTAGCTTATAGCTTATAGAGTCTTTTAGCTATAGTCTTTTAGCTTATAGCTTATAGTCTTATAGCTGAGAGACTTATAGCTTAGAGTCTTATAGATTAGAATCTTATAGCTTAGAGTCTTATAGCTTAGAGTCTTATAGCTTAGAGTCTAATAGCTTAGAGTCTTATAGGTTAGAGTATTATAGCTTAGAATCTTATAGAATAGAGTCTTATAGCTTAGTGTTTTATAGCTTCGAGTCTTATAGCATGGAGTCTTATAGCTTAGAGTCTTATAGCTTATAGTCTTATATCTTAGAGTCTTATAGCTTAGAGTCTTATAGCTTAGAGTCTTATAGCTTAGAGTCATATAACTTAGTCTTATAGCTTAGAGTGTTATAGATTATAGTCTTATAGCTTAGAGTCTTATAGCTTAGAGTCTTCTAGCTTAGAGTCTTATAGGTTAGACTCTTATAGGTTAGAGTCTTATAGCTTTGAGTCTTATAGCTTAGAGTCTTATAGCTTAGAGTCTTATAGCTTAGAGTCTTATAGCTTAGAGTCTTATAGCTTATAGTCTTATAGCTTATAGTCTTATGGCTTATAGTCTTATATCTTAGAGTCTTATAGATTAGAGTCTTATAGCTTAGAGTCTTACAGCTTAGATTATTATAGCTTAGAGTTTTATAGCTTAGAGTGTTATAGCTTAGAGTCTTATAGCTTAGAGTCTTATAGCTTAGAGTCTTATAGCTCATTGTCTTA